>NC_143575.1:259900034-260215308 GCF_048544385.1 Mastigoproctus giganteus
GTGTCTGCAATTCTGCCGAAACAAGATAGGAGGCATTATATGCTGAAAGCCTTGTGGATTAACTCAAAAAACCTGAGGGATCTGCAAAGCTCTATGGAGGGGTGGAATTTTTATCAGCATGACCTGCACTTGTAGATAGAAGGGATTTATTTTGCAGAGATGGTATTCATTTGAGCAAAGGTGGTGCAAGGGTTTTTGCCAGTATCTGTTCAGGGAAACTGTTGGTTAAGGGAGAAGAGGAGGGTAATGCAAATTTATATGATGATATGGGTCAATGTAATGTTTGCACATATCAAGGTCCTTGAACATATCATTTGGTCTTGAGGTTGTCACAGACATTCTCTCAGATATGCCAGACAAGCTGTACTTGCTACCTGGGAGTCTAAAATGTTGATGGAACTGATATTCGGGTGACACTCAAGTCAAGTATACCCAATTTCGGCAAAGTCTGGACGGTCTGTAACAGCCAAATCCCCTGCTTGTACCTTCACGATGGTGAGACTGTTAGTAATCCTGGGTAGTAGTAGTAGTAGTGGCATGTAATGCAAGAAAGCAAATGTATGAGCTTATGCAGCATCAGCCAAAAAAAAAAAAAAAAAAAAAAAATCACACCATTCCCTCCAAATGCCTGTAAAGTTCCTCCTTAAATTTATTCAAGCTATCAACTTCCACAACGACAGATGGAAGTTTGTTCCAGCAATTAACCACCCGCTGGCTAAAGGCAAATTTCCGCACATCTACTCTACATCTGTCTTTTCTTAATTTGAATTTATGCCCCCTTAGGTTCGTAATCTGAACAAGTGGAAGGATCCCATCAGAATTCAGCGTGCTCAATCCATTCAAGGCCTTATATACCTCAATCAGATCACCGCGCAGGTGCCTAGTCTCCAGCCACTGCAATTTGCAGAACTTAAGCCTTTCTTGGTAAGAGGATCCCTTCATTCCCCTCACCAATCTTGTTGCCCTTCTCTGTACCCGCTCAAGTAAATCTACATCCTTCCTAAAATGAGGTCTCCAGACCTGTACGCAGTACTCAAGGCGTAGCCTGACCATTGCCTTATACAGAGGGATAATCACCTCCTTTTCCCTGCTAGCAAAATTCCTATATATCATTGACAAAACGCCATGACCTGCCCTGGCAGCCTGTCTGCATTGCTCAGAGAACTTCATATCTGACTGCACAATTATTCCCAGGTCTTTTTCATTTTCTACCACCTTAAGTGTAGTACCACACAGTTGGTACGTTTCTCTGGGGTTATTTCTACCCATATGCAGTACTTTGCATTTGTCAAGGTTAAACTTCAGTTGCCCCTTCTTAGCCCATCTGCCCAAATTATCTAGATCCTGTTGCAGTAGCAGACTGCCATTACTGTCATTAACAACCCTGCCAACCTTTGTATCATCTGCAAACTTCGACATTAAGCCTGATATACCTTCATCAATATCATTGATAAATATACAAAACAACAGTGGCCTAACACCGAACTCTGTGGGACTCCACTAATAACATTAGTCCAAGAAGAGTAGCACCCATTGATTACCACTCTCTGTCTTCTCCCACTTAACCATCCTTTTATCCATTGTAGCAACTTACTCTTAATACCATTCTGCTCCAATTTGTACAATAGTCTTCCGTGTGCAACAGTGTCAAAAGCTTTCCTGAAATCCAAATATATGATATCAAAATTTTTTTTGCATCCAGTTCCTTTGGAACCACATCATAATATCCTATCAAATTTGTCAGACAAGACTTTCCCTTAACAAACCCATGCTGTGTCTGAATTATTGCTGCAGTCTTGTCTAGATGATCCTGCAATGCATCTTTAACCAGCGACTCCATTATTTTACCCGGAACAGAAGTTAAACTAACTGGTCTGTAATTATTCGTGTCACCCTTCGATCCCCCTTTGTGAATTGGGGATACATTTGCACATCTCCAGTCCGTGGGAACCTCCCCTGAGTCCAAGGATGCTCTCATAATTATGGCTAAGGGTTTGCTTAGTTGCCTTGCCGCCTCCTTTAATATAACTGGATAGATCCTATCCACCCCAGGTGCTTTTCTTACGTTTAACTTCAACAATTTCTCTTCCACTTTGCTCTCAGTTATTACAAGATCATTAAGCACCCTGCTACAATTTGATAACCTTCTGCCATTTTCAAACCTTAATAATTCCTCACGTGTGAATGTAGATGCAAAATACTCATTCAGTTTGTTTGCTATCTGAGCAGGATCATCAACAGTCGAACCATCGATGTCAAGTGGACCAATCAGATTCATCCCCTTCCTTTTAGAGTTTATATAAGTAAAGAAATCCTTGCTGTTTTTCTTAGCATCTTTTGCCAAGGATTTCTCGTAATCTGCCTTCGCCTGCCGAACCTCCTTTGTGACCTGATTACAGATTAACTTATATCTACCATAGGCTTCTGAGTCGCTTGATAATTTATATGCATCCCATGCATTTTTCTTCTCTGTTACGAGTCTCATTAGTTCATTTGACAACCATTTAGGCCTAAACCTTGAACAATATTTCTTAATAGGTATGAAACTTTTAGTAGCTTCCACGATTAATTCCTTGAATGCTTCCCACTTAGAATTTACTGTTGGTAACATCTTCAGTTGTTCCCACTGCACAGAATTTAAAAACTGTCGGAGACCACTGTACTCGCCTTTACGGAAGCAAAAACCCTTTCCTTTACCCCTGATAGTAATTAAATCTTTAAGTAAATCTCACGTCAGTACACTGTGATCACTGCCACCTAGTGGTTCTTTTATCTGCAAATTCCTAATACATGAATGATCACTGCTGATAACCAGATCAAGAGTATTACTTTCTCTGGTTGCCTCTCGAACATGCTGCTGCAGAAAACAATCATCCAATAAATCCACAAAAGTCTGACTAGTGTGTGAGTGCCCAACCCACAAGTTCCAGTCAATATCTGGGAAGTTAAAATCCCCCATTATAAGACATTCCGATTTACTAGCCCACTCTATTTCTCTGTACAATTGTTCATTGTACTCATTCGAGTCATTAGGCCTATAACACACTCCTACTCTAATATTTGCTTTCGCAGTGCTTATGTCACACCAAACTGACTCAACAGTGCACTGTTCATCTATATTAACTGGATGCACTTCACGATGGTGGGACTGTTAGTAATCCTGGGTATAACCTCCATGCACAAGCACACTGTGGGTTACCACCCAGGTGTGAACCAATGCAAGCAGGTGTCAAGGTGTGGCACCCACACCACATGGAGGAATGCTACCCCTCTGTGTACCAGGCAATACTAGGTGGTAGATGACTCTCTTCAACTGGTGAAATACCACCACTTTGCTTATTGGAGGACTGAAGCGGTGGAACCCATGTTTAGTCTCCAGAGCTAAGTTCCGGTCAACTCTTCCCCACTCTTCCATCATGCAGTATGACTGATGACTTTGAGGTTATGATGGACATCATGGCAAGATCCAATCTTCCTTACATTTTGAGAGTACAGCTCTAAAACGGTGTTCGTAGGCCAGCCACTAGTTAGTACATAGGACTGAACCTATTGGTAACTCTTTAGGAGGTTTTCGGATTAGCTAGTGTAGAACCATGCTATCTCTATTCTGCTAGACAGTGAATGGAGGGAGTCTGAGTAATGTGTATGCAGGGGCGCTGTTGAGGCCACATTATGTCAAGGATTTGGGTATATTCTTACCATGTGTATGCCATAACCAAAAATTTCATTACTTCATACAGCATGAACCCCCACTTTTTCTTACTATTAAATACAACACGAATTGTCAAACTAATCGAGTAAGCTTATCTGCGAAAAGATTCGAAACCTCCCAAACACTTCTTAATTCATTTCACAAATATACATGGTCTCAATTCTAATCTCAACGACGTCCACTTCCACTTGCAGTCTGCTAAACCCCATGTACTTTTTCTGACAGAATCTCAGTTATTGGTTGATTCAACTACTGCTCATCTCAGTTGCCCAAAATTATTCGCTGTATGATTCCTTTCGCCTCAAAGGTGGTACTTGTGCAAATTGTCAGTTCCGATATTCCCTGTCAGAGACTTGGTAATTTGGAATCTCCTCTTTTCGGTCTTCTCTGGATTAAAATCTCTATCTCATTGTGTCAAATTCATCTGTTCTCTCTACCGTTCTCCCAACTCCACTAATCACTTGGAGCTCTTTGACTTCCTCTCTTTGCAACTTTACTTTCTCCAGTCCAACTTTCCTAACAGTGAGGTAATTTTCCTTGGTGATTTTAATGTTCACAACTCCAGCTGGCTTCAGTTTTCTAGTCACACTGACCCAACTGGTCGAGATGCTGAGGCTTTTGAGATTACTAATGACCTTGCACAGATTGTTCACTTACCTACAAGAATACCAGACAATCCTAACCATACAGCCAACACGCTTGATGTTTTTCTCACAAACAACCCTTCTAAGTACATGGTTGAAGTAGGTGGTCCTTTAGGCACCTCAGATCACAACTTGGTGATTGTCTCTTCTCCAATGGAGCCTTTATCTCATGGCTATTCCCTACCTCATATTGTTTGGCATTATAAAAATGCAAAATGGGATGATCTGCGAGATTTCTTTTCTTCTTTTTCTTGGTCTGACTACAGTTTCAAAACTTCTGATGTCAACGTTTGCTCAGATCGTGTCAGTGAAATTATTCTTGTAGGAATGGAATACTTTATCCCACACTCCACTTTAAAATCTTGTCCTTTATCTAAACCTCGGTTTTCCAATAAATGTGCTAAGGCCATTCAGGAGAAGAATGTTGCATATCCTAATTGGTTTGTTTCCAATTCTTCAGTTTCATTTTCTGCCTACACCAAAGCTCGCAACAATTGTAAAGCAGTTATTAATCAGTCCAAACTAGATGTTGAACAGGCTTAGAGTAGAAAACTTGCCTCTTGCCCTAATGGTAGTCAAGCATTCTGGTCTCTTGCCAAAGCTATTGGCCACAACTTTTGCCCATTTCTGATCCCACCTCTATCAAAACTAGATGGTTCTGTTGTCACTTTGACCAAAGATAAAGCTGACCTGCTAGCATCCCATTTTATTTCCAACTCATGTATTAATGATCTTGGTAAAACATCTCCCATCATTCCCAACACACTCCATTCAATGCCTCCTGTGGTCATCTGTGAAAAGGATGTCAGAAGGATTTTGACGAATCTTAATTCTGGCTTATGTTTCCCATTTATGGACAGATTCGATGGAAAAGTTTGGTGAAACACAAGCAGTTGCTCTAGACATCTGAAAGACTTTAGATCATGTTTGGCATAAAGGTCTAAACAAGCTTCCATCTTACAGTTTGTCAACTGTTTTTTGTAACTGGTTATCCAGTTTTCTCTCTGATCGCTCACTGAGGGTGATGGTAGATGGCTCTCTGTCTTCTAACTTCTCTACTGCTGGTGTCCCCCAAGGTTCAGTTCTTTCCCCCCACTCTTTTCTTCTTGTATATTAATGACCTTCTTCCATTGACTGGCAATCCTATCCATAGTTTTTCTGATGATAGCATATTGTATTCCACTTTCCATTTTGAGAAATCTTGCCCTGCTCAATAAGTTCAACTTCTCGAATATCCACTACTAATTCCTTAAATGCCGATCTCTAGATAATTCTCCAGTGGGGCAAAGACAACTTAGTTGATTTCAATCCTTCTAAAACTCAGTCTTGTCTTGTCATATCTCGCAAAAAAAAGGATTCTTCTGCTCCTATGCTTATCTTTGGTGACACTCCGATTTCTAGGCAATTTGATATATCTCTTTTGGGGATTACTCTGACTTCTAATCTCTCTTGGCAAGCATTACAAATATTTCTTCCTCTGCATCTAAAACAGTTGGCTTTCTCTTTCGCTCTTGGCATTACTTTTCTTCCAAACAGCTGTTCACTCTGTACAAATCACAAATCCATCCTACCGTGGAATATTGTTCCCACATCTGGGGCGGTGCCCCCAAAACCTCTCTCAGGTTTCTAAATTTCATTCAGAAGAGGGCAGTTAGGTTAATTAATGACTGATCTTTAACAGAGTCTTTCCACTCGTCTCATAGACATACTGTTTCTGCTGCAAGCCTTTTCTACAGATACTTCCATGGGCACTGTTCTTCTGAATTGGTTTCTATAATTCCCACTCTCTCTTTCACAACAGTCCACACACGTGCCACCACCACCTTCGAACTCACAGAACCAACTTTCCATCTTCCTCATTTATTCATTCAACTGCCGTTTTCTGGAACAACCTTCCTTCATATGTATTTCCTGAAAATTAGAGTCTACAGAAGTTCAAGTCCAATGTCAACAAATATCTTCTTTCATCTTCTCAACCTCCAACCCAAGCACGGTACTAAGTACTATAGGTTCTAATACCTCTCGTGTTTGGGGTTTTCATAAAAAAAAAAAAATAAATAAATAAATAAATAACAGCAGCAAAGGTTGGCAAGATTTTCTGAGGTGGCAATGTTTCAAATGAATGGGAAGAGAAAGCTAGGGAAACAAGTTGAAATAACTTCAAAAGGTGTGTTACTATAGAATAATACTTAGTCTTAACTGTGTCTACAATAATGTCAGGAACGTTGTCAACAAAATGGGTGATTTTGAACTCCTGATTAGTACAAATAATGCTGCCATAATAGGGCTAACAGAAACATGGTGCCATCTGGAATTGGGGATGACAAGTTCCATATGGTATTTATAATGTATTTAGGAAAGATTGCAAAAATAGAAGGGGTGGCAGGGTCATGATTCTCATGAAAATCAGCCTGAGCGCAAAAAGAAGTTAAGACTGAGTCAGAAATGACTTCAGCCATCATAGAATTTGTGGTGTGGAAGAAAAGACATAATGAGAGTGGCAGTAATTTACATACCAATTTCATATAGATTATGAGGAATCTCTACATTGAGAATCCTATTTTGGGCAACTTCAATTTTCACTGATTAGAATAAGGGGGAGGGAAACTCACCATGGAGAGCAAAATTTTTAAATAAACTAGATGATCATTATTTGTACTAGCATGTTGGAGAGAATATTAGGGGTAAGAAAATTCTTGACCTTATCATTACTCAAAATCAGATACATCACAGGACTTAAAGTACGTGAACCATTGGCAGGTAGTGATAGGGTGAATATATTAGAATTATGGAATACCTTCAAAACAATCACAGAAGCCATGAATGCATATACAGTAAAATCTCGTTAATAAAAACTCGGTTTATAGAAAGTACTCGTTTATATGAAGCATATACTATTCCCCTGCAAAAGGATAGGCTTTTCTATGTAAATATATTCATTTTTTACAAAATTCGATTAATATGTATTATAAAGTTCATTTTCACCCTGTGAGAAATAAATATTGTTATTTTGTATGTTTAATACAAATCTTAGCACAGCTGTCCGATTATTGCCTCTGGCCACCTGGTTCCCTGCTTTCCGAAGGATAGCACTGACTTGTTAGAATTTCCTTCTGTGTAAGCAAAACCAGTTTATGGTGGCTACAATGTAAGTGCACTCTCAAGAGTCATTGTGAAGGATGAGCTGTTAAATTAACAAAAGAATAAGAACAGTTTTTCTAAGTTGTTTACACACACATACTCCCTTGCTCTCCACAGGATTAAGGTCAGTTGAAATTGTTGAATCAATTATATCTGCAATTCAGATATAATTGATTCAGATATAATTGACTTTTTGTGCCATTTTATGTGAGCTGATGTCTTTTTTGGAACTTGTCATTAAATTAATTTAAAGTCTGTTTATATTAAATCTCATCTAGCAGTGCTATGGCGACAAAACATAAATGGATGGAATTAAACCTGGAAATTAAACTGAAAATTATACAAGAGACTGATAGGATGGAACAAAGCAAAACAGACATTGCAAAGGTATACAACATCCCTTTACCTACTTTATATGCAATACTGAAAAATCGAAAAAACTTGAAGTGCATGACATTGGAGCAGCGATAAAAAACAGGAAACAAATTCATGGTGAAAAACACGAGGAGCTCGAAGAAAAACTTCTCGAATGGTACTAACAAATGCCTGCATCTAATTTGCCAATATCAGATTCGATTATGCAAGAAAAGGCAAATTATCTAGCTCAGCAACATGAGATTATTAACTTCAAATGCAGCAATGGCTGGCTTCAAAGATTTAAGGCAGGAATATATTGGTTTTGCGACGAGTCTGGATTAGTTGACAAAGAAAAGGCTACAGACTGGTTATGTTCTGCATGGTCCTTTATTGAAAAATGAGACAAAGGATATTTTTAATCTTGACAAGAGACAGGTTTATTTTATAATTTTCTGTTCCAAAAAAAAACATTTGCTGTTTAAGGAGAGTCTTGTCATGGTGGAAAATTAAGTAAACAAAGACTCGCTGGTCTGTTATGCTGCAATTCAGATGGCAATACAAAACAATGCCCACTTGTGATTGGTAAGTTTTCCAAGCCAAGATGTTTCAAAGAAGTTAATCAACTTCCCAGTGATTATGAGGCCAATAGAAGTGCTTGGTGGTCAAAATGTTTCAGTCTTGGTTATCAAAAGTGGACAGAAGAATGGCTTCGGAAAAAAGGAACATTTTGATGATTCTAGATCGTTGTACAGCACATTCTGCCAAGACACTTAAGTTGATAAATATAGAGCTGTTGTTTTTACCTCCCAATACCACCAGTTTTATGCAACCACTGGATCAAGGCATTATTTATAACCTCAAGAGAGCATATAGAGCCCACCTGATAAGATACTTGATCCACATCATAGGAGGAGGGAACAATTTGCAGTCAAACTGGAACGTCTTGGATGCTATCTGTAATCTTGTTATTGCTTGGGACAGTACTGCATCAAGTGTAATAATCAACTGCTTCGGAAAGAGTAGCTTTGGAGAGAATATCATCAAAAAACATGGTCCAACAGACGAGAGGAATGGAGGAATTTGAAGGAGCATATGGATTTTGTTGGCAAATTTAAAGGTGGATGATGAAGTTGCTACCACAGCAACACCAGAAGAGCTGTGAGCACCAAGCAAAATGATTATGTTTTTGTTACCAGCAACAGCGAAAGTGAGGAGGCACACACACTGCCTCCTAAATTACACTGTAGTAAAAATATATACATATATAGCCGAATTTTAGAGCATATCAAACATGATTGCTATGTAATGAACTAATGCTAATTTTATTAAGATAAAATTTTTTTTAGTGATAACTTACCAACCAACCACAGGCAATGAGCTAAATCCCAACGTTGAATAGGTGAATTATCATCACCTCTCTGAACTGTTCTTCCTGCAGCTGAAAACATAAAAATGTCAAAATAATCTGATTAGGTCTAGAAAATTTAAAATTTTATAATAATTACATAATTCATTGGCTGTATATACAAAGGGATATACAAGGGATACAATACCCATCACAGAAAGAATGAAGAAATTTATAAACAAATGTAAAATTATTAATGAGTAAATATGAGTATTAATATGAGTAAATATGAGTATTAATATGAGCAAATTATGAGTATTAATTAAAATTAATATTAACATATTACAGCATAATCTTGATATTTGTTACATGTATAATTCATCATCCAGCTTATTTTGTCTTTTTTTTTTTTTCCAAGTCTCAACTAACTTCCCTTCCACTGGTTTGTATAAATCTCTCTCTCCTCCATTTAATTTGTGTTGGTTAATTCATGACAATCATGAAGGATACACCAGTGACCAATTACCAAGATTATACTGTATGGTAAACCCTTGATATTTGCAGAAGATATGTTACTGAAAATTGTAGCAATATCAAAACTGCAAATATCACAACACGGCTTGAGGGAAAACAGGATGGTTAGGTGGACCTTTTTTACAGAAATCAATACGAACATTCAGGATCAATGATAATTACACATATTGCTTAATATATCAAAAATAAATACTATGAATGTTTTATTATGAAGAATAAATAAATAATTAAATGCTAAAAAAAAAAAAAAAAAAAAACTTTTTATTCACTAATGATAAAGACATTGAAAAAATAAAGAAAGTGGGAATGATACAGCAGGATGGACCAGAATTAGAAGTATTAGTATAGGCAAAATGATGCAAGAAAGCAAGATTATGTAGCACCAGCCAAAAAATAAATTAAATAAATCAAATAAAAAAATTAATGTTACCTTTCCACCATTCTTTTACCCATTTCTTTTGAGCATCTATTCAATCTCTTTTTAACTTCAAATAAACTTCCCACCTCCAGCGTAAATAAGAATTTATTCCAACAGTCAATCACTTTTTGACTAAAGGAAAATTTTTGAACATCCAGTCTATCATTACAAAGGGTACTAGGAAAGTTTTGCAATATGATGCAACAATGAATCACAGGAAGCTGCTTGTTGCTGCATGTTGAGACATGTTCATACGTGCATAGTAGCCGCCGCGCCAAGTCGATGGGCTCAGTTATTCATTAGTAGTGAGAGTGTAAAGTGCTTGCGATGGCATCGTGGTCACGAAATGAGATAAGGACAGTTTTGCGGTATAATTTCGTGCGTGGTTTAACCATAGACCAGTGCTTAGAAGAAATGACTCTTGCACTAGATGATGATTGTCCACATCGTACAACGATATTCAGGTGGTATAGAGAATTCCAAAGGGGAAATTTCACTCTGGAGGATTCTGAGAGGCCGGGAAGGCCACGAACGTCAGTTACGGAGGAAAACATTACTGCAGTGAGGAAAATGCTTGACGAAAACAGGCGAGTGACCTACCAACAGATAGAGGATACTTTGGGCCTAAATGCACCAGCAATTCGTTCGATTCTGCAAGATCATTTGCACATGAAGAAACTTTGTTCTCTCTGGGTGCCGCATCAACTGACTGAAGAGCAGATGACACGACGTGTGACTTGGTGCCGGGAGATGTTAAAAAAGTTTGATAAGGGACAATCTCGGTATGTGAACAACATCGTGACAGGTGACGAGACTTGGCTGTACTATTACGATCTGCCGACCAAGGTTCAAAACAAAGTTTGGGTCTTTGATGATGACGACACACCCGTAATTGTCAGAAAATCCCGATCTGTAAAGAAGAGAATGATAGCTGTATTTTTCAAATCGAGTGGAATTGTGGAACGTGTCGTTTTGGACACGCAGAAGACAGTCACAGCTAAGTGGTATACTGAACAATGCCTGCCTAAAGTCATTGGATCTATGAAGAACCTGCGGCCAAAGTCAAGAATGGACACCTGGTACCTCCATCACGATAATGCTCCAGCTTACCACGCCAAAGCCTGCACCGAATATTTGACCACGACAGGACTGAAACTTCTCGAGCACCCTCCCTACAATTCAGACCTTGCTCCCTGCGACTTTGCACTGTTCCCGCATGTGAAAATGAAGCTAAAAGGGAGGCAGTTTTCCAGTGATGAGGACCTTCTACGGGCTTGGGACAACGAGTGTGCTTTACTCCCTAGTGAAACTTGGCAGAACTGGTTTAAAGATTGGTTTCGGAGGATGGAGAGGTGTATTGAATGTAGAGGAAATTACTTTGAAAAAATTAAATAAATAAAGCTGTATTGCAAAACTTTCCTAGTACCCTTTGTATTAGTTATCCTCTATTGATTTAAATTTATGCCTGTTGTATATGTGACAAAGCATAAAAATTCCCTCATTATTCAAACTGCAGATTATAAAAACTTGATAAGAATACCCCCCAATTGGGGCCCCTTAACCAATCCCACTGCTGTTCTCTGTACTATTTCCAACAAGTCCATATCTTTACTGAAATGGGGTCTCACCAAGCCTATATGATATTCAAGATGCAGCCTAGCCTCTGCTTTATATAACAGAATAATCAGCCCCATCTCTTAGCAAAGTTCATATATATATATATATCATTGATAAACACCATCACCTATCCATCCTACCTGTCTATAAACCTGTCTATACTGTTCAGAAAACTTCATATCAGATTGCATAGTTATTTTGAAGTCCTTTACATTTTCTACAATCTTGAATTTGGTAGCATCAACTTGGTATTCATTACCGTTAGGTTACTGATACCAGGATGCAAAGACCAGTGTTCAGTGTTGGGCCCATAACTGTTTTCAGTACAGTAAACCCCCGCTATTCGTGGGGGTTACGTTCCTGAGAAATGCCGCGAATACCGAAAACACGAATACTGAGTTATGGCTCCCATAGTAATAAAGGGGTTCTGTTCCAAAGTATGAAATATATAAGAAAAACTAGTCTAAAATTTTGTCTATGTATGTATTATAGGTATCTTCATAATATGACTATGTTCATAGACAGTACATAGTGAAATGCAAGCATATGGCATCGAAATGAAAATAAGAAACAGTTTAATATTAAATGTAATATTTATTAGAAATTTCAAACAAATCTTTCAAACTAGCGCCTTTGCTAGCTAAAAAACTTATCCCGCCAGTGCTATCACCAGTTTCGCTAAAGTGTTGATAAAGGAGTTTTGCCTTTTCATGAATAATGAGTGAACTTAACGGAATTTTATTTTGAGAGTTCAGTCTTCTATCCACAGATTTAAAGCTTTTCCATTTTTTTTAATTTAACATCACGAGTTACAGAGTAAATTTTTGAAGCAATTAGAAATTTTCACGGATACTATGGCGGATTTTTTCTACCGATTTCTTGATTGATCGTACCGTTGACTCATTGATTTTATAATGTTTTGCCACTGAGAAGACACTTTCACCATTAGAAATTTTGTCTAATAACTCAATTTTATTCGCCAATGTCATCACCTTTGATAATTTCACATTCACATTTCCCTTGTTATTCGTAGCCATATTTTTGTACGCGCCAGAAAGAACTTGTCCAAATAAAGTCACTTTCTTCCGTTAACACACTCGAAAAAGTCTGTTTTACACTGCAAAATGGTATATTTATCAATTTTGTAAGCATATCAATTTATAAATTTATTCAATTTTAAAAGCATATAAATTAAAAGCAAACGACGAAACCTTCCATGGCAAGTGCATAACACATACCGAACAACGATTAGCGAGAAACATCCACGCTCGCGATTTTGTCACTCCTCTCCCCCCACCCACTGAGCACTGTTTTGATCGGGAAAGATAATTTTAGCCACGCCCATGTTTTTTTATGGCGGAAAATGTTCACGGCACTTTATAATTCACATTTTTTTAGGTTTCATTTTATGTTAAATCAGCAACCGCGAATACGCAAAACCGCAAATAGCAGGGGTTTACTGTATTTATTAATGATAGTGATGAAAGCATAGCAAGCTTACTGAGTTTGCAGGTGATATAAAGGATAGTAAATAACAGGAATCAAGATGTACTATTGCAAAAATATCTAGAAAAATAGAACACATGAGCTGTGAGCGGCAACAGAGGTTTAGCATTGGTAAATACAAGGTACTGCATATGGGTAGCAGTAATCCCAGATAACATACCAACTGGGTAACCACACTCAAGCTGGCAGAGAAAAAAACACAGAGGGAAATGTACAGTACAACATGAAGTTCTCTGAGTGGGGCATACAGGCTCCTAGAGCAGCTCATGGGTTTCTATCAATAATAATAATAATATACAGGAATTTTGTCAGCAGGGTAATAGTTACGCAGCATCTTGAGTACTGCATATGGGTCTATAAGACTCATTTCAGTATGTGGATCTGTAGGAATGTGTGTGCAGAGAAGAGCAACAAGATTAGTCATGGACAAAAGGAATATCATGGAAGGTTTTGGTTCTGAAAATTGCAAAGCCTGGAACTAGGCATTTGTATGAGATCTGACCGAAGTATTTAAATAGACTGAAGAAACTAAATGCAGATGACATCATTACTCTTATTAGGACAATACACATAAGGGGATAAACTAAAATCATAAAAGGATGGTTGCAGGATAGTTATGAAAAATTTGCTTTCAGCCTGAGAGTGATTGATTGTTGAAGAAAAATTTCATCTGGTGTTGTGGAAGTGGGTAGTTTGAATAAATTTATGGAAGAGTTAGAAAGTTATTAAAGGGGATGGGTAGGGGGTTTTTTTTTTGGCTGATGCTGTGCAAGCTTATGTCCTTGTATCATTTGCCACCGCTAATACTATCTGAATTCCTCCTACCTCTTCTACCATATCCTTCCTATGGTTTTATTATTTACAAGTTGGGCTAACCTTTTGGCTAACCTTTTAATGCAAGATAATATTACTCTTTTATGATTTTAAATGCCTTAATTTTTTAACATTTCCAACACACACACACACACACACACACACACACACACACACACACACACACACACACACACACACACACACACACACGATACTAACCTTCAAATATCTGGTCTCTTAAACTAGTTAGCCTTGCCCTGTATCCACTCACATTTGCTAACCTTTCCAAAATTTCTGTAATTCTTCGGCGTACCTGAAGAAATAATTAAGTCCTAAAATTTTAGAAAAGTAACTATAATACAGCATGAAGTTTCATTATCTCTCATTGGTTCCTAATTGTGTTTCTAATTTCCCATTAAAAGCTTATTATTTTGAAATTAAAAGGAGTTTCCAAAATTTAATTTAAAAGACAACTGTATCAATTATAAAACAGTAATTAAATAAAAACATATTATCCTAAATCCACAGTTCATTGGTATTAATAAATTAATATAAGGGAAATATAAGCATACTTCAGGACATGCATTCAAAGATGCTACAGTTGTAGTGTCTGAACACTGGAGACACTATCATCAGAAACTTTTATCATTAGTTGAGAAATATATAAATTAACATACTATTTGCTTTTATAAAACAGAATTGCAATGGTAACTGAAAGCAAAAAACTAGGATTGCAAAGTAAAACTTATTACTCCTGGAGAAGCAAAAGACAAACACTCAGAAATTCGCAGCAACTGCACAGAATTTTTCACGAACCATGCTCAACAAAGTTCTCTTATCTTAGAAACTGATGATGGGGGAAATACAGTCCTAGATCTTCCCCTCCCATCTGTGACGACGTTTTCCATTAGGGTTTGATGGATCCAAGCAACTCTAGTTACAGTCACTTGCAGTCTACTCATCTGTAATTCAGGTTTGTATTATTTTCTATAATATGGGAAGGTGACATTTCTTACAGTTGTGCAAGAGAATGGATAATATGCAAATTCCAAAAGAATTTGTCTGACTATAAACTGGGATGAATCAACTTGCACAGAGGTGGATCTTTCCTCCTGAATGGAAACAGATGTTAGGTGAGTGTGCCCTATTTGTAATCTTAACTCTTCTTGTCTACTTAGCTGGATTTCCACAATTGTGGCTGATGTTTTATTTGCAACTGACAAATCTGTGACTAATCTACAACTTTCTGAATATGCATAAGAAAGTCTACATATGGCACTTGAAAAGAAGCAGGTGCTGTGGTAACTGATTGTTCACTTATTTGATCAACAATGCTAATTACTTTGAATATGCACATACCCAGAGAGCTAACAAAATCTGACAGAATGATTAATACTTGAATTTTTAAGAGATGAACATATTTGCTTCATTAGTGGATGTGAGGATGAGTATTTATTCTCTAAAGATTGCATTCATGGAATCTGTGCATTTGGGGGGAAGTTGATATTGTGGAGTGGTAACTTGATTGTATACAGTTTTGCCATATAACTACTACACTCAAATGGAAGAGATACAGAAACAGTAAGAGGGAAAGACTGAAGCAGTACCCACAACAGCATCAGTTTTCACACCATCAATGTATAGTATATTAGACAATTCTGGCTGCTATTAGGAGCATGTCCCTCATAACAATAGTCTGAATATACATATGAAGTTGTTGAACGTTATGGTTTTATAGTTTGCTCCACTGTTGAAAATAAGTATCACAGATGCATCATTTACCAATGAGGGTGGATCAAGTGAGTTAATATCTGGACATTTCAGCTGAAAACCAATTCTTGTGGTCTGATGAAATTGGGTCTATTTTCAGAAGGCTTACTGTCATCAACTGGGGATTAAAGAGTAGCGATTGAACAGAATGGGTTGGATTGGAAAACTATGGATTTTGGCAGCATATTTTAGAAGCAGCACATTCTCAAGCCACTGGAAATAATTATTTCCAGTGGCTTGAGAATATCTTCTACACAGCCAAGGCCCATTTTGCTTTAATCAGTAATATTTAGCATATACAATTACATCATTTGAGTAGAGGAATGATTGATTCCCACAGATGAGTGGGAATCAATCAAATTGCCAAATGTCAAAATGCTAAAAATTAATATTTTGAGAGATCAAAACACAGGCAGTCTTTAAGAAGTTAAAATGCCAACTGACTATTCTGCTGTTATGTAAAATTTTATTTTATTTTTCGACATTATGTAGAAAGGCAGATTGTAGCTGAAATCATGAAAACTGATGTATCACCAACGAAATATTATTACTAAAGCCTCTCAAGTTCCTTGAGAGTTTATCATCCTACCTGTTTGTAACCCAGATATGGAAGGAGTCTAGTGCAGTTGCCTTCTTATTTCCACTTTCTTGCTATTCTATTCAACATCTACATAATATATTTTTCAAATATATATTTTAAAAGTAGAGAATATACCTCCTGGCTTTTAGAAACTGGAATGTGAAAAACTTCTAATACAGATTCATTCATCCAAAACATTTTAGAAAATCTGTAAGAGCATACAGTGGCAAAAATGAATCACACAAACAAAACAAAAAAAAAAACCTGCTGCTGCTTTTGTTAGATCTATTACACAAAACAAAACCACAGTGTATACAAAGCATTTTCAGAATTTTTTTGAGGGGGGGGGGAGACAAGTGTGATTGTGTTCTGCTTGATATATGCTGCTGTCGACTCTAATTTTGAGCAGAGCAACAGTCACCTAACAGAGATCTGAGCTCATATTCCTCATATCTGAAAATATATATTTTTCGAATATATATTTTCTACAATGAAAAATATTGTGTTTATGAAAAGGCTGAAAAGGTGCAAATGTTAGGAAAAGTGTGAATGCAAATATGAGGCCACCTCACATGTCTCCACGTTCTAACAGCGGTGCATGCAATGTAAGTTATTTTTTCCAGAGCTAATTGCTTTTTACTGTTTTCATATCTCTTTACCTTTACTTGGATTACACTAATAAGTTGTTTCTAGAAATTTCTGTTGCCAATTCCAGTTTTTAATTTCTTGTCTTCATAGAATCAACTGTAAAGTTTACAAGCCATTTTCAAAAAAAAAAAACATTTTAACCCTTGTAAAAAATTTTGCTCCTAAATTTTTTTCAATTTTTTCAGTAACAATAAATTTAATTTTAATTTTTATTTATGCTCTTTACCTTTGGCTTGTGGTTTACATTAGAAATGAAAACATGTTGCTATTCTGCTTGCAATCCTGGCCACTGACATCAGATGAGAGGATGGTTTTGTAAGTTGTGTGGCAACAATATCCTTATTTTGTCAATTTTGTAATTATTTATCTCTTATACTTTTTTTTTTTTACCTTCTGTACCCTTTCCATCACTCTCTATCTCCCTTTTGTCTTTACTCTATTGTTGCTCTGCATAGATTTAGTATTTGCTGCCTTTGACTACACTAGACTACTTCCTCTTTTTTTAAAAGAGAAAGTAGTCTAGTGCAAGTTGCCTTCTTGTTTCCACTTTCTTGCTATTCTATTCGATATATATATAATATATTTTTCAAATATATATTTTAAAAGAAGAGAATACAGCAGAGCCAGTGTAAGCAGTAACTAACTAAATTTAATAAGTTTTAATATGACAAGTAGCTTTCGGAATAACGAACTCCTTCTTCGGCAAGTACATACAGAAATGCAAACATGATATAAATCGTTAGAAATGGAATAAATCATGCTAAATATGCTGAATGCGATCAGATGACTGGGAGAGCATGTACATGAGCACAAGTGATCAGTCATTCACTAGGCCAGATTAGGTGATTATTGTTGGTGCGCGGAGCGCATATTGGGTTGCTGGCGGCATTTTTCATGTTTCAACACTACTGACTCCAAAATTGGGCATAATCTTGTACCTCTACTGTGATTTAAAACTTTGTGACAGCTGGATATATTTAGGGACTCTAATCACAGGCGGTGATAGTAGTGTTGAGATTGATTGATCACCTCACTGTCACATCTGGGGTTGAGGCCATGATGAGTTGACCAAAAATGTTCTGCGACTGCAGAGTGTTCAGAGTCACCCAGATAGATGGATCTGTCATGTTCCGTGACACGCTCTTGAAGACGTCTGGAGCTTTCCCCTACATAGCAGCTGCACAATTGTGGCAAGTAATCTGGTATACAATACTGCTGTGTGAGAGGGGGGCAATGGGCGTTTTTAATCTCAAGACCAGAGATCGTAGACTCCCGCCAGGAAGTTGTAAGCATTTCATGCGATACTCATGCAGGATCTTAGAAATCTGGTCTGAGATGCCCAGGTAATATGGAATATAAGCAGTAGGTACACTGTCACTGTCACAAGGGGACAAGGACCTTGGATGGGTTGCAAGCACTTGTGCGTGTAGTAAGCACCTGTCTAACACACAGGCTGGGTATCCACAATTGGTGAGGTCAGCTTTTACTCTAGAAACCTCAGTGCGCCTGGCTTCCTATGAGCTGGAATGGCTCCAAGCTCGAGAGAATAGAGCACATGCCATGCTGTTTAGACGACAAAGTGCATGGGCTGACCTGTAGTTCGTGAATTGCCGGCAGCACATTGGTTTCCAAACGAGAGCCCACTCGTCTCACTTAAACATCTAGGAAAGGAAGTGTCCCGTTCGCTTCCAATTCCTAAGTGAACTGTATGAAGGGCAATAGGGAGTTGAGGTACTCTAACAGCGGTGCATCTGAACCTCAGGGGATGATGGTAAAAATATCATCTACATACCTGCACCACATGGTGCAGGTATGTAGACGATATTTGTACTGGTGGTACATATCTGCACCACATGGTGATTAGTACTGGCGAATTCAGGAATATACGTTCCTCTAACTCCTCCATTGCGATGTTGGCAATGACAGATGTGACAGATGTATCCATAGATGTACTGTGTATCTGTTTATAGAGAGAATCGCAAATGTGATGACACTGCCTGACAAACAAAGGTTAAGGGCTGAACAGATATCTTCCATAGATACAGATGTTCTATCCGATAGGTTGTGGTCATTCTCTAAAAGCTGTCTGGCACATAAAACAGCCTGTTGGACTGGAATGGAGGTAAATAGGGAGACAACATCAAAGCACGACATGATCTCATCATCAGGAACTGTAAGGTGTTTGATGAGGCGAAGGAACTCCTCGCTGCTGGAGACAGTGTGGATAGTATTTCCCACTAGGGGCGTTAGGAGATGGGTGACGTGTATTGATAGCTCGTATTGTCTCGTACTCGCGACAGTGTACCTACTGCTTATATTTGGTATTACCTGGGCATCTCAGACCAGATTTCTAAGATCCTGCGTGAGCATTGCATGAAATATATACAACTTCCTGGCAGGAATCTACGATCTCTGGTCTTGAGATTAAAAAATGCCTATCACCCATCGCTTACGCAGTGGTATTGTATACTGGATTACTTGCCATGATTGTGGCAGCTGCTATGTAGGGGAAAGCTCCAGGCATCTTTAAGACCGCCTTGCGGAACATGACAGATCCATCTGCCTGGGCGACTCTGAACACTCTGCAATTGCAGAACATTTTTGTTCAACTCATCATGACCTCAACCCCAAGTGCAATAATGAGGTGATCGATCAATCTGGACACTATCATCAGCTGTGTTAGAGTCCCTAAATATATCCAGCTGTCACAAAGTTTTAAATCACAGTAGAGGTACAAGACTACACCCAATTTTGGAGTCAGTAGTGTTGAAACACAATAAACATTGGAAGCAACCCCATATGCGTGCCACACACCAACAATCACCTGATCTGGCCTAGTGAATGATTGATTATTCGCGCTCATGTACGTGCTCTCCCAGTCATCTGATCGCGTTCAGCATATTTAGCATGATTTATTCCATTTCTAACAATTTATATCATGTTTGCATATCTGTATGTACTTGCTGAAGGAGTTCTTTACTCCGAAAGCTACTTGTCGTATTAAAACCTATTAAATTTAGTTAGTTACTGCTTCCACTGGCTCTGCTGTATTCTCTTCTTCTTCTAAACAATGGAAACCAGTGGCACAGAGATCCATTCTCTTTTATATATTTTAAATACACACAAACTTGACTGATATGAAAATAAAGTTTTAGTAAAACTATAAAAAGACACAACTTGGGAAAATCTGAGAAAACTGGAATACTTGGCAGGTCAAGAGAAATTAATCTTTAGGATTTTTCTGGACTTCATCCATGTTACAGTTAGCTGGTAGAGAATTTAAAGAAAATTGTTCCAATCTGAGGATCAATTCTGAAAGGGTGATAAGTTGTTTTTTTTTTTTTCTTTTTTTTACGAAAACCCCAAACATGACAGGTATTAGAACCTATGGTACTTAGTATAATAATATTCCACTAAGAATCTGGTAATACTTAAACAGAAGTGTTTCAGTATAAAGAATTATAAACCAAAATGTCTCATTTAATTCTTAATTTGGGTAGCATATATTGAAAACTAGAAGAGATATTGAATCAATGTGAAAGTTAGTATAAAAGAAATTCATTTTAATTATTAATTTTAAAATTAATAATTAAAATGAAATTTAATAATCTTTCATTCTATAAACTAGCAACGTTTCTTTTTTATAGTAGAATGTGTGACATTTTTTTTTTTCACATTAGCATGCAGAGGCTGGTTTTAATTCATTATTCACATTAGTATTAATGTGATTATTCATATAAATTTTATGGCATACTGAAGTGAATAATCATAAATATAATTATAATTATTCACTTCAGTATGCCATAAAATTTAAGGAATAACTTCTGTATTAGAATTTAATTTCCTTCTAACTTAGAAAATGCTAACCATATAGAATTTACCTGTTGACCTAAATTATAGCCTAAAATTAATAAAAATTACTTGACTTTACTTTAAACTAAATTATACTGTATAATAAACAAGTTAAACTTATAATGATGGAAAAAATACCTTGCATTTTTAATATTAAAATAAAAGATAAAACTTTTCAGTATTCAGACAACTGAAATTTAATTCACTGAGAAAATTTAAAAATTTCACTAAATCTGTTTACTTTTCAGATATATGCATAAGAGACTTTTTCTTTGCTTTGTTTTATATGTTACTAACCAAACAGATCCAGGTTAAATCTTCAATGTCTATTTCAGATAGATATATAGATCTGATTTTAGGATACTGGACTTGAAATATTTTTAAAATTGTAAATCCCTTCCCACCCAGACCCAACAAATAAACTACTGTTCTAATGAAATATTTTAGTGGCAGGGGAAGTTTCATACCATAAAGAAACTTTTTAAACAAAATGAAATTGCAACTTAAATAATTTCATTAAATAAACAGTATATTTAATTAAGAAAAATAATAACAGTAAAGTTGATTAAACATTACCTGCTGAATCTGCTCTTGGGCAAAAGCAGTAGTAAGGGCTGCGTTTTGAAGTGAATTTTGCAGTCTAGTAAGAAGACTCATTAAGGACTGAGAAGCAGCTCGAGAGTGTAAACCTCCATTTTGTTCTGGATTTCTTGAGATATAAAACCATTGTTTTTAATACACTTATTTAAACAATGAATTAAAAAGTAATTATGTAATGTGCATGTGTGTGGACTGTTAGTCAAAAAAGTATGGTTTACAAAAATAAAACACACTAATGCACTTGTATGCATTATTCATTAAAGTTAATATAACCTGAATAAAATATTTCAAATTGCAGATAATTAGTTGCTAAAATTCTTATTCAAATCAAATTTTCCCCACAACCAGAATAAAAAACAAACCGGAATAAATGCAACTGCACTCCCAAACAAAGAAGCTAAGGGACAGGATACAAGAAGTACACTTAAATCTAAATGGGTATTTGTTATTTGGTTTATAGGAGCATTAGCAACTAAGGCCATATTGCTCCGGGAATATGCAGTGGTCACTCCCTGACCTTTCCGAATCCTCTGTATTTAGTGGTCACGGGCTCGAACCCTGGTCTAATCAAGAAGTGTGTGCTATGCACTGCTGCTCCTGCCCACCTGGCTACGGAGGCACCTAAAATGGGAGCTAAATGACTTTACGATAACTGAGAGGAAAGTGGAAGAGAAATTGCTGAAGTTAAAAATAAATGAGGTTCAGGACTGATGGAATCTCTCAAATTATATTGAAAGCAGCAGCAAAAGAAGTAAGCAACAACTTTTAGTCGTAATTATGAGAGCATTTGTGGATTCAGAGAAGGTTGCTACAGGTTGGAGATGTGTAAATCTCTCCTATTCACAAAGGGGGGGGGGGATCAAAGGGCACGGTGAGTATTTAGTCAGGCTTCATGGAAATAATGGAATCAATGGTTAAAGAGGCAATCCAGGATCACCCTGTCAGGAAAACAGTTATATGGAAATCACGGTAATGATTCATTAGAGGGAGATATTTTCTGACCAATCTGATTAGGTACTAAGACATAGTCACAAAGAAACTGGATTCAAAAAATAATTCTGACAATGTACTGAAATTTCAGTAAATATTTTGATATTGCTTCACATGAGAAACTGCTGTGCAAATAGAGCAGTTGTGGTGGCATTAGGGGCAAGTTGCTATAATGGATAAAGGGATGGCTGAGTGATAGGAGACAACAGTTATTAATCGTCACAGCTCTCATAGACTAATATTAATAGTGGAATCCTAAGGGTTTAGTGCCAGGCCCCTTAATGTTTCCAACAATTATAATGATGCTGACGAAAGCATACCAAGCTTAAAATCTAAGTCTGCTGATGATAAAAAAGGTTAGCAGGTTGATCAATGACAGATCAATATTTGTTGATATTAAGGTTTAATATCAGTAAATGCAAGGTAATGTATTTGAGTAGCAATAATCACAGAGTATCATACTAATTGGGTGGTACCACTCTCAAAGTAATGAAGGATTAAAAAAATCTGGGGATATTCATTTCATGTCTGCACAGTCAGATATGAAATTCTTTTAGCAATGCAGACAGACTTGCTATGCACATGGGGATATCATTGGCACTGCCAAAGATATACAATAATTTTGCCAGCAGAGACAAGGAAACGATTATCCTACTGTAAAAATCAATAGTTCAACTGCATTTTGATTACTGCACACAAGCTTGGAAGCTTCATTTTAGGAAATTTAGCTCTTTTGGAACAGGTGCAGAAAACAGCAACAGAATTAGTCAGGGGCACAAAAAAGAGCATTCTTATCAAGAAAGACTTATTCTGTAAGCTGCAGTATCTGGAAACTAAGTACTTGCAAGGAGACCTGACTAAAGTGTTCAGGCTTTAAATGGATTGAGTAAACTAAATGCTGATGGCATCTTTACTCTTTCTCAAATGACAAACAAAAGTGGATATAAATTTAAATGAGAAAAGGATGGCTGTAGGGTAGACGTATGAAAATTAGCTTTTTCGCTGATATTTTGGAATAAATTTCCATAATATCAGTGAAAGGTTTTGGGTTTGTGGAAGTAGATAGTCTAAATAAAATTAAAGGATTAGATAATTTATCTGATGGCATGGGCAAATTGAAGTTTTTTTTTTTTTTTTTTGCTGCTGATGCTGCATAAACTTGTTTAATTTTGCCACTATGTCTTAGTTTGGGAAGAAAAGAAAACAAGGTTATAAATAGAGCAATACAAATCATAATGAAAATCCAATAACAAAGGAAACAAAATAAACATTAAGTTTGTTGTTATATGGGAGGCCCAGGGAGTTAGCCTGATACTTGAATGTTTGATATATTCTCTAGATACAGGTGAAACCTGTTATAACACAATGCTCTGGGTCCAAAGAACCACATCACGATATAAGTGGGATTGCGTTAGAAAATTCTAGCCATTTTTTACATTCAAACTTCATATGTATTATCAATTTTGCTTATCTCTTTTTTGTGCGATAATTGCAATGCTATGTCTAAGAAAAATCATGCAAAGAATAATAATGGAAATAATATGCAATTGTGTTGTTTCAATCTTTTATTGATGCACTGTACAAAAAAAGTATTTAAAAAAACAATATTCATGTTGTTAAAAATACATAAACACACATCTTTGGCACAAAAACAAATCAATACTCACAATAACTGCTTTTCCATGTGGCTGTACTGACTGTTACATTTGTGCTTTGAAATTAACAAACGGTTTCAGGAGAAAAAGGAAAACAATGTATTCCATGTTCTTTCAACTACTAAATAGACATTAGTGAACAAACTTTTGCACATTTTAGTATTACTTTCATTTCTTTTTAAAAAAATGACAATCAAGGGTTGACTGTTTCATTACATCTGTTTATTTTTAACAATTTCAATAAGGCATTTTAACTGTAAAATTAAAGGGGAATCTACTTTTTCTGTTTCAAGAAATTTACGTCCAGTTTGCAATCCAGCAAATGCCTCCACGATCTTAGGTGATGGTGGCTCTGGCTCTTCATTTTCATCGTCTTCAGTTGCATCTGGAGCATGACTTTCGCCAGTAACGTTTGATTATTTTGAGTGAATCATGTGCTCATATATATAGGACAGTTGTTGTCCCCACCTACCCAACATTCTATTGTCTTTCTCTATTGACAAACTGTGCTCTGGCTCAGCATTGGCCACGTCATCTTCCGTCAGGCTTCATTAGTGCACCTTTCCAAGACCTAGTCAGCAGCAGCATCATCATCATCTTTCTCTATAAAGCCCTCAAAGTCATTCTCTTCATCACTGTCACTGGCTACTTGGGAGTTATCTGGGATCAGACTTGTTTACTCTCCAACATTTTGAAATACACCTTTTCGTCACGGTTTCACATGCTTCACCACCAATGTAAAAAACTTCCTTTAAGTTCAGCTTCTTTAAAAATGAGGTAACAGAATCCACACTAGTGATTATTCACTGTATCAGTCTTACTGAAGTTCATTTTAAATGTTCATATAATCCCTTGATTCAGAGGCTGTATTTTTGATGTGGTGTTTTTTGATAAGTAGCCCGGTCAGATTTTACCATCTCTGCTATTAGGTTATCAGTAGAAGGATGAATAGGGCAGTTATCCAGCAGCAAGACAGCCCTTGTTGCGGAGGTGTTTACATACATCAGGTAAAAATTGTTTATGAAACCAGCTTTCAAAAATACTGGAGGACATACATGCATTTTTGCTAAAGTCATAGGCAAATGGCATAGAGGTCATGTTAACATGATGGAAGCACCGTGTTGGCTTAAACTTTCCTATGCAAAGTGACTTCGGTTTGTGATTTCCTGTTTGGTTTACAGAGAAAAGTAAGGTCACCCTGTCTTTCATTTTCTTGAAGCTTTGAGTTCTCTGAGCATCGTTCTTACAAGCCAGAGTGGAATTAGGTAACATTTTATAAACAAATGTCCGGTCTCATCACAGTTATATACTTGTTCTACGGTATAGCCACCATCTTCAATTATTTTATGAAGCTGGGCAGGATAAGAGCATGCAGCTTCATCATCGACTGAACTGATATATCCATTTTGGCTATTCCATGCCGCTTTTTAAAAAGTGTTAACCATCCATTACTTGCAGTGAATGCGTGGACTCATTTCCATGAAGATCATTGTAGAATTTTTTAGCTTGGGTTTTCAGATGGGGTCGAGATAGTGTGCCTTCAGATCATTCTTGAACAAACCACTGAAACACAGCTTTATTGAATTTTTGTTTTTAGGTTGTCGCAAACGTTTACGTTGCAGTCCATCAATTGTTTCCATAGACTTGGCTGCACCACAAATTTTTTCCTCTTCTTTCTTCCATCCATGCATTCTAGATTCATTCACTCCAAGGTCTCTAGCCACTTGAGTTTGCTGAACTCCATATTTGATTCTATCAAGAGCAGCAATTTTTTCTTCTATAGTAAACTTCTTCCATTTTTTTGAAATTTCAGACATTTCTTTAAATTTATACTTATTTTAAAAATACATCTTACAATTTGAGAAACAAGAAGTATTGACAGTTGGCAACTGATCTTGTGGGAGGGGTGTTTTCCAGCACAAACAACCCTACTTATTTCCCTCTTATTTGCATATCTCTGTCTAACTAATTTGTACAGACCCAATCACTATGTTATTTTTTAAACTTATTCATCGCATATGTTACTAACACACAACTTTGTTTTTCCTTAACAAGGAACCGTTACATCCCTAACTGATTATACTACTTCTGAACTATGCTGAGCCACCTTTTCCAAAAATGACTAAATGCTGCGTCTTAAGTGGGTGTGCGATAGAGGAATTAAACTGATGTTGACTACCTCCCTGAGCACCCTTTAAATACATGGTCATTCTACTTTACTTTGTCTATTGTTCCAACAGGCCCAGTCCCACTAACCAAAAATATTTCTGAAATGTTTTCTTTGTTCATAAAATCGTTTTATTTTCACATATTATTCTTGTCCAGAGAAATAGGTATTTGTAAGACTATCCTACAAACTTTTTAAAAATATATACTATGTTCAAACACTTTGCAGTAAAATTACAAGTAGTTTATTATTGTTCTTATGGAAATCAAAGGATAATGCATATCGTGATCGCATCAAACTGAAAATATCACCACATGTTCACAAAGAATCCAAAATGTTGATCTTCAGTGACTAAAAACACATTTCAACTGAAACAATGGGAGCCATGTTTGCATTGCATTATAAGTGGAATTGCGTTCTAATGGGTTTCAGCTGTTCATATATATTTAATACAAGGGCAGGGTTTCTATGATTAACATAAAGTTAACTCAAATCAAAATGTCATCAACTTTGTCAGTTTATTTCAAATATACTACATATATTTCTGTGACAAAAATGCTATCAAATGAAAACATAAATATGAAAGTTGTGTTTGCTGTAACAGATATGGGAAAGACATTGTAATGTCTGTGCCAGGTAGCACTGAATTCAAAATGGCGTCATCTATGGAGAAATCATGTTGTGGTCTCTGTTATCATGAAACAAAATCAAGTGTTTCAGTGCAGCAATCATTCAAACAAAATTTCACAGAAATCCACCAATTTGAGACTCCATCATTAAATGACATAGATAGTTTGTGGAGCGTTGCATCTCTGCAAGGGCAAAAAAGCACAGGTCATCCCAGCACAGAAAACATGACTGTAGAACGTGTGTGTGACAGACGTATCTTAGGAGTCCCTGTGAATCTACTGACAAGGCCAGTAGAGAGCTTGGAATTCCACTGAAAAGTGTTCAGCATGTTCTCAGAAGGCAACTATCCTTGAGTCCTTACAAAATTCAATTGTTACAATCCCTAAAACCACATGAAAAAGTTTCTAGGTATGAATTTTGCCATAACATCCAAAAACTATGTGATACTGTTTGAAAATTTCATGGTCAGATTACTGTTTACCGATGAAGCCACATTCCATCTCAGTGGTAACATGAATCGAAAAAACATTTGTATTGGTGGAGTGAGAATCCACACGAAACTGTTGAAGATGAACAGGGCAGTCCAAATGCAATGTTTTCAGTGCAATGTCCATGAAAAAGATTTATGGACCCTTTTTTTCACTGAAGACACCACGAAAGGCATTTTCTACTGTGACGTGCTGATTGAGTGGTTGCTGCCTGCAGCTGACATAAGATGGAAACAACTTCATTTTGCAGCAGGATGGGGCTCCATCCTGCTGCAAAATGAAGGTGTGAAAGTTTCTGAATGATAATTATCCCTATCGCTGGATTGGCCATGCTTCCTGCAATGACAAACCTTTTGGCCACTGAGATCCCTGGACCTCACTCCCTTAAGATTCTTATCTATAGGGTATTTTATGAAAGATTTGGTGTTTGTGCCCCTTACCATCACTTTGAAAGAGTTATGCAGGCATATCACTGGAGCTATCCTTCAGATCAACAACAATATGCTGGAGAAAGTGTGGCATAAATTTGATTACTGAATTGACATGCACAGGATCACATGTGGAGTTCATTTTGAAGAACTGAGGACTGAAAGGTAACTGTTAAAAACTTGAATATTTACACTTTCATTTGATAGCTTTTTTTACAGAAAAGATGTAGTTAATTTCAAATAAACTGTAAAAGTTGTCAACAACATAATATTTTGACTAACCCTGTATATATTAGTGTAATGAATATGCCCTAAAGGTCAGTTTTCTGCTTAGCTGGATAAAAAAACTAGAATTAATCTAGTAGAAATCTTAGAAAAGGTTGTTCCTGTCACCAAAAAGATTCAAAACAAGACTTTTTTATGAGAGTAAGCCAAAGCCAAGGAATACACAGGGTTTTTCCTGTGTACTGTTTCTGCACTCTTGTTGATGAATTATAGAAATTTCTAAACATAAACTGTACCTGATCTCAGAGTTCTTTAGAATAAATATTATATTGTACCTAACATTACTATTGCCATTGCATCCCATACTATTGCATTATATTGCTTCTACAAAGATACAAAACATCTGGGTAGAAGCAATCCTACAGTTTATGTCGGAGTGTCACCAAAGATAAGCATAGGAGCAGAAGAATCCTTTTTGCAAGATATGAGACAAGACTGAGTTTTAGAAGGATTGAAATCAACTAAATCGTCCTTACCCCACTGGAGATCGGCATTTAAGGAATTGGTAGCAGATATTCGGGAAGTTAAAGCTGATTGAGCAGGGCATGGTTTTTCAAAATGGAAAGAGGAATGCAATGTGCTATCATCAGCAAAACTATAGATAGGATTTCCAGTCAATGGAAGAAGGTCATTAATATACAAGAGGATAAGAGTGGGGAAAAGAACTGAACCTTGGGAGACACCAGCATTAGTGGAGAAGTTAGAAGACAGAGAGCCATCTACCATCACCTTCAGCGATAAGAGAAAAAACTGGATAACCAATTACAAAAAACAGTTGGCAAACCATAAGATGGAAGCTTGTTTAGAAGACCTTTATGCCAAACATGATCGAAAGCCTTTGAGATATCAAGAGCAACTGCTTGTGTTTCGCCAAACTTTTCCATTGAATTTGTCCATGAATGGGTACCATAAGCCAGAATATCACCAGTGGATCGAAACCGATGAAATCCATACTGGAGATCGTTGATCAGACGGAAGGTTTCTAGGTAGTTAAAGAGTTGGCGGTTAATTGATTTCTCCATTACTTTAGAAAGAGTAGAAGTAATTTCAATGGGATGATAACTGAATGGGAGGGACTGATCACCATTTTTAAGAACTGTCAGGATATGAGCAAATTTCCAAGCAGAAGGAAAAACACCTTTGGAATAAGAAAGTGCAAAAAGGTGGCAAAGAACAGGAGTAAGTTCAGGAGTACAGGTTTTGAGAATAAGTGGAGAAATACCATCAAAACCTGGAGCTTTCTTAGCATCGAGATTCATCAAAATCCTTCTGACATCCTTTTGACCGAAGAACACAGGAGGCATTGAATGGAGCATATTGAGAATGGTGGGAGGTGTTTTACCAAGATCATTAATACATGAGCTGGAAGAAAAATGGGATGCCAATAGCTTTGGCAAGAGACCAGAATGCTCGGCTACCATTAGGGCAAGAAGCAAGTTTTCTACTCTTAGCCTGTTCAAACTCTAGTTTGGACTGATTAATAACTGCTTTACAATTGTTGCGAGCTTTTGTGTAGGCAGAAAATGAAACTGAATAACTGAAAACAAGCCAATTTCGATATGCAATGTTCTTCTCTTGAACCGTAACACATTTATTGGAAAACCATGGTTTAGATAAATGATAAGATTTTAAAATGGAGTGTGGTATAAAGGATTCTATTCCTACAAGAATAATTTCACTGACATGAACTGAGCAAATCGGAAGTTTTGAAACAGTAATACAACCAAGGAAAAGAAATCTCATAGGTCATCCCATTTTGCATTCTTGTAATGTCAAACAATACAAGGTTGGGAATAGCCATGAGATAAAAGTTCCATTGGAGAAGAGACGATCACCAAGTTGTGATCTGAGGTACTCAAAGGACCATTCATTTCAACCATGTACTTAGAAGGGTTGTTTGTGAGAAAAACATTAAGCATGTTGGCTGTATGGTTATGATTGTCTAGTATCCTTGTAGTTAAATGAACAATCTGTGCAAGGTCATTAGTAATTGCAAAAGCCTCAGCATCTCAACCAGCTGGGTTGGTGTGACTAGAAAATGGAAGCCAGCTGGAGTTGTGAACATTAAAATCACCAAGGAAAATCACCTCGCTGTTAGGAAGTTGGACTGGAGAAAGTCAAGTTGCAAAAAGAGGAAGTCGTCGTTATTTTATTATTTGGTTTTTAGGAGCATTAGCAACTAAGGCCATATTGCTCCGGGATATGCGGTGGTCATTCCCTGACCTTTCTGCATCCTCCGTATTTGGTGGTGACGGGCTCGAACCCCGGTCTAATCAAGAAGGAGCAACAGTGCGTAGCACTGTTGCTCCTTCCCACCTGGCTACGGAGGCGCCTAAAGAGAGAAAGTCAAAGAGCTCCAAGTGATTAGTGGAGTTGGGAGAACAGTAGCGACAACAGATGAATTTGACACAATGAGATAGTGAGATGTTAAGCTAGAGAAGATCAAAAAGAGGAGATTCCAAATTACCAAGTCTCTGAAATGGAATACCAGAACGGACATATGCACAATTGCCATCTTTGAGGAATCATACAGTGTATAATTTGGGCAACTGAGATGAGCAGTAGTTGAATCAACTGATAACTGAGATTTTGTCAGAAAAAGTACATGGAGTTTGGCAGACTGCAAGTGGAATTGGAAATCGAGATTAGAATTGAGAGCACATATATTTGTGAAATGAATTAGGAAGTGTTTGGGAGATTTAGATCTTTTCACAGATAAGCTTACTCTATTAGTTTGACAATTCATGGTGTATTCAATAGTAAAAAAAAGTGGGAGGGGGACATGCTGTATGAAGTAATGAAATTTTTGGATATGGCGTACACATGGTAAGAATATACCCAGATCCTTGACATAAAGTGGTCTCGACAATACCCCCCGCATGCACACTACTCAGACTCCCTCCAGTCACTATCTGGCAGAATAGAGGTAGCAAAATTATACACAAGCTGATCCGGAACCCTCCTAAAGAGTTACCAATAGGTTCGGTCCGGTGTACTAACTAGCGGCCGGCCTGCGAACGCCGTTTTAGAGCTATACCCTCAAAATGTAAGGAAGATTGGATCTTGCCATGATGTTCATCATAACCTCAAAAATCATCAGTCATACTGCATGATGGAAGAGATGGGGTAGGGTTGACCGGAACTTAGCTCTGGAGACTAAACATGGGTTCCACCACTTCAAGCCTCCGATAAGCAAAGTGGTGGTATTGCACTGGTTGATGAGTCATTTACCACCTAGTATTGCCTGGCAACACAGAGGGGCATCATTCCTCCATGTGGTGTGGGCACCACACCTCGACCACTGCTCACGTTGGTTCATACCTGGATGGTCACCCACAGTGCTCTTGCGCATGGAGGTTGTGCATGAGATTGGCTAACTACAGCCCCAAATGAAGAAACCTTTAGAAATTCCTCCAGTCATTGACAGGATTGAATCCCAGTCTCTCAATGAGTTAAAGTGGAGAAAACAGTACACTGTCATGGAGGAAACAATTTCATGTGAAGTTCACTAAGTAGTGCAGAGACATAACAATAGCTCATGGAATTTTACAAATGATGTACATTGATAAATGAACAATATGACGTAAAACTGATAATACTGGAGATTAAAGACATCGGAAAAACTGCAGGTAAACAGATTAATGTCAAGGGTAGCACTTCACTATATTAACATAGCTTTTTTTTTATTTGTACTTTTGAAAACATTACACTGGGAGCACCATGTTTCAAAAGAAAATTTGTTCCTTTATCACTGTCTAAAATAAATTTTTAAAATATTTTAACCATTAATAAAGAATCATATAAAGATTGTTTTAAAAGATGGAGTTTAATTAAAATATGATTTGATATTTCCTATTTTAAGTACCTAGGAAGTGTATATGGAAATAACAAGGAGAATAGCAGCTAGTTAGAGTTTCTTCTGCAATATTAACAGCCTGTTATGGGCTAGGGAAGTTCCAATGAAGTGTAAAAAACTGCTTAAATAGGGCATATTTTGTCCACGTTTTGACCTATGCTGCTGAGGATGAATAAAAAGGATACCAGCAGAATCTAAGCAATAGAAATGAAGGTGTTAAGGACTATGCTAGCTAAAACTAAGAGACAAAATTAGAAATAGTGACATTAGTTTGAGGGAGAAGATGACTGCATCATGTTTGCAATGGTTTGGACACATGAAGAGAATTAACTCGAACAGAATACCAAGAAGAATGTTTGAGATGACAAAGGACAAGAAGCCAAGCGGAAGACCCCAGAAAAGATTAGCATTAGTAGAGGCATATGATGCAAGAAAGCAAGCTTATACAGCATCAGCCAAAAAAAAAAAAAAAAAAAAAAAAAACTCCTTCCAATTCCACTGATCCATTCATTCCAAATGTTTGTCTAGTTCTGCCTTGAATTTATTTAGCATTAGCATTAGTAGAGGCATTTGATGCAAGAAAGCAAGCTTATACAGCATCAGCCAAAAAAAAAAAAAAAAAAAAAAACCCACTTCCACTTCACCCCTCTGTTCGTTCAAAATACCTGGCCAGCTGAGCCTTAAACTTATTTAGGCTATCAACCTCCACCACTAGGGATGGAAGTCTGTTCCACCAACCAACCACCCGCTGGCTAAAGGCAAATTTCGGCACATCTATCCTACATCTGTCTTTCCTCAATTTGAATTTATGCCCTCTCAGGTGATTTTTCTGAGCTAGAGGAAGAATCCCATCAGCATTGAGCATGCTTAAACCATTCAAGGCTTTATACACCTCTATCAGATCACCTCGCTGGTGCCTAGTGTCCAGACACTGTAATTTGCAAAACTTAAGCCTTTCTTCGTAAGAGCACCCCTTTGTTCCATTCACTAATCTTGTTGCCCTTCTCTGTACTCGTTCCAGCAGCTCTACATCCTTCTTGAAATGAGGCCTCCAGACCTGTATACAGTACTCTAGGTGTGGCCTGACCACTGCCTTATACAATGGAATAATCACCTCCTTATCCCTGCTGGAAAAATTCCTGTATATCATTGACAATACTCCATGAGCTACTCTTGCAGCCCGTCTGCACTGCTCAGAGAACTTCATATCTGCCTGCACAACCACCCCCAAGTCCCTTTCATTCTCTACCACTGTCAGTGTAGTACCACAGAGTTGATACGTTGCTCTGGGGTTGCTGTTTCCCATGTGTAGTACTTTACATTTGTCAATGTTAAATTTCATTTGCCACCTCTCAGCCCATCTGCTCAACCTTTCCAGATCCTGTTGCAGCAGCATAGTGTCAGTAGTGTCCTTGACAACCCTGCCAACCTTTGTATCATCTGCAAACTTGGACATTAAGCTTGATATACCATCATCAATATCATTTATAAATACAGAAAACAACAATGGACCCAACACTGAGCCCTGAGGGACTCCACTAATAACATCAGTCCACGATGAGCAGTGTCCATTGATTACCACTCTCTGTCTTCTCCCCCTCAACCACCCCTTTATCCATAGCAGCAATTTGCCTCCAATGTCACACTGCTCCAATTTGTGTAGCAGTCTTCCATGTGCAACAGTATCAAAAGCCTTTCTAAGATCCAAGTATATAATATCAAAGTTATTCCCTGCATCCAGCTCTTTTTTGACTGCATCATAGTATCCAATCAAGTTGGTCAGGCAAGACTTCCCCTTAACAAAACCATGCTGTGTCTGAGCTATAACTGAAGTCTTGTCTAAATGATCCTGCAGTGCTTCTTTAACCAGTGCCTCCATTAATTTTCCTGGAACAGAAGTTAAGCTCACAGGTCTATAATTACTTGTGTCAGCCTTTGATCCTCCTTTGTGAATTGGGGTCACATTTGCACATTTCCAGTCTATGGTACCTCCCCTGAGTCCAAGGAAGCTCTCATAATTATGGCTAAGGGTTTGCTTACTTCCTTTGTTGCCTCCTTTAATATAACTGGATAGATCCCATCCACCCCATTTGCCTTTCTTGTATTTATCTTCAACAATTTCTCCGCCACTTTACTCTCAGTTATTACAAGATTCTCTAGCTTACTGCCAGAGTTGAATACACCTCTGGCATTCCCCTCGCTGAATAACTCCTCATGTGTGAATGTCGATGCAAAATATTCATTCAGTTTGTTAGCTACCTGAGCAGGATCATCAACAGTTGACCCATCGATATCAAGTGGACCAATCTGATTCATCCCCTTCCTTCTAGAGTTTATATAAGTAAAGAACTCTTTGCTGTTTTTCTTTGCATCCCTTGCCAAGGATTTCTCGTAATCTGCCTTCGCCTGCCTAACCTCCTTTGTAACTTGGTTGCATATCAACTTGTATCTATCATAGGCTTCTGTGTCATGTGTTAATTTGTAAGTATCCCATGCATTTTTCTTCTCTGCCATATGCCTCATTAGTTCATCTGACATCCATTTTGGCCTAAACCTTGAACAATATTTCTTAGTTGGTATGTAAAGCCTAGTAGCTTCCAAGATAAGTTCTTTGAATGCTTCCCATTTTGAATTTGCTGTTGGTAACATCATCAGTTGGTCCCACTGTATAGAATTTAAATACTGTCTCAGTCCATCGTAGTCGCCTTTACGGAAGCAATAACCCTTCCCTTTACTCCTAATGGTAGTTACCTCTTTGAGTAAATCCCACTTCAGCACACTGTGATCACTGCCACCCAGTAGTTCCTTTATCTGCAGATTCTTAATGCATGAAGAATCACTACTGATAATCAAATCAAGAGTATTACTCCCTCTAGTTGCCTCCCGAACATGCTGATGTAGAAAACAATCATCCAATAAATCCACAAAAGCCCTTCTAGTGTGTGAGTAACCAGCCCCCAAATTCCAGTCAATATCTGGGAAATTAAAATCTCCCATTATAAGACTCTCTGATTTACTGGCCCACTCTATTTCCCTGTACAGTTCCTTATTATACTCATCAGAGTCATTAGGCCTATAACACACTCCTACTCTCAATTTTGATCTCCCAATGCTTATGTCACACCAAACTGACTCAACACTGCACTCTCCGGCGATGTCGACTGGCTTCACTTCCTTGGTTTTTATGTGTTTCTTAACTAATAGCATAACCCCTCCCCCCTTCCTATCCTGTCTATTCTTTCTGTAGACGTTGTACTCCCCAAATTGCAGTTCTGCATCCCTTATATCTGTGTGACACCACGTCTCTGATATCCCAACAATATCTGCCTTTGATGTTTTGAGCAATACCTCAAATTCATCAAATTTATTTACTAAACTCCTAGCATTGGTGTACACGCAAGTATACCTGCACCTGTTTCTATTCTTAGCTACCCTAACACAACCCATGTGTTTACTTGTACCGCAATGGCTCGCAGCAGGCTCTGAAATACCATGCATCTTGTTTTTCAGGCTTCTGCTCATTCTAATAGAAGCAGTGCAAGAATCTCTTTCACCTCTGCCAGTGGCTACTGTCAATCTATTGGTCTTTGTCTCCCCCCAAGCTAGCAGTTTTCCGACCCACCTAACACTGCCTCGATAGCATCAGCAAATATTCTTGCACCCTTTCTATTTAAGTGTATCCCATCCCTGTAGAAGCAATCTCTCCTGTTAACAAGTACAGTCCAGGCTGAAAAAAATTCTACCCCTTGAGCCTTGCACAATCTTTCCAGGGCCGAATTGATCGACAAGGCTCTCATCATATACTCCCTCCTATCGTGTCTGGGCAGAATTGCAGACACTTTCAAATTCAACCCTAATTCTCGGCTTTTGTTCAACAGTGACCTGTACTTGTTAAGTAATTCTGCCGGTCTCCTACTCTTAATATTATTAGTGCCAACGTATACAACTATATCACCTTTTGTGCCCTTAAAAGATGGTATTCGCTCCACAACGTCATCAACCTTTGCCCCTGGCAGACATACCCTGGTCCTGTTCCACCTATCTTTTTTACAAAGCATGTTCCCCGTTTCCCTGACAACAGAGTCACCAACAACTACTAGTTCCTTCGGGACCAGCGCATTCTGCCTTGGGGGTTGTCTCTGTGTCACGCGATGCTCAAGTGCAAGCTCTGGCGTTGATGTGGGCAGCTGAGAGCTTGATGGGCCCCTCAATTTAGTTTCTTCGAGGGCATCCACCCTGTCCTTCAAGCTCTCATATAGGCCCAGAAGAACGCCGAGTTGTTGCCTGATATCGATACACTCCTTGCATTGCGCACACACAAAGACATCCCCCTTGGCAGTATCATGTCCCGTACCCGTCTGCTCTGCAAACATCAAGCAAACAGTGCATTTTAAAAGGCTGTGAGTCAGAGGACAACTGCCCCCCTCAGTTCTGTTCTGAGCCACAGCACTTCCATTAGCTTGAGCCTTTTGCTTTGCTGCTCTGGTCTGAGTCATGATTCTATTAATTTATTAATTAATAATTAATTATGTTATGTTATTAATTATGTTAAATATAATTAATTATATTACGTTTGTAATCTAAGTCGTTATACGTATTTTTTTAAACGTACAATTTAACTGCTAACGAAGTTCAACTAACGCTATCTAGTACGGTATATAACTATCGTATCACAAAGGCAGGAAAATTTCGAACGGTAGCGGAGTTGAAACACGTGGAAACCTTTACCGATACTTTTATGCAATTACAAGGCCGAGTAAAGAATAAATACACCAAATTAATCAGAAAATCACAAAATAATGTTATACTACTAAATTTAAATCAAAAGTTTTAGAAAAACAATAATTTCAAATCAATAAATAAGAAAAATCCACTTAGCGGCTTTGAACACGACCGTCTCTAGTAGCCGTATTTAGTAGTAGTAGTATTTAATTTATCGACTTCCACAACAACAGATGGAAGTTTGTTCCAGCAATAAACTATCCACTGGCTAAAGGCAAATTTCGCACATCTATTCTACAACTGTCTTTCTTCAAGTTTGAATCTATGCCCCCTCAAGGTTTGTAATCTGAGCAAGAGGAAGAATCCCCTCAGCATTAAATCTGCTCAATCCATTCACGGCCTTTTACACCTCAATCAGATCACCGCCTTGCAGGTGCCTAGATGGAGAGATCAGATTAAGGAAGATGTGGAAATGAAGGGAATTGAGTGGGAGAGATTGACAGAAGATATGATCTGGGAAGGTAGAAAAAGATGGAAGGCTTCGATTCACCTGACCCAACCCTAGGTTGTAACAGTGAGAAAGATACAGATTGATATTTCCTAAATCTGGAGAGGAGATTTAAAAAAAAAAAAAAAAAAAATTTTCGAAGAGCAGGCATGTGGTTTACTTTATACACAATTTAGTTTTTTGGGAATAGAAGGCAAAAAAATATATAAATGAAAATAGTGCACTTTATAATATTGTTCTTTATTCTGATATTCTATTGGATAATAAGAACAAATAGTATCATTAATAACAGTTTTGTTATCCAAAAAACCTTTCTGATTATGGCCAAATCTCAGGGGTAGCAGTGTAGACAAAAATGAAGGGAAACCAGCTCAATGGAAAAAACATAGAAGCAGGTGTGCAGCACACATTTTACACAAACACTGAGCCATAAAGAATTTTTTACGGCTGTACTTTTTCAATTAAAATAAAATATATTTTTTTTTATATCCAGTATAATAGGGTGTACATTAGAGAGGTAGCAGTGAAACGTCTCCCTCATCAACTAGATATGCAGGGCTTTACCAGTAGAGATAAAGAGGTGCACATTTCATGATAAAAAGCAATGTTAGGCCATATCCTGAGTATTGCAGAATGTGGCCTAAATTTCAAGATACAGAACTACAGGAAATGGTGCAGCAAACAGAATTAAGGGCACAGAGTTATTCTGTCAAATTTGTTCTCTTTAAGTGGCTGAAATCAAACAGAATTATCTCAGTGTTGGTTAGTCTGAAGTAATGCAAAAGAATTAAAAGATGGAGTGCAGTTGTGGTTGTGCCACTCCTGCACATACAAAGCCAATATATTATGTATGATAAAGTTTCCTCTCTTCTGAAAGCAGCTCTCAATCCCATGCTAGGCCGATCGGGCTAGCCAGGTAGGTAAAGTGCCTGCCTGGCAACCCAAAGGTTGCAGGTTCGATTCCCGCCTTGGGCTTGGATCACAGTAAAATGCAAAAAAACTTTGGGAGGTACATTATGGCCATAGAAGCTGATGCGCCAACAACTAACAAGGGGAAAAAAAAAAAAAAAAATCCCATGCTAGCATCTCTGCACCCATAACATCAATTTCTGAAGTGAACAATTAAACTATTAACAGTTCTTTCAGAGAATGAACTAAACTATTCAGTGGCATTCTTTTTTTTTTTATTTTTTTTTTATTTTATTAGTTGTTGGGGCATCGGCTTCTGTGGCCATACTGCACTTCCCAAGGTTTTGCATTTTCTACTCTGATCCAAGCCTGAGGCGGGATTCAAACCCGCGACCTTTGGGTTGCCAGGCAGGCACTTTATCCACCCTGCTAGCCCGGTTGGCGTGGCATTCTTACCACATCAAGATGGATGATTCAATTGTAAATCATCCATCTTCCACTTGTAAATACCCTAAAGTCTCATATATATATATATAATGCACACCACATCCTGAGACTATGCTCCAAGAGTCTCGAAATTGTCTTGTACATACATGCATGCATAACGGGGTGCATAAATTGATAATGGATTCTATTTTTTTTTTTTTTAATGTAAAAATGTGAAACGGTTGATAGTAGAAGAAATCAACTTCTCGCAGAAGTGGATTTCATAATTTAGTTGATAATGATTGTAGAACTGCATTTACTTCATAACTTTAACTCTCATTATCAAGGAGTGACCACAGGAATATGCTACCTCCACCTTTTTTATTCTTTCCAATTTTCCATTAGTCACTAAACTCTGACTGAATGGTTGGTAAGGACAAACATATAGGTCTATATTGTTTATATAGTGCATCATTGTCGCTACATTTTAGTTAATGGCAATACTGTGAATTGAACTTTGTTTGCTCAACTTAAAATTGGAAGCAGAAATTCCATAGGTGCCATCAGAACTAAAATAAATTGTATTTATTTTAGTAATAAAGGCTCCCTTTATAAAGAAAGGAGGAAAGCAAGGAAATCATATAGTGCACAGAAAAAAACTGGAATTTATAAGCTATGCTGAGGTTCATGGAAATCATTCTGTAGCTCGACAATTTGAGGTTGGTGAATCTAGTGTGCAAGAATGGCAGTCTCAAAAAGCATTATTAAACATTTTACCTGCAATGAAATGAGCACAAAGGAAACAAAAAGAGGTCTAGCCACATCAGATGAAGAGCCATCAATGTAGTGCTTTGCCAAAGAAAGCAAAAATATTCCCGATAATATATTGCCAGATTCACTTCTTGAAGTACTGAATAATGTTGACTTAAATTATGAAACTGAATCTGAGAATTTTGAAGTATAATGAGTTTTCATTTAATAAATATCAAAACAGATTTTGAATTAAAAGGGGCATGCCTATATGTTTTCATTATTGCGAAATTAAAAAAAAAATTACTGTTGCAGAGTTGCACAAAAGTAATCAACTTACAATCATATCATATTCAATAATTTTACATTTAAATAAAAATTTGTCTTGAAAATGTACACCTTATAGATAACATGCACACAAAAATTACTTCAAAGTACCTTTAAAAACATTGTATAATACATCCTATCTACTTTCACTTGATAAAAAAGCAATAATCCATTTGTGAGAGCCATGAGCATTCAATTTTTATCATTACCTTTGATTTAATGCAATTTTTCCCCCCTTTGTATAATCAGTTCTGTTAAAAGGTTAAACAAATAGGAACCATGCTTAGTTCCTACATATTTTTATTTATTATGTTGTGCAATATAACTTCAATGTTGCACAAAAATATGAATACTACTTTCAGCTACATTGCACAAATTTATGTTGTGCAACATAGCTGAAAGTAGTATTCATATTTTTAAATCTAGAAAAAAGTAAACATTTTCTGTTTCAAATAAAATAACCAAGCATTTATCTATCAAGTAACTATTCTAATGTGTGATATTTAACTGTGCAAGAAACATGTTAAAATGTCTTTTGATAATAAACAATTTGAAATAAAAATATTTAACTTCTAATATTTTCTTAAAGGACAGTCAAGATTTTTTCAATAAAAAAACTATTAGGTACCTGACAGTTTCTGAAGTTTCTTCTATATCTGTTTCTCTGTTTTCTTCTTCCTCAGAATTTCTAAATACTGCTTCAGTAGCTCTTTCAGTTGTATTATCAACCTGAGATTCAGTGCTTTGTTGTAACCGTTGATGATGTTGCATTGTCCTTTCTAAACTGGAACATATAGACCTTAGTCGCTGAAATGTTGTCCAGAAGTCTCTAGTTGTGCCACCATTTTGACTCCCTGTTAGATTGTCGCCACTATGTATTTCATCTTCTTCCTCCTCTTCTTCCTCCTCTTCATCATCATACACTCTGTTTTCCATATGTTGAATACCTGATGTACTGGGTTGAGGATCATCTAAGATATCATCATTTCTTGTATTCTTTAAGAAGAAAAACTGGTTATGAAAAGGAATTTAAAAATGAACGGTTTAGCTTATTATTTCACATCAGTATATTTATCACTTTAACACAAAACTCAAAAGCAGAAACAGTGGTAACTAATCCACTGTCTGTGGACTGGACCCAGTCCCTAGTCTCTCTCTCTCTCTCTCTCTCTCTCTCTTCCTTAATCTCCAATTTCATCTTTGAAAACAAAAATTTGCAGGAAACAAGTTAGAGAGCAAGGGGTTTGAAATAACTGGCATTTGGTACCTTGCCAGAAGCTTTTTGATAGACAGGGGAATACCCCATTAACTTGTAACCACCTGAATGTTTGTGTTTCTGAAGCTGTTTTACTAAATTTGAAATAAAACTCAGTGCAGACTTTTTTTTGCTGAATCACTCATTTAAAAAAATATCAAACTGCAGAGCATGTTATATATATCTTCACATATGTGGCAAATATGAAATTTAATCTATAACCACCATGCTGGAAAAATTCCCGTATTATCAGTAACAAAATTACATATGTTTTTATAGGCATTACTGGATTACACCCTATCTTGAAAGGGTATAATATTTTGTATATATAGTGTTCATTTAGGAAAAAAGGCTAGATACCATTGATTTAGAATGTTCCAAAAAATTAACAGCTCAATGACGAAGACTGAAAATTTCAGAGAAACTAAAATAACTTCATTGATTTTTGTACTACTTAAGGGCATAACAGATAAATGTCATTGTGTTACACTTAGAGGCCGCAATTTTATTAATCTCAGAGGTTTGTGTTAGAAAAATTTGATTTTGGGATAACTTCAATATTAAAAAACAAATCTGTTCAAAGTTGTATATAGTTTAATGAAAAAAAAATTTTTTTTTAAAGGATTAACCCGAGGAAGATGTCTGTTAGTATTGGTATTGGTGTTTAAAGGCACAAGGGCAGCTAAGGCCAAAATGTGCCAGGTCCTACATTATTATTCTAAGATAATATAATATGTTCTATTTTGGCATCATAAGAATTCATATATATGTATTTCCTTCAGAAATGTATAGTGTAGCTAGGTCAGCACTATTGCCAATCATGTGGTTAAGCGATAACGGTTCTTGTAGTTGTGATTGAGAGTGGAAAATTCTTCTGAAAGGAGAATAGTGAGGACAATCTAAAAGTATATGCTTGACTGTAAGCGGTAGTGAACAATGTGTGCATCGAGGTGGGTCATCCCCCATGAGTAGAAACATATGGGTTAGATGAGTATGTCCAATCCTTAGTCTTGCTAGAACAACTTCTTCCTGTCTATTTTGTCTAAAGCTGGAAATCCATAACGCAGGTTCTTTTTTGATTTGGAGCAACTTGTTATTACTTTGTGCCTTCCATATTTCTGTCCACTGAAACATATAGACTTTTTTTATATGCTTCAAATAATCTCTATATGGTACTTTATAATTTGCTGGTGTTGTACTATTTGGATTTTTGGCTGCCTGATCTGCTCTCTCATTGCCTAAGATACCAGAATGCCCTGGGATCCAGCAGAATTTCACTTTATGATTCCTACTTCGTAGGTGGTTTAAGTAGCAAATGATTTGTTTTTCGATTGGTTGTGATATTGAAAACTGATTACCCAAAGCAGACACTGCACTCAATGAATCAGTGTATATTATACTGCTAGTATTGTGGATAGTGTTAATATTCTGTAAGGCTAGTTTAATTGCATATAACTCAGCAGTATAACTGCTACATTCAACTGGTAGTGATATGGAGACTGTAAAAGATGGAAAGACAGCTGCGGCACCAACTGTAGAATCTGTTTTTGAGCCATCTGTATATATTTGGTAGCTTTTTATATTGTCGAGGGCATGTTCTTTATGTAGTTTGATATTTTCATTTGCCAGGGAGTTCTTTCCCCATTGCTGAAAGTGCGTATCACAGTGAGGGAGATTTACAGACCAGGGTGGATCAGGAATATCGCTTTCTTTAAGTATGTTATCAAAATCAATATTCCAGGTGTGAAGTAAATCTTTTAGTCTCATGCCAGTTGGTCTATTTTCATTCGGTTTACTGTTATAGAACGTTGTCCACTCAGGGTTGGAAAGCAATGGTCGAATGGGATGGTCTGGAAGGCTCTGAATTTTAGCTGCATAATTTAGAAGCAACATTTTCCTTCGAAGGTGAAGTGGAGGTTCGTGTGCCTCTACATACAGACTCTGAACAGGGGATGTTCTAAATGCGCCCAGAGCAGTTCGAAGGGCACTGTGTTGGACGGTATTAAGTCTGATTAATGCGCTTTTCCTAGCTGAATCATATACAATAGCACCGTAGTCTAAACGAGATCTGATAATAGCACGATACAAATGTAATAGAGTATATCTATCAGCTCCCCATGTCATAGCAGAAATGGACCTAAGTATATTAAGTTTCTTTAGACAGACAGTTCGGAGGTATGTGATATGTGAAACAATGTTCAGTTTGGTGTCCAATATTAGGCCTAAAAAATGGAAATTACTGGTGAGAGGGATCAAATGGTTTTTTAATCTGAGTTCTGGTTCTGGGTGTAGCTTACGTTTTTTGCAAAAGTGAACTGCAATTGTTTTTTGATCTGATAAACGATATCCATTTTGCATTGCCCATGCCTCCAACTTATTTATAGAGAGTTGCAGCTGTCTTTCAATGGTATGTATATTTTTGGAACGGCAAGATATAGTTAGATCATCAGCATACATATATAGTTCTACAGTATTTGGGATGTTGTGTGTTATGGTGTTTAGTCTAAGTGAAAAAAGGGTAGAGCTCAGTACTGATCCTTGCGGGATACCTTCTTCTTGAGTGTAGGACCGGGAAAGTACAGATTGATAGTGGACCTGAAAGGTTCTGTGTTGAAGAAAATTTTTAACGAATTCTGGTAAGTGCCCTCGCAATCCTATGGAATGAAGCTCTCTCAATATGCCGTATCTCCAGGTAGTGTCGAAAGCCTTTTCTATATCGAGACTTACCATTACAAGATGTTCGTTTTTGACGTAAGCATTGCGGATGTTGTTCTCGGCTTTTACCATTAGATCTAAAGTGGATCTGTTTTGTCGGAAACCAAACTGATTGTTGTTCATCAGTTCTTTAGTTTCAAGAACCCAGGTAAGCCGTCTGTGTATCATTCTTTCTAGGATTTTACTTAGGCAGCTAGTTAGGGAAATAGGTCGGTAATTTTCTGGAAATGTGTGATCTTTTCCTGGTTTAGGAAAGGCCAAAATGATGGAATGATGCCAGGAAGATGGATATGTACCCTCAAGAAAAATCCGATTATAGAACATTAATAGTAAATTCAAGGCTGTACTGTTTATATGTTTCAGCATTACATAATATATACCATCAGGTCCAGCTGCACTATTAGGTGATCTCTTTAATGCTGTTTGCAGTTAAATAGGTTAAACGGTTGATTATAGCCAATATATTGGGAAGTATGGAATTTTATTTTGTACCTTTCTGCTGAAGCTTTGATTTTAAGAAATGAGTTGCTATATGCTGCCGTGGCAGATGTTTGGTAAAAGTTCTCTGCAAGGACGTTAGCTATTTCTTGACAAGAAGAAATTTCCTGTCCATTTTTGATTAAGATGAGAGAAGGAAGAGGTGGATATTTCCCATTTAATTGCCGAATCTTTTTCCAGATGAGACGACTGCTAGTATCCTTTGTAATAGTGGAGGCAAACTGTATCCACGATTCCTTTTTGGCTTTTCTTCTAACTTGCCTAGCTTTTGACTTTAGCCTTTTATACTGAATTAGGTTGTTGGTAGTTGGGAACTTCCGGAACAGGTTCCAGGCTTTATTTTTTTCCTTTTTGGCATTGGTACAAGCTTCATTCCACCAGTGTTTAAGGTTTTTGTGTTTAAATGTGGAGGCTTGAGGTATTGCTTCGGAGGCAGTGGTCAGTATTTGTCTGGTAATATGCTCTGTGGCATCATCAATGGATTGTAGTTAGATCAATTGGCTATCAAAAGAAAGACGGGCTGAAAACTTTTTCCAGTCTGCTCTGGAAAATTTCCATTTTGAGCGATTATCAGGATATGATGTTTGAAGCGTTTGGATTCTGCATATGATTGGAAAGTGATCACTGTTGTGTGGGTCATTTAATACTGTCCATTCTATACTGGGGTATAATATGGGGGAACAGAGTGTTAAATCAATTGCTGACATAGATCCAGTGGGAAGGTGAGTATAAGTATTTTCACCAGTGTTCAGTAATGTTAGATTCAGTTGGTCTAGTATCGTCTCGATCAAGTGTCCTCTACTGTCCATGTGATCTGATCCCCACAATGGATGATGTGCGTTGAAATCACCAAAGATACAAAAAAGGTGGTGGTATCTGTCTTATAAGGTCTTCTAGTTCTTTAAACGTGCACATCTTGTTAGGTGGAAGGTACAGAGATACTAGAGTTAGAATTTGCCCAACTGATACACGTACGGCAATGGCTTCTAAGTGGGTTTGAAGCGGAATGTTTCTAGATGGTATTTTACAGTCAACTAGAATCGCAACGCCTCCACGTGCGGATAATGAGGAGTTTCTATCTTTTCTGTAAAATGTAAAATTTCTGATTGATGGAGTGACTTGTGGAGTTAGATTAGTCTCTTGTATGCAAACGGCTATAGGACCATATCGGGAGATTAAATCATAGATGTCATCGGTATTGCTGCGTAAACCTCTACAATTCCATTGAACAATGTTCTGCATTATCGGGGTTTGAGGAGAGAAGACGAGTCTGTCTGTTTCTTGTGAGTGGGTTGCTTTTGACGGTCGTATTTCATTTTATCTTTCCTAGGAAAATTGGGACATCCGGAATCTGTACCCTCTTCTACGTCATCAGTTTGACCTGATGAAAATCCAGTCTCCATATCATCTTCTGCATGAAGATCAAGGACTGTTTCATCGTGTGTAGTTATATTTTCAGAGTCCATTCTATTTGAGTTTGTCTTTTGTAATTCAGTGGCTTGTTGCCTTCGTGATTTATTTGACATTTTATCGCATGATTTTATTTTAGGTGGAACTGTGATAGGGGTATTGCTTATTTCATCAACTACAACGGGTTTGCTGGTAGGTTGAGGTGTTGATAGCACAGATCGTGCCCATTCTGCAATGGATGTATTGGGTGGAATTGATACATCAGTTTGGGTTGAAACAGCTTGGCATTTTAGTGTAATGGCAGCGTACGTGGTTTTTGGGATAGTTGACTTTATTTGCTTTCTTGCTTCTTGATATGTGACCTTATTCTCAGTCTTGTACTTTTGTATTCTTTTTTCAATTTTTCAGAGTTCGCATGATTTGGAGTATGCTGGATGGTCATTCTTGCAATTTGGACATTCCGGAGCCTTTGCAGTGCACTCTGTTTGTGAATGGTTTTTTGAGCCGCAGTTAGGACAAGTATTTTCACCTCTACATGTTGTTTGGGAGTGACCAAACTTTTGGCACTTGAAACATCTTAAAGGGTTTGGAATGTATGGGCGGATACGGCAGTTTAGGTAGCCTGCTTTAACTGAGGTCGGCAAATTTGGTGTACTAAAGGTCAGTATAATATTACGTGTGGGAACAAGTTTGTCATCCTTCTTTATCATAATTCTTCTTGCTTGAGTTACTTTCTGTTCTGCTAATTCCACGACTATCTCTTCTTCGGTTACGTTCAACAAATCCCACTCACTTATTACTCCTTTTGAGGAGTTCAAGGTGTTATGTGGTGAGACTTTGATTGGGATTCCGCTTATAGATGTCATTTTTAATAAAAATTCTGAATGCCTTGCTTGAGTGGTCTCAATTAAGAGATCTCCTGATTGGAGCCTTTTCACCATTTTCGGTGTACCTGCTGCATTCTCCAGACATCTCTGGATGACAAAGGGAGAGAGTCTGCTTAGCGGCTGAGTCGATAAAGAATGTACAATCAGAAAAGCTGGTGGTTCTGATTTGTTACAGTCTTTTTTCATTCTTTTTGCCAGATTGGAATCGTCTTCCATTCTTCGAGTCTCAGTATGTTGAGAGCCTGTCGGCTCTAGTGGTGGACATGTATCACAGTCCATTGTTGCTCCTTTTAGCCCTGGGAGTGAGCGCTTTTCCTCCCAGATTTCCGGCCCCGCCACGTGGAGGCAGGAGCGGTGCCACCTAGTGGCCAAGCGGTTGGAGAGGTTAGTTTGTTAGTGCAAAAAATTAATAAATATACTACGAAAAGAAAGGTAATTTTCCTTTCTGGGTTCTTACTTAGGATCTGTTAAGTACAGAACCACTTACAAAGAAATGAGTATGAGAAAAGCACTGGAAAGAAAATATAACAAAATCACTGGGAAAGAGCACTATATATCGCTTTGGAAAATCGCTTGGACACTATCGCTTGGCACTCGGGGCCATGTCTGTTAGATTAATGTTTGAATTATCACAGAGTAAGTTTTACATTTTTGCATGGGATGCTCAAATCATGTAAAAAACAATGTGTATACCAGACTCATAAATAGTCAGTCCAGGTCATAACAAGAATTCAGTATATAAGATTGATGCATTTGAATCTCTAGCCATTTCTTATTTCAAATAGCAAAAATCTCTACTGAATGTGGTTTGTACAAATAACACTTTGTGTGAGTGTGTCAAGCAAGGCACATGATGCCTTCCTTCCATTTTATGTTGTAAACTAGTTGAGAGGAATTCTGAAGTCTTCATCTGTCTTTCTTGGTAATCATCATATTCATTTTATTCTAATGAAAAACTATTAAGAACATGCACATATTCTCTCCAAGCTAATTCTAAATACCTCCCTTTTTTTTATTAAGTTACAACAAACTTACAACTCTTAGTTCTTTTTTTTTAATAAATACAAATTTTCAATATTTGAATTCTTCAGATACTACTTTATTTGTTCAAATGTAAGTCAATGTATGGAAAATAATGCTGATTTTGACACTCATCAAAAAATATTCCTTCAATCTAAATTGAACAAGATTTAAAGATGCTGTGCTACCTTTCAAATGCCTTTCAAAGAACACTTCAGAATGGACTAGATTTATATCTTTAAAAATTCACCATATCTAAAAATCCAGTTTGTCCACTGTAATTCCTAATATTGTGTTCTTACTTCCATTAGTCAAGGAATCTGTTATTTGAGCTATCAGTGCTCGGGTTACATCCGCTTCACTCTGTATTTCCGATTTCATTCTTCTCCATTAATCAATATATTTTAATAGGAAGTATACCTCTTTAAGGAATTCACAGCTGAAGTTGTAATGTTGCCATTAATAGTTTGTTCATTTGAATTTTTTTGGTGCATCACCAACTACAGCCACAGTGCCATAGTTGATAATTTCAGTAAAACCATAATGGTAATTTCAGTTGGTGTCGAACTGTTGTTGCTTTGTTGTTGTTGTTGCAGACTGCTCAGGACCAAGATATTGACGAGGAATATTACAACTTTTTGAAAGTGATAAAGCCCAAGAAACCTATAGGGAAAAAGAAATCCAAAGAAGAAAATATTAGTCATGATGAACCGAAGACGAGAAATGAAAAGCAAGAAAAACACTGACAGGGAGAAAAATGAGTATACTGAGTTATGCAAAGCCATTAGAAAGAGACTCAGAGAGAACATAAGAAGATTTAACACAAGAAAAGTAGAACAAGCATTAAGGGAAAACAAAGGATTTAAATCAGCAGCCAGGAGCAGTAATACAGAAAGACAAATGATACTGAAACTGAAGAATCATAAACAGCAGAGAAGGCATAATTCAAATAGCAGAAGATTACTATAGAGAATTATACAAGGAGCAGGGGAATGATGCCAGAAGTGGGGAAGATGGATTGCAAAGTACCAACACATACGACATACCCGATATTCTTCCTGATGAGGTAGCACATGCACTGAAGAAAATGAAGAATCAGAAAGCCCCAGGGGAAGATGAAGTTACTGTAGAGTTGTTAAAATTGGGAGGAAGAGACATAACAAAAAAACTGGCAAGGCTCTTCACAAAGTGCATTAGATAAGGTGTGACGCCTAAGCAGTGGAATAATGCAATTATAGTTTTGCTGCATAAGAAAGGAGATAAATCAGAAATTGGAAATTATAGACCAATTAGCTTGTTATCCCACATCTACAAGTTGTTCACAAGGGTCATTACTAACAGATTAGAAAGAATACTTGATGAGAATGAACCGAAAGAGCAAGCTGGCTTTAGGACAGGATTCTCAACTATGGATCACCTTCACGTAATATCACAGCTAATGGAGAAAGCAAATGAATATAAAACACCATTATGCCTGGCATTTGTGGATTATGAAAAGGCATTTGACTCCATACAGCATAAGGCAATGTTTCGGGCACTGGAAAGACAAGGCATTGATACCCCACATATTATGATTTTGAAGAAAATATATGAGTGTGCTACCTCCTTTATTAGACTAGACAAAGACAGTAGGAAATTTAAAATTGGGAAAGGAGTTCAACAAGAAGACAATATCTCCGAAGCTGTTTACTGCTGCCCTTGAGGAAGCTTTCAGAAGATTAGACTGGTCGCAGAAAGGAGTCAATGTGAACAGAGAGTACCTAAACTATTTACGATTTGCAGATGACATTGTGGTCATAAGCCACAATCCCAAAGAATTAGAGGAAAATCTTAATCAGTTATGCACAGCTAGTAAGGATTTTGGACTAAAGATGAATATGGCTAAAACAAAAGTAATGATGAACAAGTATGCCACAGAAAGGGAAATAATGATTGAAGGAGCAGTAATTGAAAAGGTGGAGTCGTATACTTATCTGGGACAAGTTAGTAGCTGTAATAATGATAAATGGCTGGAAGTCAAGAGAAGAATAAATTTTGGATGGATAGCATTCAAGAATATAGTCACATACTGAAGAGCAATATCCCAGTTTGTCTGAAACGTAAAATAATGAACCAATGTATACTCCCCCACCATGATTTATGGAAGTGAAACTTGGGCACTCACCAAAAGAATGGAAGAGAAGCTGAGAAATACACAGCGAAGAATGGAACAAATCATATTGGGAATCAGACTGTTAGATAAGAAGAGAAACACATGGATTAGACAGCAAACTCAAGTAAAGGACATTCTTATCAAAACTAAAGAACTAAAATGGTCTTGGGCAGGACACATAGCTCGAAGACATGATGACAGATGGACTAAGAAAATAACAGAATGGTACCCAAGAGGAGCTAGAAGAAAACCTGGAAGACAAAGGCGGAGATGGATAGATGAAATTCACGAGTTTGTGGGTAGTAAATGGATGGCCAGTGCTCAAAACAGAAGGAACTGGAAAGTTGCTGGAGAAGCCTTCATCCTGCAGTGGATTGAAAATGGCTGATGATGATGATGATGTTGTTGCTTTTGTGCAAAGGCAACTAAGGGTAGAAGGCTTTAGTGTGTCATGTCTGTAAATTGTGTCTAGATGGTTTGTTTGAATGTCTGCCAGATAAAAAAAAAACTGAGTTTTTCTGCAAGTGTTGGTTGAGGCAAAAATCCCATAAAAAAGCCCTCCAGTTGGAGCTGGTTCTCATGCATGAGTTATGGCCATGTTTCATGGCATTTTTTTGCAGGCCATATCTGCAATGGCAAACTAATGTGTCAAATTTTTACCAATGGCATAAGACGATACATATGTTTTAACTTTTTTTCTCATGCATAGGAAGAAATTTTTTTTTTGCCTTGGGCCATTGTCAAAAAATTTCCAAGTAATAACTTTAATTTTAAATATAAATACATATATCCAGTAAAAATTTTAATATACATTTAATTACAAATGGTTTGTAGCTTTCAAGACTAAACGGGCCTCTTCATCAGCAAATACAGACAGAGTGGAGACGTTAGAAACAAAATTTTAAAGGATACAGTTGTGCACGCAATGAGGCATGCATGGGCACGAGGTTGATCATTCAACCACTAGATTGGTATTCATTGTTGCTGCATGGATATGTGTGGTTATGCTTCCAGCGCTTATCTAGTCTCAAAACAGTTGCCTCCAAGATAGGGTCTAGTCTCATTCCCTTGCAGCAGTTCATAGTTCTTGAATTACATGATATATTAAGCAACTCCAGCCAAAGGTGGTGGGAAAAGTGTCGGGACTGGTCAATCTCTTCATAGTCACGCTTGGGATCAAGGTCGTGGTGGGTCGACCAGAAGTATTCTGCGATTGCAGATTGGTCAGTCTCAGCAAGGTGGTCTTGAAGGCATCTCGAGGTCTCCCCTATGTAGCAGCTGTTACAATCTTTGCAAGTTATGCAGTATACTACACTGCTGCACAAGAGAGGGGCAACTGGAGTCTTCACATTGGAAATCAAAGAACGCAAGTTTCTACCAGGCAGCTGCATGCATTTTGTTGTATTCTCAAAGGATTATTGAAATCTGGCCCGACATGCCTAGATAGTACAGAATGTAGGTACACTCTCATGAGTTGATGACGGTCCCAAGTAGATCGCGAGATCCTGCGCTTGCAATGAGCACTTGTCCAATATGTGGGTTGGATAGTCACAATTGACCAAGTCTGTTCTCATCCTGGAAATCTCGTTGCACCTAGCTTCATCTGTGCTGCGGTGCTGTTGAGCTGGGTTGGGGCATGGCCAGATCTGTAGTTGGTGAACTGATCGCACCACATTGGCTTGCGGTATACTGAGGTTTCCAGGTGTAGATCCATGCATTTTACCAGGACATCCAAAAATGGAAGGAATCCGTCACTTCTAACTCTAAAGTGAACTGGATGAACACTGACAAGGAATTGAGGTACTCCAGTAATGTTGTTTCAGAACCACGTGGGATGATGGTGAAGATGTCATCGACACATCTGTACCATGTTGTAATAGGTACAGGTGGGTTCAGGAATATCTGTTCTTCCATGGCAATGTTAGCCACGACAGAACTAACAGGAGCGCCCATGGCAGTGCCGTGCACCTGCTTGTATAAGGAATCTTCAAAAGGTAATGACGCTGCCTGATAAACACAGGTTGAGGGCGGTACAGATGTCATCAGTGGACAGTGATGTTCTGCTCGGTAAGTTTGGGACATTCTCCAGAAGCCTCTTGGTGCAGCTTACAGCCTGTTGGAAAAGAATCGAAGAAAACAGGGACACCACATTGAATGATGCCATAATCTCGTTGTCAGAGATTGAGAGCTCTTTAATAAGGTGAATGAACTTGCCACTGTTAGTGAAGTGTGGATGATATTTCCTGCAAGAGGTGTGAGGAGTCATGCAATATATTTAGATAGTTCATATGTAGGTGCATTGCTGCAGGACACAATGGGTCAGAGAGGAACGCCTGGCTTATGAATTTTAGGCAGGCCATAAAACTGAGGTAGTTGGCAGCCTGTAGCATGAAGCCACCAAGTCAAAGCAGAATTTCTTTGCTTTAAAGACTTAAGTCAGATGTAAACAAACTTGTCTAAGCATGGTTTAAAGGAAAGAAAATTTCTGCTTCGACTCAGTGGCTTCTTCATGCCACAGGCTGCCAACTACCTCAGTTTTATGACCTGTCTAAGATTCATAAGCCAGGCGTTCCTCTCCAACCCATTGTGTCCTGCTGCAATGCGCCTACATATGAACAATCTAAATATATTGCACGACTCCTCACACCTTCTGTAGGAAATATCATCCACACTGTCACTAACAGCGTTGAGTTCATTCACCTTATTAAAGAGCTCTCAATCTCTGACAGCGAGATTATGGCGTCATTCAATGTAGTGTCCCTGTTTATATTGATTCCTGTCCAACAGGCCATAAGCTGCACCAAGAGGCTTCTAGAGAATGACCCAAACCTACCGAGCAGAACATCACTGTCCACTAACAACATCTGTACCGCCCTCAACCTGTGTTTATCAGGCAGTGTCATTACCTTTGAAGATTCCTTATACAAGCAGGTGCACGGCAGTGCAATGGGCACTCCTGTTAGTTCCTTCATGGCCAACATCACCATGGAAGAACTGAAAGAACATATATATTCCTGAAACCACCTATACCTATTACAACATGGTGCAAATATGTCAATGACATCTTCACCGTCATCCCACGTGTTTATGAAACAACATTACTGGAGTATCTCAATTCCTTGTCAGTGTTCATCCAGTTCACTTTAGAGTTAGAAGTGGACGGATCCCTTTCATTCTTGGATGTCCTGGTAAAACGTGTGGGCCTTCACCTGGAAACATCTCAACAGCACTGCCCACACCCTATTCTCCCAGGCTTGGAGCCACTCCAGCACAGATCAAGCTAGGCACAACGAGATTTCCAGGTGAGGACAGACTTGGACTATCCAACCCACATATTGGGTTGGATAGTCACAGTTAACCCACAAATTCTCATGCATTACAGGTATTAAACAGCAAATAATATTCCATGACATGGACTGTGTGTACGCGCACGCACGCATGTGTGTGTGTGTGTGTGTGTGTGTAGAGGATAAGTACAGTCAGTTCTGCTACAGTGCACATTTTGGCAATGCGAATTTGCTCCAATGCAACTGATATATTAAGGAACAATGCGGTATGACACGATTTTTGCATTGGCTCGATCATGATTTTGTCTGTGAGTAACATCAGGTGAACGCAAAACCCGGCACCAAGCTGAACATAGCGACCTGTGCAGCAATACATACAAGTTCATGAAGCTTAAAAAATGCCAAATGTGTGAGAGCTGTATTTCCCATTTACTGTAGTTGTATTGATCTGAGACACACTTGTCATTCGCTGTATTTACAAGATATTGTACGCCGGCTCATGTTTTCAGGAGCTCACATTTTTCAGTTCGAACAGAAATTTCATGAGGAGTACATTTCTGGAGGTCACTACCAAAAAAAAAAAAATAAATAAAAACAGCTTGCTGTTTCTGGTTTATTGGACTTTTCTGCTGGTGCAATCTAATAAACGGATAGTAAACTCGATATTATTGCATTCATGATACTATCGATAGCTGGAATTCTGTGGGTTTTTACGTTATGGTATTATGGTGAAACGTGTTCCCTTTAACTGAAATCTTCAATCATATAAAAAACATAAATAAATTTTCGGAATCTTCTCTTCATTCCTATTTTTTAAGCTTCTTATTTTTAATGTGCAAAATTGTTCCTGCATATCTCACTTGTGCATGCCATGTTCATCATTATTGATTGCTTATTTTATTATTATTTTTTTATTACTGTTTTAAATTTTACAATCCAAAAAAAAAAAAAAAAAAAAAATGTCGGTGAACAGATATGTTAATTAGTATGTATATATTAGTGCTGTATTTACTTTAATATTTATTTATTAGAAATTTAAGATGTTTAAGCCTGTGTTAGCAATTTTATTGTGTTTAACTTTTTTTATTAGTGTTTTACTTACTATACTGAAATTTTTTTTTTTTTTTTGAATGCACTGGCCCATCCCTATTTTTTCCATAAGCCCTGTTGTTATTAATGGACAAAATGCCATAACACAGATATTTTTAGGTACACATGTTCTGTGTTATAGCAGAACTGACTGTACAGATTATATACATCAAACTCAGGACCATACTTACACTTTCAGGGCCTGATACCAGAGTCGGAGAAAAAAAAAAAAAAAAAAAATGCATATATAAATATAATCAGAAAAAAATTAAAAAACTTAAAAAAAAAACTAAAAACTAAAATTATTTTTAATGATCTGTTTAAACACAAACATTGTAATACTGCAAAATAAAGATTTGTGTTTTCTTTTTTACTTTTGCCAAAATTAACTTTATTGCCCCCCCCCCCCATATCTGCAGGGCCCCAGGCTGGTGCCTCATGTGCAATCCTCATCAAACTGTGCAACTAGTAATGGTGGAAAAAACAAAACTTAGCAATCTTGTTATCATATGCAAGAAATTTAATGAATTTCTTCACTGCATAATTGTTACCCTTTCCCATATTGATTAAATTAATGTATAATTGTGTACCCCAATGAAAATAAAAGATTACTAGCATTAGTAGTGGCAAATGATGCAAGAAAGCTAGCTTATAAAGCATCAGCAAAAAAAAAAAAAAAAAAAAAAAAAAGCACCTCCCATTTCACCTATTCATCCCCTCCAATAGTATGTTCAGTTCTTCCTTGAATTTATTTAAACTATCAACTTCCACAACAACAGATAAAAGTTTGTTCCATCAATCAACCCTCTGCTGGCTAAAGGGAAATTTCTGAATCTATTCTGCAACCGTCCTTCCTCAATTTGAATTTGTGCTCCCCCCTCACTCGTGTGTAGTCTGAGCAGGAGGAAGAATCCCATCAACTTTGAGCTTGCTAAATCCATTCAAAGTCTCACATACTTCAATCAAATTATCTCACACATGCCTGATGTTTCCAGATGCTACAATTTACAGAATTGTAGTATCTTGAGACTAGGCTGAAGCCTTTCTTGGTAAGAGCACTCTTTTTTTCCCCCTCACCAATCTTGTTGCCCTTCTCGGGTTCCAGCAGCTCTACATCCTTCCTAAAATGAGACCTCTATACTATAGATGTGGCCTGACCATTGCCTTATACAATGGGATAATCACCTCCTTATCCCTGCTAGCAAAATTCCTGTATAACATTGACAAAACCCCATGGGCTGGCTGTCCTGGCAGCCTGTCTGCATTGTTCAGAGAAGTTATTAATATGTTAAGTGAGAATTATGAATATTCTCCACACCTGAATAAGACCATCCAACTAAAATGGCTCACAATTTATTAATACCAAGATTTCTGAACTTGTATGGATACTCTGAACAAATTTAAAACAAAATTGACATCTTTCCCTTGAATTCTGAATTTACCAGGTTTTGTTGTTGTTTGTTTTCATCAGTTCAGTCACAGCTGACTTTCAGAGACTTTATGGGCAAGCTGCCTCCATACTGTCCGGTCTTCAACAGCTTCATTCAAGTCCTTCATTGTTGTTGTTATTTGGGGTTTTTTTTTTTAGGAGCATTAGCAACTAAGGCCATATTGCTCCGGGGATATGCGGTGGTCATTCTCTGACCTTTCCGCATCCTCCGTATTTGGTGGGCACGGGCTCGAACCCCGGTCTAATCAAGAAGCGTGTGATATGTTGATTGATCACTGCTGCTCCTGCCCACCTGGCTACGGAGGCACCTAAGTCCTTCATGCCCATGCCAGTGTCAAGTCAGCGTGTTCTTTGCCAACCTCTTCTCATTATTCCACTGACCTTTCCTAGCATTATCAATTTATTCTTGAGCTAGTTCATAAAGTTTTTTGTGAAAAATACTTGAGTAGGTCATGACACCATTTTTCAGCAGGTTTTGCTGTATTACAAAAGCTGGAGAGTACACAATTTAGAAATAGCATTTCTTAAAATGAAGACTTTTGCTGGGGATATAAAGTGTTAAAGAAATGCCAAGAATACATACATAGCAAGTAGCCAAATAACTTGAACTATACTGATGTATTCAGGCTTATATGTGTAGGTAGTATATCTGAAAGGTTTGATACATGGGGTACATTACTCATTTTGGTAACTTGCATTTGTATTCCAATAGCTGATGGCCTGAAGAAAAATGTGCCCATTAGACCACTAAAAACTAGTGGAATTAACAATAAAATTATGAAGAACATATGCCAGGCAGCTATACACAAGTGAATTGAGTACTACATTTCACTCACAATGAGACGTTATTCAACCACTTTAGTACTGATAATTAACTTCCTGTATGGACTATCCCTTGACCTAGCCTTTTAACATCTGGCTAATAAAATATTTCTTTTAAACATGGTATTCAGTTTGACTACTAATTATATATCATGTGAATAATATCTGTACATAATTAGGTAGAGTCCAGTCAGTGGAAGATATAATATTCCTTATCAATTTGTATTTTAATTTTATTTATTCTTTTTGGTAGTTCTGATTTTAACTTTTGCTAGTATGCAGTTGGCAAATGTCAGCTCTTCAGCATCACTTGTTGCAGCTTCCTGATGCCTTAGGAATATGATAAAAAAGCTAATTTTTAACTTTAGTTTTTTTTATATGAATTATCCATGTTCTTTTATCTGTGGTTACAGATTCATATAGAAAACAGCATGTATAAAGAATCACAAGCAATAATATAGGCTACACATAGAGAAGCAAATTGCATTAACCTGTGACATTAGATAATAAATTTTCTTTAAAGTTGAAAAGTAAGAAATTTCTTTCTATAAATAGATCAGGAGGGAAATTTCAATTTCAGGACCTGAACAGCAGTAATATTATTCAAAAATACAGCACATGAATTCAAATATGAATCATTAGGCAACAGGAAAGAAAAAAAAATTATTTCCTTGATAATTCATCCTGTTGGCAACATTAAGAGACTAAAGAATGGCTGTTTGCCACTCTGAGTGGTATACAGAACACAAAAAGGAAACTTGAAAGACAATAGGTCTAAACAGTTTATAACTTTCGTAAATTAAAAAGTTAGCTTATACAAATAATACTTAGGAAGAATGTGATAAAACCTGGTGTTTAAAGGATTAAAGTTGGTTCCTTTCACATTAAGTGTTCTGATGGACTGGATACTCAAAAAAAAATAAATAAATAAAATTAAATTAAATAAAAAAATATTTTTTTAAATATATATATATATATATATATATATATTTGATGTTCATTAGGAATTAATACTTCATATGTAAATTAATAATAGATTATGCAATATACCTGTTGAGAATTTCTGTGAAAGGTAGCTGCACGAGTAGCAGCTTCTGCATATTCCCTTGCTTGAAGAAGGGCTTCTTCTTGCATTGGAGATATCCCAGCCGAAGATTCTTGTGGATATGACAACTGAAAACAGATTTTTGAACAGCAAAATGTTTTGAATGACGAAATGTACAACATCCTGAAAAATATGCAAGGATCTCATTAAACAGGCCAAAAATAATAACAGAAAAGGAAACTGTTGTCCTGAAAAATACTGCTTATGCCAGGGGTATCAAACTCAAAGGACCAGAATCAAAATATCAAAACTGACTAGATAAGCAAGACTCCAAATAATATAAACTGATATAAAATGGTGGAACCATTTCATTCCTTAGTTTGCTGTAGTTGTACTGGAAATCTCATAATTTTGGAAAATTTTAATAAATAAAATAAAATTAAATCAAAAATAGTGATTACTCACCCCAGCCCCAACAAATCTTTTAGTGCTGGCTACATCCTATTATAATTTTCATGCAGGGTCACAGATTTTTCAAAAACATCATGAGCTAGATCCAGCCTGTAAGCCATGTTTGACACCCCTGGTTTACACAATCAAAACACTAAACTGAATAATTTAACTTTCCCCCCCTTACAATATTGTTGAAAACATCACATATACCATACCATCAATACAATGCAATGCAATAACAGCAATATGACAAAAATCACAAAATTTTGATCCCTGAAAATTTGTCTGCATATAACATAGGAATCGAGGCACTCTAATTTGTTTCCATAATATAGATTCTGCATATAATATATAACACATAACTTATAACTCTATTCCTATGCTATATGTCTGCACATAATACAGGAATAGCGGCACTCTAATTTGTTTCCACAATATAAAGATTCGTGTTTTCTTTTTTACTTTTGTCAAAATTAACTTTATTGGGTCCCCTATATCTGCGGGGCCTCAGGTTGCCGCCTCATGTGCCTGTGCCTAAGTACAGCCCTGATCAAATTGTGCAATTAGTAATTTGCAAAATTTGCGTATTGTGTGGGAAAATACTTTTGGAGAATCCTACTCCTTCCACCTGTGACATTAGCTAACTATAGCCCTGAATGAAAAGGCATTTAAGAACTCCAATTTCTATTCAAAATTCCTCTCCAAATGAGGAAGTGACAAAACTACTACACTTATCAAATGACAAGGAGTTGAATTGTTTGCAGGGAAACTAGTTTCCTATGTACTTTTATTTCTATGTATTATAAGACTGGGATGATCAAAGTGTGATCTGAACAGGTACACACCTGTAAGTCTGATTTCAGCAGCAGGAGAAAAAAAAAAAAAAAAAAAAAAAAATTATGGAATCTATGATTATAGGAAAAACTACTGAAGCTGAGAAACAGTAATGCTCTAGGTGTGGGTGGCACTCACATCCTTTCATATTAAAACATGCTGTGCATGAGTGCATCACTCCAGTGAAATCATTAACAGGATGATGTCCTACAGTTCAATGAGATCGCCATTAGACTTTGGGATGATCCCAGAGTCTAATAATGAATGGAGAAGTGCTAATATCTCCACAGTCTGCAAAGCAGTCGCAAAAGATGTGATGAGCAACTACAGATCAACGAGGTTGACCTCAGGTGGGAAACTTCATGGAGTCAGTGGTTAAGGATACAATACAGAATCATCTAAATAGGAATGGTATCCTTAAGGGATCACAATATGGGTTTGTGAAGGGGAAAGTCTTGCATGATCAACCTTGTTAACTGTTATGATGAAAGTTATAATAGCAGTAGGATAAAAGAAATAACTTTGACATTATTTAACTTTACTTTAGCAGAGCTTCTTCTAAGTTTTCCCATGAAAGGCTGTTATATAAATAGGAGTAAATTGGCATTACTGCTAGGATCCTACATTAATTAAAAGGCTGGCTAAAAGAGAGGAGACAGAGGATAGTTACAAATGGATGTTCTTCAGGGTGGACCAAAGAAACTCCACTTGCTACATCATGACACTGTATAGACCAATGTTATGCTGTAGGAAGTGGAGTCCCTCAATATTGGGGCCAATTCTTTCTCATCTTCCTTAATGATACTGATGAGAAAGTGCAGAATAAGTTGTCAAAATTGCTGGTGACTTAAAGGTAGGAAGGGTGGTTAATGACCAGAATCAGGCCATTTTCCTTCACAATGACAAAAAAAGAAATCGCAACAGGTTGATAACATCTAAAAGGGAAGTTGCAACATACATATACCATCAAAATTCGAGAGCTTATTTCCTTAATGTATGTGGTTCCAGTCTTGTCTGTTAAAATTTTGTATTAGTATGCAAAGGTAAATCAAAAATAAGGCAAGGTTAAGTTGTTTTGTTTTTGTTTGTTTGGGGATTTATTAGGTGCATTGGCATCTATGATCATAGTGCGGCTTACGTGGTTAGTATATATGCTATTTCTTCTTGGATAGAGTTAGTTGCAAAGCTAGTACTAGTAGATTAATGTTTAACTAGTTAAAGGAGGTGGTATACATTAATCACTTTGAGAAATGTAAAAATTCTTAAGACCTTTGTTTTATTATTTAAAAGTGAAGTAAGTGTAAGAGAGTCCTGTTGTGGCTGGAGTAAAAAGATTCTGACTTCTTTTGTATACTTTGTGCATTTGACAAGGATACGTTTCACTTAAAGCACAGTGTTACAGTGATGACACTGATGGGGTATCTCTCCCCTTAAAAGATAACCGTGAGTGATATTTGTGTGACCTATTTGCAGATGAGCCAATATTACCTCCTGCTGTTGGATCGAACTGAAGCTAGAAGGCCATCGTTCAAGGTTTGGCCTGATACTTTGAAGCTTATGTTAGGTTGAGTTTCCCATGATAACTGCCACTAGTACAAGCATTTTTCCTGGATTATTGGTCAACAGTCTTGATGAGGTACTTTCTACTTGCTGTCAGGTGGTAGGTTAGCCGATTAAGTAGCATTGTTTGCTAGTTCATTTCCAAGAATTGCCATATGTCCTGGGACCCAACAAAATTATATGTTCCTCCCAAGTTCTGATAAGGTATGTAAAAGATGTGATTATTTCTTTCACTACTGGGTGGGTGATGTTCATTTTGTTTTATAGTGCTTGAAGCACAATTCTGAGAAAACAAGAATCTGAGAAAACTATGCTGTTTTTAATATCAGAGGACTCAATATAATTCAGTGCAACCTGAATTGCTATTAGTTCGGTGGAGAAAACACTGAACTCGTATGACAATTGATATGCTAATATGATGTTTGGAAAAAACTGTGGCGATTCCAACGTGGGCATAATATTTTGACCCATCAGTAGGTACTACAACGAAGTTGGAAAACTGGTCCACTACTGAATAGTATAACTGCAGCGATTCAGCTGCAAGAAATTCTCTATGTAAAGTAGATTTATTCCATTCATGAAGGTGTAAGTCACACGTAGGTGTAGTGATGGTCCAAGGAGGAGGAGAGAATGGGATATGTGCCACATTGTCTAAGGATAAATTTAGTTCTTCTAAGAGGTGTTTTATTCGCCAGTAGGGCGTTATTTGGTTTTTAGGAGCATTAGCAACTAAGGCCATATTGCTCGGGGGATATGCGGTGGTCATTCCCTGACCTTTCCGTATCCCCCGTATTTGGTGGTGACGGGCTCGAACCCCGGTCTAATCAAGAAGCGTGTGCTACGCACTGCTGCTCCTTCCCAACTGGCTACTGAGGCGCCGCCAGTAGGGCGGTTTTGGTATAACCTGCTGTGCTGTGATGTGAAAAGTATCTGCCAATTTGTGTGTTCTGGCTAGATCTAATTTTATATGCATAGCGTAGTATCAGTCATTGTCTTCTGATTGAGAGAGGAGGTTCGTGTGCTTCAGCATATAAACTATGTATTGGAGATGTGCGATATGCTCCAAGGCAATTCATATTGAACTATGATGGATAGGGTCAAGCCAGTAAAGGTCACTAGGTCTTGTACCCTTCACTGGCTACAGAGCACCAGCTATACACTGGTACTCTATAGTCAAGCTTCGATCTTATTAAGGCCTGTACAATCATAACAAGGTAAGGCAATCAGCCCCCTACTTGGTTGCTGAGAGAATCCCGATGATATTTAGCTTTTACTGACAGGATGTTCTTAGTTTTTTAATATGCTCTAAAAAGGTAAGTTTATGGTCTAATGTGATTCCTAAGAACCATATGGTGGGGTGAACTGCTATTGGTGGCCATTCAGTATTAGTTCCAGATGTGGGTAGAGTTTATGTTGGAGGCAAAAATAGATGCACAATTTTTTGGGAACAAAGTTGAAAGCCATTAGTTTGCATCCATGAAATGATCTTAGTTATTGCCCCTTGTAACTGTCTCTCACCAGTATTCGCATGACACGAAATGCTAAGATCATCTACAAATAATGCTATGTCAAAAGTCTTTGGAAGTTGTTCAGAAATGGTGTTTATTGCATTAGCATAGACATATGATGCAAGAAAGCAAGCTTATGCAGCATCAGCCAAAAAAAAAAAAAAAAATTCCACTTCATCCCTCTGTTCGTTCAAAATACCTGTCCATCTGAGCCTTAAATTTATTTAGGCTATCAACTTCCACAACAAGGGATGGAAGTCTGTTCCACCAACCAACTACCCGCTGGCTAAAGGCAAATTTCCGCAGATCCATTCTACATCTGTCTTTGCTCAATTTGAATTTATACCCTCTCAGGTGATTATTTTCAGCAAGAGACAGAAACCCATCAGCATTGAGCATGCTCAAACCATTCAAGGCTTTATACACCTCTATCAGATCACCTCGCCGGAGCCTAGTCTCCAGACACTGTAATTTGCAAAACTTTAGCCTTTCTTCGTAAGAGCAATCCTTTGTTCCATTCACTAATCTTGTTGCCCTTCTCTGTACTCGTTCCAGCAGCTCTACATCCTTCTTGAAATGAGGTCTCCAGACCTGTATACAGTACTCAAGGTGTGGCTTGACCATTGCCTTATACAAGGGAATAATCACCTCCTTATCACTGCTAGAAAAATTCCTGTATATCATTGATAAGACACCATGAGCTACTCTTGCAGCCCATCTGCACTGATCAGAGAACTTCATATCTGCCTGCACTATTACCCCAGGTCCTTTTCATTCTCTCCACTGTCAGTATAGTACCACAGAGTTGATACGTTGCTCTGGGCTTGCTGTTTCCCATATGTAGTACTTTACATTTGCCAATGTTAAACTTCATTTGCCACCTCTCAACCCATCTGCACAACTTTTCCAGATCCTCTTGCAGCACCATAGTGTCAGTAGTGTCCTTAACAACCCTGCCAACCTTTGTATCATCTGCAAACTTGGACATTAAGCTTGATATACCATCATCAATATTATTTATAAATTCAGAAAACAATAATGGACCCAACGCTGAACCCTGAGGGACTCCACTAATAACATTAGTCCATGATGAACAGGGTCCATTGATTACCACTCTGTCTTCTTCCCCTCAACCACCCCTTTATCCATAGCAGCAATTTGCCTCCAATGCCACACTGCTCCAATTTGTGCAGCAGTCTTCCATGTGCAACAGTATCAAAAGCATTTCTAAGATCCAAGTATATAATATCAAAGTTATTCCCTGCATCCAGTTCTTTTGTGACTGCATCATAGTATCCAATCAAATTGGTCAGACAAGACTTCCCTTTAACAAAACCATGCTGTGTCCGAGCTATAACTGAAGTCTTGTCTAAATGATCCTGCAGTGCTTCTTTAACCAGTGCCTCCATTAATTTTCCTGGAACAGAAGTTAAACTCACAGGTCTATAATTACTTGTGTCAGCCTTTTATCCTCCTTTGTGAATTGGGGTCACATTTGCACATCTCCAGGCTTCTGGTAACTCTATTGATTCCAAGAAAGTTCTCATAATTATGACTAAGGGTTTGCTTACTTCCTTTGCTGCCTCCTTTAATATAGCTGGATAGATCCCATACACCCCAGGTGCCTTTCTTGCGATTATCTTCAACAATTTCTCCTCCACTTTACTCTCAGTTATTACAAGATTATCCAGCTTACTGCAAGAGTTGAATACACCTCTGGTATTCCCCTCGCTGAATAACTCCTCATGTGTGAATGTCAATACAAAATATTCATTTAGTTTGTTAGCTACCTGAGCAGGATCATCAACAGTTGAACCAACGATATCAAGTGGACCAATCTGATTCATCCCCTTCCTTCTAGAGTTTACATAAGTAAAAAACTCCTTGCTGTTTTTTTTTGCATCCCTTGCCAAAGATTTCTCGTAATCTGCCTTCACCTGCCTAATCTCCTTTGTAACTTGGTTACAGATCAACTTATATCTATCATAGGCTTCTGTGTCACGTGTCAATTTATATGTATCCCATGCATTTTTCTTCTCAGCCATATGTCTCATTAGTTCATCTGACATCCATTTAGGCTTAAACCTTGAACAATATTTCTTAGTTGGTATGTAAAGCCTAGTACCTTCCATGATAAGTTCTTTGAATGCTTCCCATTTTGAATTTGCTGTTGGTAACATCATCAGTTGGTCCCACTGTATAGAATTTAAATACTGTCTCAGACCACCGTAGTCGCCTTTACGAAAGCAATAACCCTTCCCTTTACCCCTGATGGTAGTTACCTCCTTGAGTAAATCCCACTTCAGAACACTGTGATCACTGCCACCTAGTAGTTCCTGTATCTGCAGATTCTTAATGCATGAAGACTCACTACTGATAATCAAATCAAGAGTATTGCTCCATCTAGTTGCCTCCCGAACATGCTGATGTAGAAAACAATCATCCACTAAATCCACAAAAGCCTTGTTAGTGTGTGAGTGACCAACCCACAAATTCCAGTCAATATCTGGGAAATTAAAATCCCCCATTATAAGACTCTCTGATTTACTGGTCCACTCTGTTTCCCTTTACAGTTTCTTATTATACTCATCAGAGTCATTAAGCCTATAGCACACTCCTACTCTCAATTTTGATCTCCCAATGCTTATGTCACACCAAACTGACTTGACACTGCACTGTCCGGTGATGTCGACTGGCTTCACTTCCTTGGATTTTATGTGTTTCTTAACTAATAGCATAACCCCTCCTCCCTTCCTATTCTGTCTATCCTTTCTGTAGACGTACTCCCCAAATTCCGGTTCTGTATTCCTTATATCTTGATGACACGATGTCTCTGATATCCCAACAATATCCGCCTTAGATGTTTTGAACAATACCTCAAATTCATCAAATTTATTTACCTAACTTCTAGCACTGGTGTACAGCAAGTATACATGCACCTGTTCTTTTTCTTAGCTACCCTAACACAACCCATGTGTTTACTTGTACCGCAATGACTCCCAGCAGTCTGTGAAATATCCTGCATCTTGTTTTCCAGGCTTCTGCTCATTCCGATAGAAGCAGTGCAAGAATCACTTTCACCTCTGCCAGTGGCTACTGTTAATCTATTAGTCCTTGTATCCCCCCCAAGCTAGCAGTTTTCCGACCCACCTAACACTGCCTCGATAGCATCAGCAAATATTCTTGCACCCTTTCTATTTAAGGGTATCTTATCCCTGTAGAAGCAGTCCCTTCTGTTAACAAGCACAGACCAGGCTGAGAAAAATTCTACCCCTTGAGCCTTGCACAATCTTTCCAGGGCCGAGTTGATCAACAAGGCTCTCATCATATACTCCCTCCTATCGGGTCTGGGTAGAATTGCAGACAATTTCAAATTCAACCCTAATTCACAGCTTTTTTTCAACAGTGACCTGTACTTGTTAAGTAATTCTGCCGGTCTCCTACTCTTAATATCATTAGTGCCAACGTGTACAACTATATCACCTTTTGCAATTATAAAAAGAAAGGGGAAACTCCTTCCTCTTGTAAGAATACTTGGGATAAGGAAATTTTAAATCATACCTGAAATGTGTGTTTGTACAGGGGCAAGGTTGAGTGTAAAACTAAAACTTCATGTCAGAACATGCACGCATGGCCATTATACCTACTACATCGTTAGACAAGTTTACATGTGTTTCTAGTTGCCAGCATTCAGTATGTTTTGCACAGACAAGGTGTAGACATTTTAGTCTGATTTCACTGTTGGTGAGGAACAAGCTACAATCAAATTTGTGTTCAGATAACAGCGCATTGCTCACAAAGGCTCAGATTCACAGAAGAATGTTATTACAATGTGAAGAAAAGTGCATTAGCCAACAAAATGTATGTGAATGGGTGGAAAGATTTAGAAGTGGCAGAACAAGTGTGGTCAACGAAGACTGTTCAGGCTGTCTGACAACTTCAACGATGGTAAACAATATTCATCAAGTTAATGCTCATATTCAAGAAAACAGATAGACCAATGTCACTGATGGTGGGTTAGATATCTGCAGGGTGGGGGGGGGGGATCTACACACCTGGTCATACGAACCCTAAAATCTGTGTAAGGCAGATCTCAATTTTTCACAGAGGATATGAGATGTGCTTGGAGAAGTAAGGGAACAACATGGAAAGTAATACTAAAATATTTTCCTTTTCTTGATTTAATAATAAATAAATTGCCTTTACTCTTTTGTTTACCTTATACCTACTCTAAGTGCAATCAAAGAGTTCACGGACTAACCCTGAAGTTGTGGTATTTACAGCAAGTTGCAACTTGTCACAACATATTCAGCAACTCATCTAAGTATAGTAATACAAGACTTATCCGCAGTTATTCTAATTTATCACACAGTGAACAGAAGATATTTTGTGTTCTGCTGCATTTTCAAATGAGTGATTTTACTTATCAGCAAATCTGCATCATATTTTGTTTCAAAATAGGGGAAAAGTACAAGAAACTGATGAAATATTAATTAAAAACAATTTCTGGAGAAGATGTGTGTGTCGTTCAAAGATGTTCTAGAGGTTCACAAAGTGTAAAGAGGAATCATTTTGTCTGTTGAAGATAATAACTCTGACTGTTCTTCAAGTTTAAAAACCAATGATTCATTCGCTCACATTTAGTATTAGTATTTAGTATTAGTAACGGCCGTATGGTGCAAGAAAGCCTATGGCTTATGCTGCACCAGCCAAAAAAAAAAAAAAAAAAAAAAAATCCGAACAAAACAATGATAAAAACAAAAATTAAATAAATAAATAAATAATAATAATTAATAAATAAATAAAAATAATAAAATGAAATTAAAAATTAAATAAAAAGGAAATTAATCCTATCATCCTATGCGCTTCCCTTACCCGAAAGTACTATCCAGATGACCTTTGAATTTCCCCAAACTGTCGGCCTCTACCACCCATGAAGGCAACTTATTCCAGTAATTTATAACTCGCTGGCTAAAATAATACTTCCTGCAGTCCAATCTAAACATTTCCCCGCGTAACTTGAATTTATGTCCCCTAGTTCTAGCATAATTTATAATCTTGAAAATTTTGTCCTCATTCATTTTACTGATGCCTCTCAGAGCCTTAAACACCTCAATCAAATCTCCCCTAAGGTGTCTAGTTTCCAAACTCTGCAACCCACATATTCGAAGTCTTTCTTCATACGGACGCCCTTTTGCCGATCTCACCAGGCGAGTTACCCTTCTTTGCACCCTTTCAAGAAGCTCGATGTCTTTCTTTAGGTGCGGTCTCCATACTTGAACACAGTATTCCAAGTGTGGTCTAACATAGGCCTTATATAATGGGATTATCACGTCCCTTTTGTACTTCAACCTTTAACCATTTGTAAATCTGTTAGTGAAACTGATATTTCCGAGTTATGTCAATCAATTTTAATAAAAGTTTTGGGAATGTGATGCATTTTGGTCAAAATGCATCAATTTGTGCCTTGCATCTTCACTGCTGATCCGAAAGAACAGAGTGTTCACCATGTGAGGATCATTGTCAATATGCTGCTGCCGACCCACCTTATTTTTTCCATCATTACTGGTAATGAATCTTGGGTTATGACTCAGAAACAAAAGCTTTTAACTTACACAAAACTACTGTAATTATTTGTAATGAATATTGACAAAATTAATGAATGCTGGTACTCTCAATGGAAGACTGTCTTCTCTAAGGGCCAAAAGAGCACAACAATCTTGTATTGTATTGTAACAATCATGCTTATTGTATTTTTTTTTGACTCACAGGAATGTTTTGCTATGAATTTTTCTCACGTGATCAAACAGCAAATCACAAATACTATAAAATAGTTCTATGGCGATGTACACAATGCTGTTCAGAGAAAGTGGCTGGAAAAGAGAGTTTGGGGGAATTGGTGTTTGCAGAATGGCAATGTTCCTGCACACCCAGTTCCACCGAAAAATTCTTGCAAAAACACTCCATCAATGTGGCTCCCCATTCCACTATACTATACTGATTATATTTAGCTCACTGTGATCCCCTCTTTGAAAAGCTTAAATCCCCCTTGAAAGGTTATACATAGATTTGCAACAACTGGGGAAATTATTCTGAATGCAACTAGACATAGGAACCATTAGCAATTACAAAAGAAGTCTGTGCTTCCAGGAGTTGCGGAAGACCGCACCTAAAGAAAGACATCGAGCTTCTTGAAAGGGTGCAAAGAAGGGTAACTCGCCAGGTGAGATCGGCAAAAGGGCGTCCTTATGAAGAAAGACTTCAAATATGTGGGTTGCAGAGTTTGGAAACTAGACACCTTAGAGGAGATTTGATTGACGTGTTTAAGGCTTTGAGAAGCATCAGTAAAATGAATGAGGACAAAATTTTCAAGATTATAAATGATGCTAGAACTAGGGGACATAAATTCAAGTTACGGGGGGAAATGTTTAGATTGGACTGCAGGAAGTTTTATTTTAGCCAGCGAGTTATAAATTACTGGAATAAGTTGCCTTCATGGGTGGTAGAGGCCGACAGTTTGGGGAAATTCAAAGGTCATCTGGATAGTACTTTCGGGTAAGGGAAGCGCATAGGATGATAGATTTAATTTCCTTTTTATTTATATTGTTTTTTTTTTTTATTTATTAATTATTATTATTTAGTTATTTATTTTATTTATTTATTTATTTTTTGTTTTTATCATTGTTTTGTTCGGATTTTTTTTTTTTTTTTTTTTGGCTGGTGCAGCATAAGCCATAGGCTTTCTTGCACCATGCGGCCGTTACTAATACTAATACTAATTGCAATCCATGTATACGGTGTCAAGGAAACTAATTTGAAGGAGGCCCCATCTGAATAGCTTAATTTCCCAAATATTAGTTCAGTCTATAAACTTTCTGATCACACCTAATATGGAGTGGGGGGGGGGGGGGAATTATATATTATAAGCCTTTTGTGGCAATGGGAAATTGTGGGAGCGAAGTTAAAAAATATGTAATTAATGATATTGAAATTTCGCAAGATTATTTAATGAAAAAACTTTCAAGCCTACAGACCAGTAAGGCTCCTGGAGTTGATGGAATATACCCTATAATCTTGAGAGAGGCGGCAAGCGAGTGCATTGAACCACTGAGGCTGGTTATGCAAGCATCACTAGACTCTGGGGAGATTCCCTTGGATTGGAAAAGTGCAAATGTATCTCCCATACATAAGGGTGGCTCTAAAAGTGAAGTGGGAAATTATCGACCTGTCAGTCTGACTTCAGTGGTGGGGAAAATCATGGAGGCAATGATCAAGGGTGGAATTCAGGATCATTTGGATCGAATTGAAATTCTCAAGGATACTCAGTATGGTTTTGTAAAGGGAAAATCATGTTTAACAAATCTGGTTCGCTATTTCGAAAGGGTCACTCACGAGCTGGATTTAGGGAATAATTTCGACATTGTTTATTTAGATTTCAGCAAAGCTTTTGACTCAGTCCCACATGAGCGGTTGCTTTATAAGCTGGAACAGGTTGGAATCACTGGGAAAATCCTTAGATGGATAGAAGGATGGCTTCAGGGCAGGAGGCAGAGGGTTGTGATAAATGGCTATTCCTCAGATTGGGTTGATGTAAGAAGTGGGGTTCCCCAAGGATCAGTATTAGGACCACTGTTGTTTTTCATTTTCATAAACGACGTTGATGAAGGGATAGAGGGTGTGATGTCTAAATTTGCAGATGATGTTAAAATTGGTAGAGTAGTTAATGATCACAGAGAGACCTAGATAGACTTCAAGAATGGTCAGAAAAATGGCAGCTATGCTTTAATCCAACAAAGTGTAAGGTATTACACCTGGGAAACAGTAATCCCAAAATAACTTATTCACTTGGTGGAGTTCAACTAAACCCAGTACTGGAGGAAAGGGACTTGGGTGTTACGATACGGTCAGACATGAAATTCTCTGAGCATTGTAAACAGGTTGCAAGGAAGGCCCATGGTGTCCTATCGATGATCTATCGAACTTTTGCAAGTAGAGATAGGGACGTGATAATCCCATTATATAAGGCTTATGTTAGACCACACTTGGAATACTGTGTTCAAGTATGGAGACCGCACCTAAAGAAAGACATCGAGCTTCTTGAAAGGGTGCAAAGAAGGGTAACTCGCCTGGTGAGATCGGCAAAAGGGCGTCCTTATGAAGAAAGACTTCGAATATGTGGGTTGCAGAGTTTGGAAACTAGACACCTTAGAGGAGATTTGATTGAGGTGTTTAAGGCTCTGAGAGGCATCAGTAAAATGAATGAGGACAAAATTTTCAAGATTATAAATGATGCTAGAACTAGGGGACATAAATTCAAGTTACGGGGGGAAATGTTTAGATTGGACTGCAGGAAGTTTTATTTTAGCCAGCGAGTTATAAATTATTGGAATAAGTTGCCTTCATGGGTGGTAGAGGCCGACAGTTTGGGGAAATTCAAAGGTCATCTGGATAGTACTTTCGGGTAAGGGAAGCGCATAGGATGATAGGATTAATTTCCTTTTTATTTCATTTTATTATTTTTATTTATTTATTAATTATTATTATTTATTTATTTAATTTTTGTTTTTATCATTGTTTTGTTTGGATTTTTTTTTTTTTTTTTTTTGGCTGGTGCAGCATAAGCCATAGGCTTTCTTGCACCATACGGCCGTTACTAATACTAATACTAATATATATATATAATTACTAATAATACAAATTAGGCATAAGAAAGAAATAAAAAGAACAGATATCTACAAACGTAAGTGGCAGCATAATGCAAAATCCAACAATATGTGTAAATTATAAAAGAAATGTAAATTAGACAAAAAAAAAAAAAAAAAATGCAGAAGAGCAAAAAAATAAATAAATAACATGGACAGAAGAGAAAAATGAAGATATGTGGTAGGAAAATATGTATAAAAATTTTTAAATATTAGATAAAGGGCAAATAATGCCAAATTAATATATTAATTTGGCTAAATTTACCAATAAATGTTAAATTTAGACCACAGCCTGCTTGTTAACACAGAGGCCAATACAATATGAAATATTACAAAAGAGACAATTAACCTACTACTAAAGAAGATAGACATAAGATGAACCACAAGGAACAGATAAAAACAACCATTATATCCATTCTCAGAGGCCACTGGACATAACGGCTGTGAATATTTCTGCATTTCGAAAGCAACAAAAGTTACTGCAACTGCTGTAAACTCAAACATCAACCCAGCAGAGCAATAAAATAACATCACGGAGATCCTAATGCAGCAACAGAAAAAACAGGAAAGATTAAAGTACACTTTGCTAAGCCGGATAACCACCAGAATGAAGAACTGAAGCTGATAACCAGAAATATGAACCAATTATAGAGGTCCGTATAAGTAGAGCAAAACAAAGCAACTAACACAAACTACGTGCAGGAAAAAAAAAAACCAAGCACAGTAAGTAATGACAGACATAAGTGGCTGCTTAAAGCAATATCCAACAACGCATTGTGTAAGCTATAATAATTAATAATAATATAAATTTGGCATTAGAAGGAAAAAAAACAGATACCTGCAAACATAAGTGGCAGCATAATGCAAAATCCAACATGTTGTGTAAACTATAAAAGAAACGTAAATTAGACAAAAAAAAAAAGTTGGAAGAGCAAAAATCAAACAACACAGACAGAAGAGGAAAATGAAGATACATGGTAGGAAAATATACAAAAATTTCGAAATATTAGGTAAAGGGCAAATAATGCCAATAAATGTTAAATTTATACCGGCACCCACTTGTTAATGCCGAGGCCAAGACAGCGTGAAATATCACAAGAGACATATGAACCTACCATTAAAGAAGATAGACATAAGACTTTTACACACACACACACACACACACACACACACACACACACACACACACACACACACACACACACACACACACACACACACATGTGTGTGTAATTCTGTATCTAAAATGTTTCTATTTATAACATTTCATTATGACAGTGACATTATTTTTTTGTGACTCATAACGTCCACTATAAAAAGAATAAAATTGAAGTGCTATAACTTTTAATATGTACAGCATGACAATACGTAAGTTTTTTTTTTTTTTTTTTTTTTTTGTTCCTAAGCAGCTCCACATGTGCAGAAATCATGCATAAATTCTCTGTCAGTTTGCTTCATACTATGACAGTGTTAGAAACAGTGCAAAAATTTTATCCAAATCACTCCTAATCTTACAAATGTGTAGAAAATGGTTTGTTATTTTGTTTTTTTTTTTTTTTAGGAGCATTAGCAACTAAGGCCATATTGCTCCGGGGATATGCGGTGGTCATTCCCTGACCTTTCCACATCCTCTGTATTTGGTGGTCACAGGCTCGAACCCCGGTCTAATCAAGAAGTGTGTGTGCTATGCTCCTGCCCACTTGGCTACGGAGGCACCTGCAGAAAATGGCCAGAAAGCATTACAGTGAAAGCAATCTGAATAATGACAATGTTAGAAATGTTAAAATTGGATACAAGGGAACATGCAATGGACATAAGTCAAATATTTAACTTACACAAAACCTCTGTATTGATGATCTGTAAGAATACTGATAAAATTAAATAATGTGCCAAGTGCAGCACTAACAAGCACTGCCAGAATTATGAATGGAAGAGACCAAATGAATAATATGGAAAAACTTAAAAATGTGTATGGAATAGGAACCTGATGACAATGACTTAATCCTAGAATTAGATAATTTCATAAGTCTTCATGTACACTAAGGATTATTGCAGGGTGGAAAAAAAAAAAAACTTTGGACAAATTTGTGCCAATCCTGGATAATTCATCTACTTTACTTGGAGGAACTAGCTCATAAAGCAAAGGTTGTGTTTATGTCACTAAATAGTTTCTTAATAAACTGATGATGGATCCAGGTGTGACTGTAATATTTATGGTTTACTGCCACACCATAAGCCAGCTGGCATGGAATATTGGCATGGAACAGACAGTGACACAGCTATGAGTAGAATGTGCCATGGTAAAATCCCACTGGAAAACCCATCCAGATAACTATATGTTAAAGAGAAAACCTATCATCCTTTTGAGTTTGTGATATTTTGCTACCCATGCCTATTGAAATATCACTGAGCACAGATGACAAAGATAAACCAAGGGTATGCCAAATAAGATAAACAGCTTCCTCGGTAACACATCCTCTGCTTATACCAATTATCCCAATGGAAACAATACGTTTAGGGAGAAATGTGAAATTTTTTTTTTAATCCTTTCAACTTATGTAAAGTAAAATCTGTCTTTAACTTCTAAAAAAAAAAATCACGGATAATCCTTAATATACAAAGGGTACTAGGAAAGTTTTGCAATATGATGCAACAATGAATCACAGGAAGCTGCTTGTTGCTGCATGTTGAGACATGTTCATACGTGCATAGTAGCCGCCGCGCCAAGTCGATGGGCTCAGTTATTCATTAGTAGTGAGAGTGTAAAGTGCTTGCGATGGCATCGTGGTCACAAAATGAGATAAGGACAGTTTTGCGGTATAATTTCGTGCGTGGTTTAACCATAGACCAGTGCTTAGAAGAAATGACTCTTGCACTAGATGATGATTGTCCACATCGTACAACGATATTCAGGTGGTATAGAGAATTCCAAAGGGGAAATTTCACTCTGGAGGATTCTGAGAGGCCGGGAAGGCCACGAACGTCAGTTACGGAGGAAAACGTTACTGCTGTGAGGAAAATGCTTGACGAAAACAGGCGAGTGACCTACCAACAGATAGAGGATACTTTGGGACTAAATGCACCAGCAATTCGTTCGATTCTGCAAGATCATTTACACGTGAAGAAACTTTGTTCTCTCTGGGTGCCGCATCAACTGACTGAAGAGCAGATGACACGACGTGTGACTTGGTGCCGGGAGATGTTAAAAAAGTTTGATAAGGGACAATCTCGGTATGTGAACAACATCGTGACAGGTGACGAGACTTGGCTGTACTATTACGATCTGCCGACCAAGGCTCAAAACAAAGTTTGGGTCTTTGATGATGACGACACACCCGTAATTGTCAGAAAATCCCGATCTGTAAAGAAGAAAATGATAGCTGTATTTTTCAAATCGAGTGGAATTGTGGAACGTGTCGTTTTAGACACGCAGAAGACAGTCACAGCTAAGTGGTATACTGAACAATGCCTGCCTAAAGTCATTGGATCTATGAAGAACCTGCGGCCAAAGTCAAGAATGGACACCTGGTACCTCCATGACGATAATGCTCCAGCTCACCGCGCCAAAGCCTGCACCGAATATTTGACCACGACAGGACTGAAACTTCTCGAGCACCCTCCCTACAGGCCAGACCTTGCTCCCTGCGACTTTGCACTGTTCCCGCATGTGAAAATGAAGCTAAAAGGGAGGCGGTTTTCCAGTGATGAGGACCTTCTACGGGCTTGGAACAACGAGTGTGCTTTACTCCCTAGTGAAACTTGGCAGAACTGGTTTAAAGATTGGTTTCGGAGGATGGAGAGGTGTATTGAATGTAGAGGAAATTACTTTGAAAAAATTAAATAAACAAAGCTGTATTGCAAAACTTTCCTAGTACCCTTTGTATTTCATGTAGCACTTCCTGTAGCACTTATTCAATGACACTAAAGATAGCAAAATAGGAAATGTTAGTAATTAAATTACTGTGCTTTATTTCTTAATTTTGAACTTAATTATCTTTAACTAATCAATTAATGGATAACTGATTAATATTAATAGATTAATTGTTAATTTAATAGGTAAATCAGTGATTATTACATAATAATAATTACAAAACTTGTCATTATGTCCATTTCACATGCAAAGACAACTAATTAGTGTGGTCCATCAAATGATCCAAGTCTGTACTTTGCTCTTATATTCATAAATTATTTGCATTGTGAACTACTTCACTTACTTCCACTGCAATTTAGCAATACCATACTTGCCATACACTGAATAAATTCCATACTTGAAAACTTACATGAAAAAACATACTTGCCATACACTGAGTAAATTCTATCAAATTCAAAAATGCAATTAACAGAAAATATAAAATAAATATAGATAGATAATCTTACCTCTTCTAAACCTTCAAGACGACGATACATGGTCATTAAACGACTTAAAATGCTGCGCCTTTGAGAAAAAATTGTGCGAGTAGGAGGGGGCCGTGTTGCTCCTTGACCTAGAAGTGTATCGAGAACACTATTTCTCATGTTTTCAGAAGAAATATTGGAAATTCCTGTTATCAGCCTATTGCCAAGTGGATCAAATTTAACATACCTATGAAATAGAGAAATTGTGACTAAAATGGCATGTAAAAGATAAAAACCAAATGCTAGTTTTTAATGCTTCAACATGAGAATGTTGAAGCATTAAAAACTAGATTAATAACATAGCAAGACTATGAGGATAGTTCCTTCTGTCCTCATAGTCTTGATCAACTGAATGTCTAAAGAAGATTGAATACAGAGTGATTCCTGTGCCTAAAACAAATGGCAGTCAGTCTGTTGGATTTTTAATCACTCTCAATTACTTTAATCTGGATTAAATTATTAGAAAAATGTATGCTTTGCCACTTATCAACCCAAATCTTCCATAAAAAGCCAATACTTACCAACTCTAGAACAAGAAAATGGTCTACCATAACATGCTTAGATATCGTAATTCTCAATGTGTTTCGAATTGGATGGACCTTCATGCTTGTCCTTGATATATATATCTACTGAATTTGGCTCTTTTCTATTAATTCCTATTTTTCTCTATCCAATTCTTTCTAATCAAAAATTCTGAGTACTATTTGATAGAATTAAACTAATTCTATCAAAAAGTAACTCATATCAAATTTGAAAATCAATTATTAACTGAAGACTCCAAAACAGAGATCCCTAAGGGTAGTTTCTTGTAAGTCCTACCTTTTGTTACCCTCTTTATACATTTCTTAATAAAAACCAGAGGTTTCATTCATAAACTTAAAGCAGATGATATTATCTTCACTTGATCAACATTTTCAAACTGGAAATCCCTAATAGTACTAGTCAAAGAGGCATTAAAAATATTTCTACCATTACAGGCTTCAATAATTCATCTTCTTTAACTAAATTCAGCCAAAACTCAATATGTGAACTTCTTTAGCACTAAGACTTCTCTTCTCTTCTGCCAATTCTTGTCTAAGACCAACTCCTAATGCAGTTCTGGAGTTAAGTTTCTTGAAATCTTAATAACGTCTACAGAAAGGATAGACAAGATAGGAAGGGAGGAAGGGTTATGCTATTAGTTAAGAAACACAAAATCCAAGGAAGTGAAGCCAGTCGACATCGCTGGACAGTGCACTGTCGAGTCAGTTTGGTGTGACATGAGCATTGGGAGATCAAAATTGAGAGGAGTGTGCTATAGGCCTAATGACTCTGATAAGTATAATAAGAAACTGTACAGGGAAATAGAGTGGACCAGTAAATCAAGTCTCATAATGGGGGATTTTAATTTCCCAGATATTGACTGGAATTTGTGGGTTGGTCACTAACACACTAGCAAGGCTTTTGGGGATTTATTGGATGATTGCTTTATAAATCAGCATGATTGGGAGGAAACTAGAGGGAGCAATACTCTTGATTTGATTATCAGTAGTGAATCTTCATGCACTAAGAATCTGCAGATACTGGAAGCACTAGGTGGCAGTGATCACAGTGTGCTGAAGTGGGATTTACTCAAGGAGGTAACTACCGTCAAGGGTAAAGGGAAGGGTTATTGCTTTCGTAAAGGCGACTACGATAGTCTGAGACAGTATTTAAATTCTACACAGTGGGACCAACTGATGATGTTACCAACAGCAAACTCAAAATCGGAAGCATTCAAAGAACTTATCTTGAAAGCTACTAGGCTTTACATACCAACTAAGAAATATTGTTCAAGGTTCAGGCTTAAATGGATGTCAGATGAACTAATGAGACATATGGCAGAGAAGAAAAATCATGGGATACAAATAAATTAACTTGTGACACAGAAGCCTATGATAGATATAAGTTGATCTGTAACCAAGTTACAAAGGAGGTTAGGCAGGCGAAGGCAGATTACGAGAAATCTTTGGCAAGGGATGCAAAGAAAAACAGCAAGGAGTTCTTTACTTATGTAAACTCTAGAAAAAAGGGGATGAATCAGATTGGTCCACTTGATATCGATGGTTCAACTGTTGATGATCCTGCTCAGGTAGCTAACAAACTAAATCAATATTTTGCATCTACATTCACACATGGGGAGTTATTGAAGATAAATACAATAAAGGCACCTGGGGTGGATGGGATCTATCCAGTTATATTAAAAGAGGCAGCAAAGGAAGTAAGCAATCCGTTAGCCATAATTAGAGCTTCCTTGAACTCAGGGGAAGTACCAATAGACTGGAGGTGCAAATGTAACCCCAATTCACAAAGGAGGATCAAAGGCTGACACAAGTAATTATTGACCTATGAGTTTAACTTCCGGTCCAGGAAAATTAATGGAAGCACTGGTTAAAGAAGCACTGCACGATCATCTTGAGAAGAATTCAGTTATAGCTCAGACACAGCATGGTTTTGTTAAGGGAAGATCTTGCTAACCAATTTGATTGGTTACTATGATGTAGTCACAAAAGGATTGGATGCAGGGAATAACTTTGATATTATATATTTGGATCTTAGAAAGGCTTTTGATACTGTTGCACATGGAAGACTGCTGCACAAATTGGAGCAGTGTGGCAAATTGTTGCTATGGATAAAGGGATGGTTGAGTGGCAGAAGACAGAGAGTGGTAATTAATGGACACTGCTCATCATGGACTAATGTTATTAGTGGAGTCCCTCAGGGTTCAGTGTTGGGTCCATTGTTGTTTTCTGTATTTATAAATAATATTGATGATGGTATATCAAGTTTAATGTCCAAGTTTGCAGACAATACAAAGGTTGGCAGAGTTGTGCAGTTGTCAATGATATACAGGAATTTTTCTAGCAGGGATAAGGAGGTGATTATTCCCTTGTATAAGGCAATGGTTAGGCCACATCTTGAGTACTGTATACAGGTTCTGGAGGCCTCATTTTAAGAAGGATGTAGAGCTGCTGGAACGGGTACAGAGAAGGGCAACAAGATTAGTGAATGGAACAAAGGGTTGCTCTTACGAAGAAAGGCTTAAGTTTTGCAAATTACAGAGTCTGGAGACTAGGCACTGGCGAGGTGATTTGATAGAGGTGTATAAGGCTTTGAATGGTTTGAGCATGCTCAATGCCAATGGGATTCTTCATCTTGCTCAGAATAATCACCTCAGAGGGCATAAATTCAAATTGAGGAAGGACGGATGTCGGATAGATGTGCGGAAATTTGCCTTTGGCCAGCGGGTGGTTGGTTGGTGGAACCGACTTCCATCACTTGTTGAAGTTTATAGCCTAAACAAATTTAAAGCTCAACTGGACAGGTATTTCGAACGAACGGAGGGGTGAAATGGGAGTGGTGTGTGTGTGTGTGTTTTTTTTTTTTTTTTTTGGCTGATGCTGAATAAGCTTGCTTTCTTGCATCATATGCCTCTACTAATGCTAATGACAGCTCGTCCCTGAGCACCAATAATTGACAAAATAAAAAAAGCACTCGGTATTTGGACTGATGATAGATCCCAAACAAACAGATCCCAATTAGACAGAAATGTAATTAAACAAACAGGCACTAAAAATTTATAAACATTTAAAAGAAAATGGAGAATCTTCTGTTAATCCAGAGTTTGTTCCCAGTAAAGGCTGGTTTGAGCAATTTAAAAACCACTTCTCATTATATAAGGTTTCAAGGGGGAAATGCATGAAGTATGCAGAGGAATTTCAAAATATTACTAAAGAGCACAGATGCACACTACATCAAGTTTTCAATGCCAATGAGACAGGTCTTTGGTGGAAAAATTTTTTTTTCCATAATAGGATGTTTATTTCAAAAAAAAAAGAGAAAACTGCACCAGGTTTAAAGGCATCAAAAGATCATGTAACATTACTTATGTACAGTAACACGTCAGGCAATTACATGATAAAACCTATGCTAGTTTATAGCTCCTCTAATCCACATGCAATGAAAGGTGTAAATAAAAACACGGTTACCAGTATGTTGAAAAGCAAATAAAAAAAGCTTGTGTAACTGCCAATTTATTTAAAGAATGGTTTCTAAATTGTTTTGTGCCAGCTGTGGAAAACTAAAGCGGAAAAATCTAGATTTCAAAGTTTTATTACTATTAGATAATGCACCTGGCCATCCAAAAGATTTGTCATCCAAACGTTGAAGTAATGTTCCTACCACTTAATACAACTTCTTTAATTCAGCCATTAAATCAAAGCATTATATCTATCTTTAAAACTCATTATATCAGAAAATCGTTGAAACGGATTTTGGAAAAAATTTATTCCAAATCTACTGAAGTGATGGAGGCATGGAAACTTTTTCAATTGTGGACTGTATCGGAATCATAGTTTTATAGCTCAAAGAAGCAAGTATAACCATCAACATTAAATGCGTGTTGGAAAAATGTTAGTTGGATTTTGATTTTATTGGCACAAAAGCGACTAAGACTATTGGAAAAATGTAAGACCAGAGTCAGTTCATTTAGGAAATATGGTCGAACTGGCAGAAAACAGAATCGGTGTGTTAGAAGAACTTGCTAAGTCAGTATGAGGGGGAAGGAAGGTTTCGATGATATGACTACTGAGGACGATCAAGAATTACTGGTAGAAAAAGAGGCTGGCGAAGCAGATATGGTAGAAATGGCATCGGAGATAAACCAAATCAATTCAAAGGATGATGGAGCAGATGAAAATTTTGAAATTCCAAATTTTACACTAAAAAGCATAAACTTAGCTGAACAATTAGAATCTTATTTTTTGAATGCATATCCTTTGAGTGAAAGGAGCACAAAGTTCAAAATGGAACTTCAAAAATGCTTAGCTCCATACAATGAAATTTACAAGATCTATCGAGCAAAAGAAAACAAACCCAGATTACTGATTTATTTAAAGAGAGAAGATACACAAAATCTAGATATTGCAGAAAAAAAGTTCAGAAGGTGAAGATATTCTGCAACAGAGAAAATGTTCTCATTTGATTGTGGTCAGTAATGATGAAGAGGAAGAAAATTAAATGAACGTACATTATCTGACATATATGTATCACAGTTTGTAAGACTTTGGCCAGTTATTACTATTTTTAATAAAAATTAAGTTTTCAATAGTTATAAAAAGTGGTGTATTTTTTTAGCTTTTGGAATGTAATCCCCCCCCCCCCTTTTTATACTGGTTCTTAGTTCTGTATAACACTGTTTGGCACTACTCAAGATTGTATAGGAACCTAACTACCATGTTATATAAGGGTTACTTGTAGTAGTAGAGGCATGTGATGCAAGAAAGTAAGCTCATGTAGCATCAGCCAAAAAAAAAAAAAAAAAAAAAAACATTTCACACATTCATTCCCTCTAAACATTTGCACCGTTCCTCCTTTAATTTATTTAAGCTATCAACTTCCACGACAGATGGAAATTTGTTCCAATCATCAACTACCCACTGGCTACAGGCAAATTTCCGCACATCTATTCTACAACTGCTTTCCTCAATTTGAATTTATGTAATCTGAGCAAGAGGAAGAATCTCATCAGAATTCTGCCTGCTCAACCCATTCAAGCCTTTATACACCTCAATCAGATGACCTCACAGGTGCCTGGTCTCCAGACACTGCAATTTGCAGAACTTACAACTTTCTTGGTAGGATAACCCCTTCGTTACCCTCACCAATCTTGTAGTCATTCTTGGTACTTGCACAAGCAACTCTCTACATCCTTCCTAAAATGACGCCTCCAGACCCATAAGCAGTACTCAAGGTGTGGACTGATCATTGCCTTATACAAAGGGATAATCACCTCCTTTTGCCCATTCATGTACATCATTAACAACACCCCATGACTTGCTCTGGCAGCCTGTCTGCACTACTCAGAAAACTTTATATCTGACTGCACAATAACTCCCGGGTCTTTTTCATTTTCTACGACCCTAAGTGTAATACCACACAGTTGGTATGTTTCTCTGCAGTTACTTCTACCCATGTGCAGTACTTTGCATTTGTCAATGGTAAACTTCAGTTGCCACTTCTCAGACCATTTGCCCAATTTTTCTAGATCCTGTTGCAGAAGCACACTGCCAGTACTGTCATTAACAATCCTGCCAACCTTAGTATCATCTGCAAACTCGGATGTTGTGCCTGATATACCTTCATCAATATCATTGATAAATATACAAAACAAAAGGGGGCCCAACACTAAACCCTGGGAAACTCCACTAATAATATCAGTCCATGAAGAGCAGCATCCATTGATATCCTACTGCTCCAATTTGTACAGCAGTCTTCCATGCACAACGGTATCAAAAACTTTGCTGAAATCCAAGTATATAAAAATTTTTATATCATATATAAAAAATATATGATATAAAAATTATATTTTGCATCCAGTTCCTTTGTAACCACATCATAGTGTCCAATCAAATTTGTCACACAAGACTTTCCCTTAACAAATCCACACTGTGTCTGAATTATTACTGCAATCTTGTCTAGATGATCCTGCATCGCTTCCTTAACCAGTAACTCCATTATTTTCCTTGGAACAGAAGTTAGACAAACAAGTCTGTAATTACCCATGTCACTCTTTGATCCCTTTTGTGAATTGGGGACACATTTGCACATCTCTGGTTCACGGGGATGTCCTGAGTCCATGGAAGCTTTCAAATTATGGCTAAGGGTTTGCTTATTTCCTTTGCTGCTTCCTTTAATTTAACTGGATAGATCCCATCCACCCCAGGTGCCTTCCTTATGTTTAACTTCAACAATTTCTCCCCCACTTTACTCTCAGTTATTACAAAATCGTTAAGCACCCTGTTACAGCTTGATAAGCTTCTGTCCACAACCTCCCTACAGAATTTATCATGTGTGAATGTAGATGCAAAATACTCATTCAGTTTGTCAGCTATCTGAGCAGGATCATTAACAGTCTAACCACAGTTATCAAGTGGACCAATCTGATTTATCCCATTCCTTCTAGAGTTCATATAAATAAAGTCCTTGCTGTTTTTCTTAGCATCCTTTGCCAACGATTTCTCATAATCCGCCATAAGCTAGTCTGTAATCAAGTCTCCTTTGTGACTTGATTACAGACTAGCTTATATCTACAACAGGCTTCTGTGTCGCCATTTTTATTCTCTGCCACAAGTCTCATTAGTTCATCTTGAACATCCTGTTTAAGCCTAAATTTAGCTTTAACAGTATTTCTTAGTTTATATGAAAAGTCTAGTAGCTGCCAAGGTTAATTACTTGAATGCTTCCCATTTAGAATTTGCTGCTGGTAACATCATCCGTTGATCCCACTGTATAAAATTTTAAAAATCTCTGAGACCACTGTAGTCATCTTTATGAAAACAAACACCTCTCCCTTTACCCCTGATGGTAGTAATATCTTCAAGTAAATCCCACATCAGTACACTGTGATCACTGCCACCCAGTGGTTCCTTTATCTGCAAATTCTTAATGCATGAATAATCACTGCTGACAACCCAATCAAGGGTATTACTCTCTCTAGTTGCCTCTCGAACATGCTGCTGCAGAAAACAATCATCCAATAAATCCACAAAAGTCTTGTTAGTGTGTGAGTGATCAACGAACAAGTTCCAGTCAATATCTGGGAAGTTAAAATCCTCCATTATTTCTCGCACACTATTTCTCTGTACGATTGTTCGTTGTACTCGTTAGACCTATAACACACTCTTCTCTTACTCTCATTTTCGCTTTCCCAGTGCTGATGTCACACCAAACTGACTCAACATTGCATTGTCCATCTATGTCAACTGCATGCACTTGCTTAGATTTTATTTGTTTCTTAACTAATTGCATAACTCCACCTCCCTTCCTATCCTGTCTATCCTTTCTGTACAGATTATATATAGTAGGGGTGGCCAACGTAATTTGCCATGCGATCTACTTTTTTTCTTTCAAAATGTGCTGTGATCTACCATCTCAAGAATTTCATTGCACGTGGTTAAAAAAGTTAATAAACACATATTTAAAAATGTTGTTTATAAATTTTAAAATTAAAAACAATTCAGAATTCTTATTTTAAATTCATACATATTTAAATTTTTAATTTATGTGAAGTTTGTGTCTTCATATCATCTGCCAAGCTTTTAAAATTGGGGATATGTGATAAAGCCAACCATAAAGAATCTTCTGTATGGAAGTCCGTAAGAGTAGAGCGATTCTTCATCTTTGTTTATTTCAAATATGAAAAGGCTGATTCACATAGATACGTGGAACCAAAGCATGAATTTAAAAGTTCGTTGTATTTTTTTACATTTGGGTAGTTTTCTTAGCAAACATATTTCCAGAAGCCTTTTTCTGATGAGCTGGCTTTTAGGAAGATATCATTTCGCAATATAATAATATCATTTTCAAGTAATATTTTCTCCATGTGAAAAATCTCAGCGATTTTTTCTGCAATTTGTTTCTTATATATGTCGACATTAAATTGATAAGAAATATATTGAACAATGTCTTCAATTGTTTTAAAATCACTGAATCTGGTTTCAAAATCATCCACAATTTCTCAATTTCAGAATCATATTTTTCACTATTAAATTCAAAAACAGGATATTTTTGCAAATGATCTTGCACATTTGCAAACTGATCAAATTTTTTTTCTTTGAGATCCTTAGCCATTGCCAAAAATTGATATTTATAGGCAGAAATACTACTAATCTTGTCACAGACATTTTTATTTTTTCCTTGTAATTGCAAATTCAGATCACTTAATTTACTGGTAAAATCTGCCAAGAAAGCCAGATCACACAACCATTCCATATCTTCTAGTTGCTAATAATCATCTCCCCCTTTAATCAACAACTTTTTTAATTTCATTCAGCAAATTTCAAAATCTCTGTAGAAACTTACTGACTCAGCCATCTCACATCTGTGTGTAATCTCAGATCTGGTTCATTTTCATCGACTTGCATTTTGAAAATCTCCTTTGAAGAGACTGTCCTCTGATGGAATTCACGATTTTGAAAACTATGTCCATAACACTTTTAGTGGCTAACACTTGTTGGTGGATGACACAGTGGTAACTCAAAAAATCTCGGAATTCATAATCCTTTTGGCACAATGCGATGAATCCATTAAGATGGCCCATCACTGCTTTAGCTCCATCTATTTCAACTTGTTGACTGTTGTTATTGATACAAGCTTAAATAGCAGTAATTTAATTTTTTCAATAAAATTTTTGAAATTTTTAAATATATCAAGGCCTCTAGTACTTTTAACAAAACCATAATGAAACCCAGCAGTTTTCTTTAGTGGCAGAATCATTGAAAACCATACAATAAAAACGAGCAATTGAGCTGTATCACTGACATCTGTAGATTCACCCAGTTGTAAAGAAAATTCATCCAGTTGTTTGGTTTGAGGACGAGGGTAGCCTGTGCGGACGTAGCTTATTGCCGCTCCTGGAACAGAGAAGTTTTTTCTGATTTATTTTCTGTTTTATTAGCTTAAATTGGCATATTAACTTATTTTCTAGAGTAGCTTTATATCCCTAGTTACGATACTTAGTTTAAAGTTTAACTTAGATAGAGATTTTGTAGGTATTACTTAGTATCGGTAAGGGTATCAAATCCACATGTTACAAGTTGCAGCTCCGTTGAACGAGAGGTTTTTTTTTTTTAACCATATTTAGCCGATTTATTAACCAATTGTTATATCAAATTATTTTCTGTAAGTAGCTAGTCAGGACCCTTAGTTTATTCTGAATTGACACAGCAAGATTTGGAAGTTAATCGATACTTAAGTGTCCGAAGATTTACTGTTCGCAAATTGCCGCCATTGTTAAGCAATACAAAATATCTCGAACTAGATAGCGTAAGCTTAGCATAGTACATAATATAATATTGTCAATTAATCAGTAAATCTATTAATCTTGTTGAACTTTATTGTCAATTAAATTGTACTTTTAACTATATACATATAACAACTTAGATTACGTAACATAAATAATTAGCAAAAATAAAAAATTAATACTTAACTTGATACGGAAGTTATATAAAGGGATTTCGTAGATAACACTCTACGAAACTGAAACATAAATATAGCGTTATAACTGTGTTGGGATACAAGTTTAGGGTTTTAATTTTGTATTGAAATTGAAATTTTTATAGAAATTAAATCGAAATCATAACTCAGACCAGAGCAGCAAAGCAAAAGGCTCAAGCTAATGGGAGTGCTGTGGCTCAGGGGAGAACTGAGGGGGGGCAGTTGCCCTCTGAATCACAGCCTTTTAAAATGCACTATTTGCTTGATGTTTGTGGAGCAGTCAGGTATGGGATATGATACTGCCATGGAGGATGTCTTTGTATGTGCGCGTTGCAAGGAGTGTAAGGAAATCAGGCGACAACTCAGCGTTGTTATGGGCCTATATGAGAGCTTAAAGGACAGGGTGGATGCCCTCGAAGGATTAAAAGTGAGGGGCCCATCAAGCTCTCAGCTGCCCACACCAACGCCAGAGCTTGCACTTGGGTATCACGCAACACAGCGGCAATCCCCAAGGCAGAATGCGCTGGTCCCAAAGGAACTAGTAGTTGTTGGTGACTCTATTGTCAGTGAAACAGGAAACATGTTTTGTAAAAAGGATAGGTGGAACAGGACCAGGGTATGTCTGCCAGGAGCAAAGGTTGATGACGTTGTAGAGCGGATATCATCTTTTAAGGGCACAAAAGGTGATATAGTTGTACACGATAGCACTAATGATAATAAGAGTAGGAGACCGGCAGAATTATTTAACAAGTACAGGTCACTGTTGAAAAAAAAGCCGTGAATTAGGGTTGAATTTGAAAGTGTCTGCAATTCTGCCCAGACATGATAGGAGGGAGTATATGATGAGAGCCCTGTCAATCAATTCGGCCCTGGAAACATTGTGCAAGGCTCAAGGGGTAGAATTTTTTTCAGCCTGGTCTGTACTTGTTAACAGGAGAGACTGCTTCTACAGGGATGGGATATACTTAAATAGAAAGGGTGCAAGAATATTTGCTGGTGCTATCGAGGCAGTGTTAGGTGGGGGCGGAAAACTGCTAGATTGGGGGGATACAAGGACTAATAGATTAACAGTAGCCACTGGCAGAGGTGAAAGTGATTCTTGCACTGCTTCTATTCGAATGAGCAGCAGTTTGGAAAATAAGATGCAGGATATTTCAGAGACTGCTGGGAGTCATTGGGGTACAAGTAAACACATGGGTTGTGTTAGGGTAGCTAAGAAAAAGAACAGGTGCATGTATACTTGCGTGTACACCAATGCTACGAGTTTGGTATATAAATTTGATGAATTTGAGGTATTGCTCAAAGCATCAAAGGCGGATATTGCTGGGATATCAGAGACGTGGTGTCACACTGATATAAGTATTGCAGAACTGGAATTTGGGGAGTACAACATCTACAGAAAGGATAGACAGGATAGGAAGGGAGGAGGGGTTATGCTATTAGTTAAGAAACACATAAAATCCAAGAAAGTGAAGCCAGTCGACATTGCTGGACAGTGCAGTGTCGAGTCAGTTTGGTGTGACATAAGCATTGAGAGATCAAAATTGAGAGTAGGAGTGTGCTATAGGCCTAATGACTCTGATGAGTATAATAAGAAACTGTACAGGGAAATAGAGTGGGCCAGTAAATCAGAGAGTCTTATAATGGGGGATTTTAATTTCCCAGATATTGACTGGAATTTGTGGGTTGGTCACTAACACACTAGCAAGGCCTTTGGGGATTTACTGGATGATTGTTTTCTAAATCAGCATGTTCGGGAGGCAATTAGAGGGAGCAATACTCTTGATTTGATTATCAGTAGCGATTCTTCATGCATTAAGAATCTGCAGATACAGGAACCACTAGGTGGCAGTGATCACAGTGTGCTGAAGTGGTATTTACTCAAGGAGGTATCTACCGTCAGGGGTAAAGGGAAGGGTTATTGCTTTTGTAAAGGTGACTACGATGGTCTGAGACAGTATTTAAATTCTATACAATGGGACCAACTGATGATGTTACCAACAGCAAACTCAAAATGGGAAGCATTCAAAGAACTTATCTTGGAAGCTACTGGGCTTTACATACCAACTAAGAAATATTGTTCAAGGTTCAGGCCTAAGTGGATGTCAGATGAACTAATGAGACATATGGCAGAGAAGAAAAATGAATGGGATACATATAAATTAACATGTGACACAGAAGCCTATGATAGATATAAGTTGATCTGTAACCAAGTTACAAAGGAGGTTAGGCAGGCGAAGGCAGATTGCGAGAAATCTTTGGCAAGGGATGCAAAGAAAATCAGCAATGAGTTCTTTACTTATGTAAACTCTAGAAGGAAGGGGATGAATCAGATTGGTCCACTTGATATCGATGGTTCAACTGTTGATGATCCTGCTCAAGTAGCTAAGAAACTAAAACAGTATTTTGCATCTACATTCACACATGAGGAGTTATTCAGAAAGGGGAATCCCATAGTTGAAGTAAACACTGGCAGTGAGCTAGATAATCTTGTAATAATTGAGAGTAAAGTGGAGGAGAAATTGTTGAAGATAAATACAAGAAACGTATCTGGGGTGGATGGGATCTATCCAGTTATATTAAAGGAGGCAGCAAAAGAAGTAAGCAATCCATTAGCTAATTATGAGAGCTTCCTTGGACTCAGGGGAGGTACCCACAGACTGGACATGTGCAAATGTAATCCCAATTCACAAAGGAGATCAAAGGCTGACACAAGTAATTATAGACCTGTGAGTTTAACTTCTGTCCCAGGAAAATTAATGGAAGCACTGGTTAAAGAAGCACTGCAGGATCATCTTGACAAGAATTCAGTTATAGCTCAGACACAGCATGGTTTTGTTAAGGGACGGTCTTGCCTGAACAATTTGATTGGATACTATGATGCAGTCACAAAAGAATTGGATGCAGGGAATAACTTTGATATTATATATTTGGATCTTAGAAAGGCTTTTGATACTGTTGCACATGGAAGACTGCTGCACAAATTGGAGCAGTGTGGCATTGGTGGCAAATTGTTGCTATGGATAAAGGGATGGTTGAGTGGCAGAAGACAGAGAGTGATAATTAATGGACACTGCTCATCGTGGACTAATGTTATTAGTGGAGTCCCTCAGGGTTCAGTGTTGGGTCCATTGTTGTTTTCTGTATTTATAAATAATATTGATGATGGTATATCAAGCTTAATGTCCAAGTTTGCAGATGATACAAAGGTTGGCAGGGTTGTTAAGGATGCTACTGACGCTGCAACAGGATCTGGAAAGGTTTGGCAGATGGGCTGAGAGGTGGGAAATGAAGTTTAACATTGACAAATGTAAAGTACAGTAATACCCCGACTTACGCTACCCCGACTTACGCGAACTCGGAGTTACGCGGTTCTTGATTTTTTCGTTTTGCAACGCTGCCGCCCACTATCTTCAAGGTCGTTTTTCATATGTTATCGATATACGGCGCGACGGCGGAGAATGAGAGCGAAAGATGAACAAAATTCAACTTTGCTGCTTTTATGTTTTTTATATCAGTGAAGGGGAAACACATTTCACCATAATAACGTAAAAACCAACACAATTCCAGCTAGCGGTATAATCGCAAATGCAATTAGATCGAGTTTACTACCAGTTTATAACAGATTTCACTAGCAGAAACGCAACTGGATTTTTATTGTTTTATGGTAGTAACCCCTAGAAATGTGAGGTGTTAATAGTGTATCTCTGCCTTTATGGTGTTGTTTATTCAGTTGCTACATGCGCGCAGCTTTGTTTATGCGTATCAAGCGTGCCTCCTCGTTTTGTAATTGCGCTTTATTCCCTAAAAATTAGTAAAATACTTAATTAAAAGGTGTGAAAAGGAAGCGTCCTGGTGAAGACACTGCAGATTCAGAGAGAAAAATAAAAGCAATTATCGATAAACAGAGGCGGACTGGCTCAAAAATTCTTACCCAGGAAAATTTATAGTGGCCTCACACTATGGTTTATGGCCAAAATCACACTGGCCCACCGGGGTTTCCCCGGTAAGGCTTATGGCCAGTCCGCCTCTGTCGATAGAGAAAAAATATGAAATTGTGAAACGCTTTGAGCGAAATGAAAGACCATGTGATATTGCACGTGCTACAGGCTTAAATGAGGCAACGGCGAAAAGCACATGACAATTGCAAACTTGACATGTTGAAAATTGAAAAGGGCTCAATTGTGAAGGGCTTAAAAATTTTAGAAAACATAGACTCCAACGAAGAACGCGTTATAGCTACAAAGCAAGGAATAAAAAAATTATTAGCTTGCTACGAAGAAATTCTGCGTGAAAAAAAGAAGGCGCTGTGTCGTCAGACGAATTTGTTAGATTTTATGAAGCCATCGACATCGAAATAACTTTTTTACGTAAGTCATTTGTTTTTTTTAATACATATTTTGTATTAATATGTATAAAGAACTGCAATTTTATTAATATTTTTCTTCTAAACTAGTGTTTTTGTTAGTCCTTGGTCCCAATTAAGCAAAATTTATATGTATTTATATGCAAAGTTGTACCCTGACTTACGCGAATTCGACTTACGCGATTTTTGTCGGACCCACCTATCGCGTAACTTCGGGGTATTACTGTACTACATATGGGAAACAGCAACCCCAGAGCAACGTATCAACTGTGGTACTACACTGACAGTGGTAGAGAATGAAAAGGACCTGGGGTAATTGTGCAGGCAGATATGAAGTTCTCTGAGCAGTGCAGACGGGCCGCAAGAGTAGCTCATGGTGCCTTATCAATGATATACAGGAATTTTTCTAGCAGGGATAAGGAGGTGATTATTCCCTTGTATAAGGCAATGGTTAGGCCACACGTGACCATTGCCATACAGGTCTGGTGGCCTCATTTCAAGAAGGATGTAGAGCTGCTGGAACGAGTACAGAGAAGGTTTGTTGTTTGTTATTTGGTTTTTAGGAGCATTAGCAACTAAGGCCATATTGCTCCAGGATATGCGGTGGTCATTCCTTGACCTTTCCGCATACTCCGTATTTGGTGGTGACGGGCTCGAACCCCGGTCTAATCAAGAAGCATGTGCTACGCACTGCAGCTCCTTCCCACCTGGCTACGGAGGCGCCTTACAGAGAAGGGCGACAAGGTTAGTGAACGGAACGAAGGGTTGCTCTTACGAAGAAAGGCTTAAATTTTGCAAATTACAGTGTCTGGAGACTAGGCACCGGCGAGGTGATCTGATAGAGGTGTACAAAGCTTTGAATGGTTTGAGCATGCTCAATGCTGATGGGATACTGCCTCTTGCTCAGAATAATCACCCGAGAGGGCATAAATTCAAATTGAGGAAAGACAGATGTAGGATAGATGTGCGGAAATTTGCCTTTAGCCAGCAGGTAGTTGGTTGGTGGAACAGACTTCCATCCCTTGTTGTGGAAGTTGATAGCCTAAATAAATTTAAGTCTCAGCTGGACAGGTATTTCAAAGGAACGGAGGGTGACGTGGAAGGGGTTTTTTTTTTTGTTTTTTTTTTGGCTGATGCTGTATAAGCTTGCTTTCTTGCACCATATGCCTCTACTAATGCTAATGTTAAAAAGAACACACAATTAGCAATTTGAGCACAGCTGTTCACTCACATTTTCACTCTTTTTTTTCAATGTGTCATATCACAGTATTTCGAGATAACCGTAGATCTTGAAGAGCACTTTTAATTTCATTTTTGTTCTTAAAATGTTCAAAAAGAGAATCTGTTATTTCTAAAAATGCATCTTTGATGAACCATCAGGAAATGGTTTGCATTTTTTCTGAAAGATGACTCACTTTAAATGATGCTACAGTTACTGCTTTAGATTGCAAATTAGGTGTCATGAAAAAATTTTGTTGTGCAAATAATCTGGATTTAAGTTTTTTTAATTTATTTTTCCTAAGGTCACTATTAGGCGGAAAATCCGATTGGGATTTACCATGGAGTGCATTGAAGTGCCTTTCTAAATTTCCTTTTTTCGGTATAGCCACAGAAGCATTGCAAATCAAGCAACAACATTTTTCTTTTACCATTACAGAAAAGTATTCTAGTTCCCACTCTTGATGAAAATTATATGTTTTACTCTTTTTCAAATTAAAGGGTATTAAATTAACGTATAAGTACTGTCCAGTTATTAATATTAAGTAAGCTAAATAAGAATTCGACACACACACTATGCTCTCCACAACGTAACTGCGTGAATTTGCACTAGACAAGCCAGGTGGCTGTGTGGCAACAAGAGTAGTCACGTGATTCAATAGATTTGTAATAAGTATGCGAGGGAGCACATAATAATAATATTTAGATTTTGACTAATCTTTTTTTTTTATATATATTTAAAATTCGTTGTGATTGACCGAAATTAAAACCACAATTGACTGGTAGATCACGATCGACTTGTTGATTTACTAATACTATATAGTATATATAATGCTAATGATATATACAAGTAGTTCCCAACTTTACGAGTTAATTTGTTCCTAGCGTGCACTCTTAAAGCGGGAATTTATTTCCCATATACATAATATTAAAAATAGGGGTTACGTTCTCAACAATGAATTTAGTTAGCTAATTGGTTTGTTTAAACAATGATTGATTTATCCAAAGAAATGAAAATGTAGCCTGTAAAATCAAGCAAATTACAATAATAAAAAAATTATTTATGACTTACAAATGTTAAAGAATGTTTATTCTTCATCATCATTCTTCAACTAAATGCACACTCATTGATCACTCATTATTGGCTTGGCACTCATTGGTTTGTTGCACAAGGAGTCGTCTTCTTTAGAAAAGCTTAAAGAGAGGTTTGTTGCACAAGGAGTCGTCGTCTTCTTTAGAAAAGCTTCAAGAGAGGTTTGTTTCCAAGATAATCTTCTCTTTTCTTTATAAATTTCAATAGCATGCATAAGCACTTTTTTACGGAATGCACAAATTGTAACTAACACAATTTGTGCGGAGTAACAAGTTTACGAAGCTAAAAAAAAAAAAAGAAAGAAATGAAGAGAAGAGAAGAGAAGATTCTGAAAATTTATGTTTTTCATATGATTGAAGATTTCAGTGAAGTGGAACTCATTTCACAGTAATACCGTAACATAAAAAAACCACCCAATTCCAGCTATCAGTATTTTTGCAAATGCAATAACATGGAGTTTACTACCTGTTTATAACTGATTGCACTAACAGAAAAGCCTAATAAATCGGAAAGTGCAAATTGTTTTGTTTTTTGGTAGTGATCTCCAGAAATGTTTTAGAAAAATATCACAAAGGCATTCAAAATTGATTCTTATAACAGAACATATGGTAACAATGAAAGTGTAGTGCATTTTAATAATTTGAATTGGTAACTAATACAATTTACACTATAAAAACGACCTTTTAGAGAGTTATATAGCAAAAATTTCAACCTTCAAGGTCATGGAACAAATTACCAAAAAACAATGAGTTATTGGGTTAAGATTACGATATTTTAATGATAAGATGGTGTAGTAGTAGTAGCAGTGGCATTTGATGCAAGAAATGCAAGTGTATGAGCTCATGCAGCATCAGCCAAAAAAAAAAAAAAAAAAAAAAAATCACGCCATTCCCTCCAAATGCCTGTCCAGTTCCTCATTAAATTTATTCAACCTATCAACTTCCACAACGACAGATGGAAGTTTGTTCCAGCAATTAACCACCCGCTGGCTAAAGGGATCCTTCCACTTGTTCGTAATCTGAACAAGTGGAAGGATCCCATCAGAATTCAGCGTGCTCAACCCATTCAAGGCCTTATATACTTCAATCAGATCACCGCGCAGGTGCCTAGTCTCCAGCCACTGCAATTTGCAGAACTTAAACCTCACTTGGTAAGAGGATCCCTTCATTCCCCTCACCAATCTTGTTGCCCTTCTCTGTACACGCTCAAGTAAATCTACATCCTTCCTAAAATGAGGCCTCCAGACCTGTATGCAGTACTCAAGGCATGGCCTGACTATTGCCTTATACAGAGGGACAATCACCTCCTTTTCCCTGCTAGCAAAATTCCTATATATCATTGACAAAACCCCATGACCTGCCCTGGCAGCCTGTCTGCATTGCTCAGAAAACTTCATATCTGACTGCACAATTACTCCCAGGTATTTTTCATTTTCTACCACCTTAAGTGTAGTACCACACAGTTGGTACATTTCTCTGGGGTTACTTCTACCCATATGCAGTACTTTGCATTTGTCAAGGTTAAACTTCAGTTGCCACTTCTAAGCCCATCTGCCCAAATTATCTAGATCCTGTTGAAGTAGCACACTGCCATTACTGTCATTAACAACCCTGCCAACCTTTGTATCATCTGCAAACTTCGACATTAAGCCTGATATACCTTCATCAATATCATTGATAAATATACAAAACAACAGTAGACCTAACACCGAACCCTGTGGGACTCCACTAATAACATTAGTCCAAGAAGAGCAGCACCCATTGATTACCACCCTCTGTCTTCTCCCACTTAACCATCCTTTTATCCATTGTAGCAACTTACCCTTAATACCATTCTGCTCCAATTTGTACAATAGTCTTCCATGCGCAACAGTGTCAAAAGCTTTCCTGAAATCCAAATATATGATATCAAAATTATTTTTTGCATCCAGTTCCTTTGTAACTACATCATAATATCCTATCAAATTTGTCAGACAAGACTTTCCCTTAACAAACCCATGCTGTCTGAATTATTGCTGCAGTCTTGTCTAGATGATCCTGCAATGCATCTTTAACCAGTGACTCCATTATTTTACCCAGAACAGAAGTTAAACTAGCTGGTCTGTAATTACTCGTGTCACCCTTCGATCCCCCTTTGTGAATTGGGGATACATTTGCACATCTCCACTCCGTGGGAACCTCCCGAGTCCAAGGACACTCTCATAATTATGGCTAAGGGTTTGCTTAGTTGCTTTGCCGCCTCCTTTAATATAACTGGATAGATCCCATCCACCCCAGGTGCTTTTCTTATGTTTAACTTCAACAATTTCTCCTCCACTTTACTCTCAGTTATTACAAAATCATTAAGTATACTGCTACAATTTGATAACCTTCTGCCATTTTCAAACCTTAATAATTCCTCATGTGTGAATGTAGATGCAAAATACTCATTCAGTTTGTTTGCTATCTGAGCAGGATCATCAACGTTTGAACCATCGATGTCAAGTGGACCAATCAGATTCATCCCCTTCCTTTTAGAGTTTATATAAGTAAAGAAATCCTTGCTGTTTTTCTTAGCATCTTTTGCCAAGGATTTCTCATAATCTGCCTTCGCCTGCCTAACCTCCTTTGTCACCTGATTACAGACTAGCTTATATCTGCCATAGGCTTCTTAATACACGAATGATCACTGCTGATAACCAGATCAAGAGTATTACTTTCTCTGGTTGCCTCTCGCGCATGGTTTTAAATAAGCTATTTATGAATGTTTAACATTCACTGTTTGCAATTAGTGTTCATATTTTCGATTTTGTTGATACTTGATACTTTGGGGGTTGATACTTGATACTTTAATATAACTGGATAGATACCATCCACCCTGGGTGCCTTTCCTATGTTTAACTTCAAAAATTGCTTGTTCACTTGGCTCTCATTTATTACAAAATCATTAACCTCCCCGTTACAGTTTAATAAGCTTCTGTTCTCCACTTCCCTACAGAATTCCTCATGTGTGAATGTAGATGAAAAATACTCATTCTGTTTGTCAGCTATCTGAGCAGGATCATCAACAGTCGAACCATCGATATCAAGTGGACCAATCTGATTCATCCCCTTCCTTCTAGAGTTTATATAAGTAAAGAAGCCTTTGCTGTTTTTCTTTGCATCCTTTACCAAGGATTTCTCATAATCTGCCTTTGCTTGCCTAGCCTCTTTTGCGACTTGATTACAGACTAGCTTATATCTATCATAGGCTTCTGTGTAGCCTGATAATTTATATGCATCCCATGCATTTTTCTTCTGTCACAAGTCTCATTAGTTATCTGACATCCATCCAGCTTGAACAGTATTTCTTAGTTGATATGAAAAGCCTAGTAGCTTCCAAAATTAATTCCTTGAATGCTTCCCATTTAGAAATTGTTGTTGGTAACATCACCAGTTGGTGTCACACATATATACAGTAATACCCCCACATCTGCGGGGGATACGTTCCAAGACCTACCGTGGATGGCTGAAACCGCAGATATAAGTGAACACCTGCTGACCTCATATATAACGTGATTTTCTTGAACATACATATGTATGATAAAGTTTAATTGATAAATTAAACACACAGTAAAACATCAAATTAAATACGGTAATAATGAAGTACAGCAGACTCTCAATTTAACGGGATTGCATTAACCGGGAAGCGGATTAACCGGAACTTTCAAGAATTCAATTTTAAAAAAAAAAAAAAAAAACAACCAGAAATCATAAAATTCAAGTAATAACTAGAACAGGTATAAACAGATATTTTGCAAGTGGTAAATAAGCAAGAAGAACTAGCATTATAAGATGTCATCGGGTGATTAGGGTACCTATTATCTTGCAACCCATTCAACCTGCTGTCTTCACACCTACGGCTCAAAACAAACAAAAAAAAAAAAAAAAGAGAGAGAGAGAGACCAAATGTTTAGTTTGATTTAGTGTGTCGCGTTGATTGTTGTGTTCCGTCGCACTGCAAAAGGACAAATTTTGTTTCGTTATTTTGTATCAGGGATTTTTTTTTTTTTATAGTAACTATTTTTATATTTTTTAGAAATCTCAAAAATGATGGGCAAACACAAGAGTTGTGCTTTCAAATTAAACAAAAAACGGTGTTTAAAAAAGTTTGAAAATGGTGCATCCGTTAAATCTCTAAAGAACCATTATAATGTTGGTGACCAAACCATATGCGACATTGTAAAAAATAAAGGGAAGCATCGTATTGGACACATGAGTAGTACATGTTAAGTTTTTTTTCCATGGTTAACCATGGGTAACTGAATAAACAGATACAGGGGCACATATAAATTGAAAAATTAACTAATTATGATAAAAGTAAAATTAATATCGCAAATATCATCGTTCCAATTCCTGTTTGGTACCTCTACGGATGTTCTGTTCCTCCCAATCTATCCTATGTATCTATTATGGTCGTTGGGATCCTTCTGCCAATATATATAGTGTCCCTAGTCCATAATCCACATCACTTCATTCTTGGCATAGTAAATTTTACTATTCTAATTAATTAGAATAGTAAAATTTAAAATAGCAGATAACTGAAAATAACTTTCAAAAATATGATATTCCTGAATACTTTTTATACTTACCTTACTTTTTCCTTTTCTGAGTTGGTTTTACATGTAGCAAATGGAGATGGCCGACTCCAGTCCCAGAAATGTATCTGATTGAATGTAGCAATAACCAAAACTTTATCCATTGGATGAAAGGCAAGGGATGTTATAACTGTATTCTGATCTGCTACCCAAACTTCACTTCCACCCTGAATATGGGAAAGGGAGGAAAGAGAGAGAAGAAAATATAAATGGTAAATTAAAAAGGTTTCAAAATTGTTATTTTATCAAAGTGAAATGACCAATTTTTTAGCAGAAAAATGTGATATTCAACTAAAAATAACTTAGTGTTCAATAGTTCTAAAGGTGGAATATATACATACACAAGTTTAGACTGTAACAAATCCACTGTTACCACTCACTACAATATGTGAAATATCAGTGACAACAGTAAGTTTAGTAGTGAAATGTATTATAATTTAACTTTGACAAAACTAACATGGTCAAAAATTAAGACATAAATTAGTCATTGAATTCAAACAGTCACCTAAGTACAAAGCCTCAAGCATCTATTCCAGACATTTTTGACAATTATGTTTGGATTTCTGCAGTGCAGGAAAAGGAACTAAGAACAGCAAAGTGCGAAAGACATTTTCACTACTGCTGAAGAAGTCCAAACTAATTCAGAAGAAACATCAAGAGCATGTATTTGATATACTTTGGGTCTTTTGCACTTTGTGACTAATTTTATAATTGGTTGTTACTTCACACTGGATTTGTCAAATTTAAACTGCAGCACATTAAATGTTTCACTGCTGAATTTACACATAATCATGTCTCTTTAATTTATATATCATTTTAATTTACATCATTACATATCCTGAGAGAACTAAACTGTCTTCAGGACTAATATCTGCAATGTGTTGCTATGGCCAAGTTACATTATAAGCTTAGGATATACATATTTTACAGTATCAGCTCTGTCAATTTCAGTGTGAAAACCAACCAAAAGCTATTATAAGAGAAAACAGAATTAATTTACAGTGGTCCTTGGTTAGGGAACTGACAAGTGCAGAAGGGAATTTGAAATATATAACAAAATAAATTATCTGAAGTCATGTTTTGCATTTTAACAATTCCTCAGAGCAATGCTGTGTGTGAGAGGTTATTCAAGCCTGGATACATATATATATATATATATATATATATATAAAAAAAAGCACTTCAGATCTCTTTCTAGTGAAACTTTGGAAAATACTCTTGACAGGAAAGTCTAGATACAGCATGCCCATTTTTATAAACAAAATTGATTCAACATTTCTGAAGAAGACAAAATCTTCACAATCTTTCTATTATAATCAGTTAGCATCCAATTATAGAAAATCTAAACAGAGATCCATAGGCTCTAAGCAGAAAATCCTACATATGCTAATATTTAAAAGAATACCTGTACTGGCAAAAAGTCCTGTGGCAGTATCTTAATATAAAATTAATATGTATTCAGTGATATTTAAGGTCAAAAGTATGAATTTATATGGGAAGAAGAAAAAAAAAAAAAAAAAAAAAGGCCTACTTCACAGTTTGAGTCAGAGTTGTTGTTATTTGGTTTTTAGGAGCATTAGCAACTAAGGCCATATTGCTCTGGGATATGCGGTGGTCATTCCCTGACCTTTCCGCATCCTCCGTATTTGGTGGTCACGGGCTCAAACCCCGGTCTAATCAAGAAGCGTGTGCTACACACTGCTGCTCCTTCCCACCTGGCTACGGAGGTGCCGAGTCAGAGTTGTCAGCTACATATCTATTTTACATTACTTTCTACTACACTACACATTAGCAATACTAGTGGCAAATGATGCAAGAAAGCAAACTTATACAGCATCAGCAAAAAAAAAAAAAAAAAAAAAAAAAAAACCACCTCCAATTTCACCCATTCATTCCCTCCAATAGTTTGTCTAGTTCTTTCTTCAATTTATTTAAGATATCAACTTCCATAATGATGGAACTTTGTTCCAACAATCAACCACCAACTAACTAAAGCCAAACTTCTGCACATGTATTCTGCAACCATCCTTCCTCAAGTGGAATTTGTGTCTCATGCAGGTAGGCTGACCAAAAGGAACAATTCCATCAGCATTGAGCCTGCTCAATCCATTTAAAGCCTTGCACACCTCAATCAGATCACCTTCCAGGTGCTACAAACTTGCAGAACTGAAGCCTTTTTTGGTAAGAGCACCCCACTGTTCCCCTCACCAATCTTGTTGCCCTCCTCTGTATTCATTCCAGCAGCTCTACATCCTTCCTAAAATGAGGACTCCAGACCTGTATGCAGTACTCAAGATGTGGCCTGACCATTACCTTATATAGTGGGATAATCACCTCCTTATCCCTGCTATAAAAATTCCTGTATATCACTGACAAAACCCATGAGCTGTCCTGGGAGTGTGGCTGCATTGCTCAGAGGACTTCATATCCGATTGCACAACTACCCCCAGGTCTTTTTCATTCTCCACTACCTTCAGGGTAGTACCACACAGTTGGTATGTAACTCTGGAGGTTACTGCTACCCATATACGGTACTTCACACATGTCAATGTCAAACTTCAATTGCCATCTGCCTAACCTTTGTAGATCCTGTTGCAGTAGCATACCATTATTCCTGTCGTTAACCACCCTGTCAACTTTTGTATCAATCTGCAAACTTGGACATTAAGCCTGATATGCCTTCATCAACATCACTGATGAAGGCATATCATCGAAATCAATCAGGTACTGTCAGCATTATTACGTGTCACTTATAAGAAGCTTACACACTGTAGTAATTGCTGTTACAAAAAAAAAAAGCAAAGGACTCAAAACCTAATTCTGGGAATTCCTTATAAAGAAGTCTGCAAGGTCACTAATCTTTGATTCCTTGAATATGTATGGTGGTGGGGAAAACTTGACCTCATGAAAAAGAACCTTGATATGAAATAAAAACCTAAAAGTGTGTCATGGTGGCAAGTCAAAATGTGATGAATGGCATCCAGTAAGGTATCCCTCTATACAACAGTCTCAGTAAGACCAGTCAAAAAATGGCAGTAAGTGTAAATTCCATTACATTTCAAATATGAAACATCTCAATGCTGCGAATGAGAAACTTAGGTTAGAAAGATGGGATATAGCCATCAAAAGTTACTGTGAAGTTTATTTGCCTGGAGTTTATTTGAAGTCGTTTTATTTTATATATTTCTGATTTTAATGTGAATAGTGTTTATATTTTTTAGTATATGTAAGCTGTTCTTTGTTTTAATAAATATACCACTCTTTAAAATTCTGTTTCGCTCCAAAAGCATCGCACATTTATTAATGTGCGATGCTTTTGGAGTATTGTACATTTAGTAAAACAGAATTTTAAATGTGTGGCCACAGAGATATTTTTTAGTATCTGAGATTTTATATTTACATTATCCTTAGTTTGTGTTTATTCTTAATTTCAGAATTCAATTCTAGTAGTCATAAATCTTACTTACATGGAGGTCCCAAACTCTAACTTCACCACCGAGACACCCTGATGCTAAAATATCATTTGAGGAAGGATGAAATGCCAAACACCATGGTGTTCGAGGATGACCCTCTAATGTATGAAGTAACTTTCCTGTTCTTACATTACAAACATAAATTTTATGATCTCCATGTGTGGATGCCACTTTGGTGCTACAAAAAGAGATATTTAAATTGCATTAAAAAAAAAAAAAAACATTTCTTGAGAAATGTTTGCTTTTTTTAACATCTAACTAGCCAAAATTTCCTATAAAACTAAATTTCAGAAATACAGTGTCCTGATTCTAATTAGATATATTAATAATACAATTCAGAACTTACCCATCAGGACTAAATGCCATCAAAAATGTTGCTCTTACAGAACTTGGAAGTCTACAGTGCTAAAAAAAAAAAAAAAAAAAAGACATTAAGCAAAAATTAAATTTTCAGCACTATTAATTACTGCTAAACATATACAGCACAGATTTCTAAATTTACATTAATTCTGAGTCTCCTTCACCGCTTGCTTGATTTAAGAGCACTCGCTCTCTCTATTAGCATTAGAATTAGTTGAGACATATGATGCAAGAAAGCAAACTTATACTGCATCAGCCAAAAAAAAAAAAAAAAAAAAACACCCTTTCCATTTCACCCATCCGGTCACTCCAAATATTTGTCTAGTTCTGCCTTAAATTTATTTAAGGCTATCAACTTCCACAACAACAGATGAAAGTCTGTTCCAGCAATGGCTAAAGGCAAACTTCCACACATCTATTCTACAACTGTCCTTCCTCAATTTGAATCTATGCTCCCTCAAGGTTCTTAATCTAAGCAGGCAGAAGTATCCCATCAGTATTGAGCCTGCTCAACCCCCATTCAAGGCCTTATACACCTCAATCAGATCACCTCGCAGGTGTCCAGTCTCGAGATGCTGCAACTTGCAGAACTTAAGCCTCTCTTGGTAAGAGCACTCCTTTGTTCCTCTCAATCTTGTTTCTCTTCTCTGTACTCGTTCTAGCAACTCTACATCCTTCCTAAAATGAAGCCTCCAGACTGTACGCAGTACTCAAGGTATTCTATTCTCAAAGTACTCTAGCCATTGCCTTATACAAAAGGATAATCACCTCCTTGTCTCTGCTAGCAAAATTCCTATTGCAACCTGAAATTAAGATGGACATAGTACGCTTAACATTGAAACCTACTGTCACAGCATGTAGGCTAGGGATTATAACATGCTAAGAAACAAGGAGAAAATTACATAAGTAATGGGTATTTACAAATAAGAAATTTAAAGTTAATAACAAATAGAGACAGCTCTTCACACCTCCAGTTTTGCTCTTACAGAAGTAAAAAAAGTATTAGTTAAATATCTTTGTACAGCACATGATAGTTAATTTTTTTGGTCCAACTATTGTCGTTGCACGAATAAGACTTCCTTTCTATAGCAGGCAGACAATACGCTAATCAAAAATTGATCTGCCCTTATGTAGTACATGCAACATGTGCCTTGATGTCTCAGTTTTTGTCTGGGATACTAACATTCACTAAACTATCAATGTTACATGATTTGCCAGTAAAATTACACAGTACACTGTTTTAGGTTGTTTCACACAAGTGCGCGCACTCACACAGCTGGCACAGTAAGTACCTACTATCTTCACCAATTCTGTCTGCATATAAGAGAGGGCCTTCAAGTGGATGGATTTTCACTAAATTTTATATTTGAACTTTTAAAAACATTTTTCAGGCCAAACCAAATTTCATTAAAAATCAGACAAACAGAAATCTGGCAATTATTATTTATTTTTTCATACAGTTTGTATGAAAAAAAGAAATTCATATATTAAATGTAGTTTTAATGCAGTATTGCTAACTTTACAGGGTCTGTGCATGCCTTGCATGATATATTGTTATGAAAGTCAGATCCAAATCAAAACTAAATTTGATTTGGATCAGACTGTAAGAAAATTATTTTAAAAAAATAATCACAGGGTTAATGCCTCCAAAGGAATTAAAATGAGGGACACATCAAGCACTCAACTGTTCAGCTCAGTGATAGAGCTTATACTCCTGCAACTCCAAAGGCAGAAAGTGCTGATCCCACAGGAAGTAACTATTGTCAAGGAAATGGGAAATATAGTGCGTAAAAGGACAGGTGGAATAGGACCACGGTAATGCCTGCCAGGCACAAAAGTTAATATGTAGAACAATTATCTTTTAAGAGCACAAAACATTGTACATGCTAGTACTAATGATTTTAAGAATGGGAGATCTCAGAATTCACTTCAAAAGTATAGGGCAACGTGGAATAAAAGCCGTGAGCCGGATTAAATTTGAAAGTGTCTGGAATTTTGCTAGGCATGAGAAGGGGCAGTACACAATAAGAACATTATCAATCAAATTGGCCCTGAAGAGGTTGTGCAAGGCTCATGGGGTAGAATTTTTTTTTTTTTCAACATGGTCTGTGCTTAACAGGCAAGACCATTTTTATAGGGATACAAAAATATTTGCTGAGGCTTTCGAGGCAATGTTAAGTGTGTTGGGAAACTGCTAGTTTGGAAAAAGATATACAGATGATGATCATCATCATCAGCCATTTTAAATCCACTGCAGGATGAAGGCCTCTCCAGCAATTTTCCAGTTCCTTCTGTTTTGAGCACTGGCCATCCATTTACTACCCACAAACTCATGAATTTCATCTATCCATTTCCACCTTTGTCTTCTAGGATTTCTTCTAGCTCCTCTTGGGTACCATTCTGTTATTTTTTTTAGTCCATCTGTCATCATGTCTTGAGCTATGTGTCCTGCCCAAGACCATTTTAGTTCTTTAGTTTTGATAAGAATGTCCTTTACTTGAGTTTGCTGCCTAATCCATGTGTTGAAACAGATGGATTAGGCAGATGGATAAACAGATGAACAGTTTAACAGCAGCTACAAGCAGAGGTAAAATGAAACGTGGTACTTCCAATGAGACATACAGCAGCCTGAAAAACAAGGTATGGGGTATTAGTAGGCCTTCTTGGGGATGGGGGAATCCTCAAGGAACAAACAAATACAATAGAACCCGAATAAGAAGTTTTGAGGTTAAGAACTTCTTAAGCAGGAAAATTTCTTAGAAGGGAAAATGACCTAAGGTTATGAAATATTAACCATAAAAATGAAAAGATACAAATACATAAGTTAAAGATAATTTTTAAGTACTATTTCAGAATTTATAAATATTTCACTCTGCCTATGGGGAAACATTTTTAAACTGAGGATTTCTAATTGCTTAACATTCTGTTCATTAAGCTCCTTACCAAATACTCATTATCTATATATAAACAAAGTATTCAACTAAGACATTATACAACTAAGTGAGACAGATCAAAGAACACGAGTGTCGAATAGGCAATTAACTGCCCAGTTAGTAAATAATTGCAACGTGGACAGATACTAAATTGAGGAAAGACAGATGTAGGATAGACGTGCGGAAATTTGCCTTTAGCCAGCGGGTAGTTGGTTGGTGGAACAGACTTCCATCCCTTGTCGTGGAAGTTGATAGCCTAAATAAATTTAAGGCTCAGCTGGACAGGTATTTCGAACGAACAGAGGGGTGAAGTGGAAGTGGGGTGTTTTTTTTTTTTTTTTTGCCTGATGTTGCATAAGCTTGCATCATATGCCTCTACTAATGCTAATGACCAAAGGCAAAAAAAAAAAAAAAAAAAAGTATGCTGTTTTGTTTAAGGATTTTCTTTTACAAATTTTATTATAAAGTTTTTCTATTTTTTCATAGTGGGATGAAAATTTCTTGGGCTAAACATATTTCTGTTTTACAATATTCATTAAAATGAAATATTTTAATGTTAGGGAATGACCACCGCATATTCCCAGAGCAATATGGCCTTAGTTGCTAATGCTCCTAAAAACCAAATAACAACAACTTCATCCGTGAACAAAACATAGGCTGGAAAATTCAAGTCTTGAACACTTTCTTGGAGAAACCACTGCGCAAAAGCCACACATGCAGGATGATCTTGGGGAGAGCAGTAACTGAACCCTTTGGAGATGAAAGGGGTGTAAGGAATCGTTGTGCCAGACATGCTGTACACTGCAACGAGACACTCCTAAAGCAGAGGCAACAGCACGTGTGCTGGTAGTAGGATTATTCTGGACGGCATTCAACACACTTTCTTCCATGGCGGGAGTTCGTGTTGAATGTGGGCTGCCCGCACTACTCCTGTTAACTCTAAATGACCCATAATCGCACAAATTTTGATGCACACGCGCAAACAAACGGTGATCCAGTACATGTCTGTCTGGGAAGCGTTCTCCATAAATTCGTTGAGCAGCTCGTCCATTGCCCTCTGCTAATCCATACACTAGGTGCATGTCTGCCAGCTCACAGTTCATATATCGATGCATGCTCTTCGTGCGGCGAATACTGCTTGAATGAGTAAACCAGAAATTTTCCCTCTCGCGAACTGATGAACAGCACCGTCTACCAACTTACGGTGACGTTTCCAGTTATGGGTTCCTATGCAATTCACATTCCTTTACATCCCCTAAACGTTTGTACAAATATTTTTGAGACACCCTGTACATGAAGAGGGACTACAACTGGAATTCCATTGAATACTGCAGCATTTGGTAACAATTCTGAATGTATATAATGGTGGTTTCTACTAGTTTTTTTTGACAACCTGTTTTAGGTTTTATTTACACTAATCTACAACCTGTTTTAGATTTTATTTACAATTTCCAGGTACCTTTATATTACAACAAAAGGTGAAAGCATACTGCTTGGCTGATTTATCAGGGAATGCAAAATAAAAAATATAGAATATGCAGTTGGTTTGTGTCGGTCCTTTGTCTTTTTGCATTTGGAGTTTGATAGTCATCCTGTAGTCTCTGTAGAGTCTGTATTAGAGAGACCAATCTGTGATGTATTTAAGCATTTCATAATGGCTTTTATCCCTAGAAGCAGACTTTTCATGGATCACCAGCCCAACCATGAGGAGGCAACAGTAGTATCAGGTAGTGACCAAGTGGTTAAGAATCAACAGTTAGTCTTGTTAATGAATGAATAAATAAATAATAATAATAATAAAAGGGCAATTTCCTTCTGAACCTTTTGGTTACTTATTTGAGAGAGAGAGAGAGAGAGAGAGAGAGAGAGAGAGAGAGAGAGAGAGAGAGAGCTTAACACTACTGCTGCATAAGAAATGATTTTAGAATCACTTATGGATTTCAAACTCAACATAATGTTAAGTAATGGATTTGTAATTCCTAAATATTTTGTTTCCCTTCCTTGCACACTTTTTAAACTGAGAGACTTGTCGTTTGAAGTTTCCTTGCTCTGACAAATTTATTCCATAGAAATATCACCACACACTGCAGCTGAAATCACTGTCACTGAAATGTTGAGCCACTCTGAGCCTGAAATGAATTTATTTCTGCTTCTAAATTAGCACCCTGCTAATGTTGTTGCACGTTTATCCACTGTGTTATCTGTCCTCCATACACTTTCCCTCAAAATGTGCAATACTGTCCTCTGAACAACTGGATTTGTGTCTTGGTGTGTTTCAATCTCATTCTTTTATGGAACTTGCACACCATACCTTGTATAATTTTCACATACATCAATTCTTCAGAACTTCAAGACAAGTTATATAACTAATTCCTAATTCTTTTCATACTCTAGTACAGCCCAAAGATGGCTAGAGTAGTTTATTTCATTCTAGCTGTTATTTCCCAGTCAGGCTCGGCAACATACATACCAGTGCCCATGTGCATTACCCCAGGATTATAACTAGCCTAAACATACTAGCATCCTTCATATATAAAACTGGCTTATGGACAGTGCTACCCCTTTAAAATTATATAATTATACCAATTTTTATAAGTCTTTCCCTGGAGACTGAACAATGAAGGAATATGGGAAAAAAAGTTAAAATTCCACAAAGTAACGATGGAGAAATGTGTGATGGTTCTCAGCAGAATGAGGAAATAGATATGCATACTATTTGACTAAAATGCTGAAACATTCTAGTTCATAACAATGCCTGCTTTTTTTTCCATTTGCTCTGTTATGGTTGTATGTAATTGTTCATATGACATTTCAACCAGATGGTGCAACTAAAATGGATCAGCATACAGCAATTAAAAACAGAATGCTGATTGTGTATGGTGAAGGTTTCTACTCAAAAACTGCTGATGCAGAGTGGTTGAGAAAGCTAAAAAGGATGGGTTTGCAGTGGAAGCATCCTCAGTTTTAGTTTGATGGGCAAATCCTGGATTTTATAGGAAAAGTATGGCAACTGTTTTCTTTAACCACAATAGTCTTTATGCTGTTTGATTTCAAACAGCGTAAAGACTGATGCTAACAATGAACTAGGGATGGGAATTCCAAAATGTTGAACTATCTACTCTCACGCAAACATTAAGTGAGAGGAACAACTGACAAAAGGAAAAATTCTGCTTTGTGATAATCAGTATTATTCATATAATTCAGCCTCGCATCGAAACATACTGGAATGGAGTTACTCAACACTCTTCATACAGTCCAAATCTGCCATCGTGTCATTTTCGTGTTTTTGATCCAGTGAAAAAATTCTTTAAAAGGATACCATTTCAGATTGAAATCAAAACCAGAATGTTCCTAGGGTTATATATGCCAGTGTGTAAATTTAAAAATTTGCCATTTTATTGCTGAAAATTTAATATATGAAAGTAAAATTTGTCACATCTCACAGCTTTCTGCCTGCTTGTTGGTCCTTGCACGTATGAATGACCCAGATGAAAGCAGCCAATGAAGAATGGGTCTGCCTACATCCAAGAAAGAATTTTTTAGAAGAAAAAGACTACAGAGTGGTGAAGCAATGGAAAAAATATCTAAATGCTAAAAGTGACTTTTTCTAAAAATTTATAAAAATATATTTTTAAAACACATACATCTTAATTAAACAATTCTCTCATTATCAATTACAGCAAATAGTGGTTCTGCAGTTAGGCTTTTTTTTGAAATTTTGTTTATTTCATAAGCCACATTGGGTTTTACCTCCAAGAACTTAAATGCTGTTTTTAACCAATTTTTACGTGTAGATTTCGAAAATCACCATGCTAGTTTCACATCACAGTTATTAAATATATAGAGTTACATTTTAAAAAATATTCCAATTTCACATAATCTAGGCAGTAGTGTATGACATACTGATTTATTTTAACAGATATAAGCTAATTCTCTTAATTTTAGAAATCGATTCTGGCCTCTGTTTTCTTCTACCCAAATTCCAATGCAACAATTTACAATTTGAAGAGAGCACACAGTGCTTTTGGTGAAGATTTTTGTAGGCTGTGCCAAGGTTTTCCAAGTATTAACTAATCTTGACATATTCTCAAGCTTGTAAATTTATCCTCCAAACACTTCAACACTTGTATACTATATATTTTATATATTTTAACATTAAATATTAGTACATCTTTTGATGTAGACGTGATAGTTTATGATGATTTGCGGAATCAGAACGTTTATTTTCTCCAGAATCACATATTTTTATTGCGATGGTATGACAAAAAAATTTTTTTGTTGGCTAGTGTTTGCAGTGACTTATTACTGTATAATCCGATCCAGAAGTAAAATAACTGTCAGACTTTAAATAACAATGGGCAACTCAAAGGTCTTCTAGTTAAATTAATTTATTTCCAGTCTAACTATTCATAGTGAGGTTCATATGGAGTAATATCTAAATACAATCTCAGAGAAAAACCGTGACTTACAATTTCTTCCATTTCTGAGACAGCAGCCTTGTCTTCTGCAAGCTTCTGCAATTCTTGAAAAGTAGATCCTAATCTCTTCCATGGTCCTTGTTCTCGACTGGTCAGGAGGGATACTGCATTCAGAGGAATCCCAGAACTGCTGCCAGACATTTTTTTTATCTAATTTATGAAAACAAATTTAATATTTTAAATTATAAATAATAAAAAAAAAAAAAGTGTTATATTTTTCCTTGCATTTATTTCACTAATTCATATACATAAAAAGATTATTTATGTTTATATTGGTATGCCAAATATTCAAAAGCTATAATACATTTGAAAATAATGCTATTCAAATTTGACGGCTGGTAGAAAAAAGTATCTTTTGCACTGTACAGAGCCAAAAGGGAAATGCCATTTCTATTTCCTAACATCTATAAATATGAATGACATTATTCAGCAAAAAGAACATAAAAATAACCGCCTACTGTATTTCAATTATGAATTTACATTGATTTTTGTAATAAAACAGGCAACCTTGGTCCTTCAGGTTGTCACCGACATTCTGAGATATGCCAGACAAGCTATACTTGTTACCTGGGAGTCTAAAACGCTAATGGAACTGTTATTCAGGTGATATTCAGGTCAAGTGGACCCAATTTCGGCGAAAACCAGATGTCTGTGACAGCCAAATCCTCTCCTTGCACCTTCATGATGGTGGGGCTGTTAGTAATGCTGGGTATAACCTCCATGCACAAGCACACTGTGGCTAACCACCCGGGTGTGAACCAATATAAGCAGGGGTTGAGGTGTGGTGCCCACACCACACCACATGGAGGAATGTCGCCCCTCTGTGTCACCAGGCAATACTAGGTGGTAGATGACTCTCATCAACCATGCAATACCACCACTGCTTATTGGTTGTTTGTTTGTTGTTTGGTTTTTAGGAGAATTAGCAACTAAGGCCATATTGCTCCGGGAATAAGCACTGGTCATTCCCTGACCTTTCGGCATCCTCTGTATAAGGTGGTGACGGGCTCGAACTCCGGTCTAATCAAGAAGCGTGTGCTACACACTGTTGCTCCTTCACACCTGGCTACGGAGCCACCTCTGCTTATTGGAGGCTTGAAGTGGTGGAAACCATGTTAGTCTACAGAGTTAAGTTCCGGTCAAGCCTTCCCCATCTCTTCCATCATGCAGCATGACTGATGAATTTGAGGTTATGATGAACATCACGGCGTGACTCAATCTTCCTTACATTTCGAGGGTACAGCTCTAAAACAGTTTGCAGGCCGGCCGCTAGTTAGTACACCAGACTGAACCTATTGATAACTCTTTAGGAGGCTTCTGGATCAGCTAGTGTATGATCTTGCTATCTCTACTCTGCCACAAGTGACTGGAGGGAGTCCGAGTAGTGTGTATGCATGGGGGAGGGTGCATTTTCGAGACCATGTTACGTCAAGGATGTGGGTATATTCTTATCATGTGTACACCATATCCAAAAATTTCATTTCTTCATACAGCATGTCTCCCCCACTTTTTCTTACTATTGAATACACCATGAATTGTCAAACTAATAGAATAAGCATATCTGTGAAAAGATTTGAACCTCCCAAACACCTCCTAGTTCATTTCACAAATATACATGGTCTCATTTCTAATCTCAACAATGTCCATTTCCACTTGCAGTCTGCCAAACCATGTACTTTTTCTGACAGAATCTCAGTTATCGGTTGATTCAACTACTGCTCATCGCAGTTGCACAAACTTATTCGCTGTGCGATTCCTTTTGCCTCAAAGGTGGCACGTGCATATGTTCATTCCAATATTCCCTGTCAGAGACTTTGTAATTTGGAATTTCCTTTTTTTGATCTTCTCTGGCTTAAAATCTCTCTACCTCTGTGTCAAATTCATCTGTTGTCTCTACTGTTCTCCCAACTCCACTAAACACTTTGGGCAACTTTACTTTCTGCAGCCCAACTTTCCTAACAGTGAGTTAATTTTCCTTGGTGATTTTAATGTTCACAACTCCAACTGGTTTCCGTTTTCTAGTCACACCGACCCAGCCGGTTAAGATGCTGAGGCTTTTGCAATTACTAATGACCTCGCAAAGATTGTTCATTTACCTACAAGAATATCGGACAATCCTAACCATACAGCCAATACGTTTGATCTTTTTCTCACAAACAACCCTTCTAAGTACACAGGCGAAGTGAGTGGGCATTTAGGAACCTCAGATCACAACTTGGTGACTGTCTCTTCTCCAATGGAGCCTTTATCTCATGGCTATTTTCCTTGGTCAGATTACTGTTTCAAAACTTCTGATGTCAATGTTTGCTCAGATAGTGTCAGTGAAATTATTCTTGTAGGAATGGAATCCTTTATTCCACACTCCACTTTAAAATCTCATCCTTTATGTAAACCTTGGTTTTCCAATAGATGTGCTAAGGCTGTTCAAGAGAAGAAGGTTGGAATTGTAATTCGCTTGTTTCCAATTCTTCAGTTTCATTTTCTGCCAACACCACAGCTTGCAACAATAATAAAGCAGTTATTAATCAGTCCAAACTAGATTTTGAACAGGCAAAGAGCAGAAAACTTGCTTCTTGTCCTAATGGTAGGCTACCATTAGGAAGCCGAGCATTCTGGTATCTTGCCAAAGCTATTGGCCGCAACTTTTGCCCATCTTTGCTCCCACCTCTGTCAAAACCTTTCACCTCAAAGGTGGCACGTGCAAAACTTCAGCCAAGAATAAAGCTGACCTGATAGCATCCCATTTTTCTTCCAACTCATGTACTAATGATCTTGGAAAAACATTTCCCACCATTCCCAACACGCACCATTCAATGCCCCCTGTGGTCTTCCGTCAAAAGGATGTCAGAAAGATTTTGATGAATCTTGATGCTAAGAAAGCTCCAGGTCCTGGTGGTATTTTTCCACTTGTTTTCAAAACCTGTGCTCCTGAACTTACTCCTGTTATTTGTCGCCTTTTTTTCACTTTCTTATTCCGAAGGTGTTTTTCCTTCTGCTTGGAAATTTGCTCATATCCAGCCAGTTCCTAAAAAAGGGCAACATATCCCTCCTAACCAGTTATCATGCTATTGCAATTACTTCTACTTTTTTCTAAAATAATGGAGAAATCAAATAAACGCCAAATCTTAAACTAGCATTAGTAGAGGCATATGATGCAAGAAAGCAAGTTTATGCAGCATCAGCCAAAAAAAAAAAAAAAAAAACACTTCAACTTCACCCCTCCGTTCGTTCGAAATACATGTCCAGCTGAGCCTTAAATTTATTTAGGCTATCAATTTCTACAACAAGGGATGGAAGTCTGTTCCACCAACCAACTACCCGCTGGCTAAAGGCAAATTTCGACACATCTATCCTACATCTGTCTTTCCTCAATTTGAATTTATGCCCTCTCAGGTGATTATTCTGAGTAAGAGAAAGAATCCCATCAGCATTGAGCATGCTCAAACCATTCAAGGCTTTATACACCTCAATCAGATTACCTTGCAGGTGCCTAGTCTCCAGACACTGTAATTTGCAAAACATAAGCCTTTCTTCATAAGAGCAACCCTTTGTTCCATTCACTAATCTTGTTGCCCTTCTCTGTACTCGTTCCGGCAGCTTTACATCCTTCTTGATATGAGGCATCCAGACTTGTATACAGTACTCTAGGTGTGGCCTGACCATTGCATTATACAAAGGAATAATCACCTACTTATCCCTGCTAGAAAAATTCCTGTATATCATTGACAAGACACCATGAGCTACTCTTGCAGCCCGTCTGCACTGCTCAGAGAACTTCATATCTGGCTGCACAATTACCCCCAGGTCCTTTTCATTCTCTACCACTGTCAGTGTAGTACCACAGAGTTGATACATTGCTCTGGGGTTGCTGTTTCCCATATGTAGTACTTTACATTTGTCAATGTTAAACCTCTCAGCACATCTGCCCAACCTTTCCAGATCCTGTTGTAGCAGCATAGCGTCAGTGGTGTCCTTAACAACCCTGCCAACCTTTGTATCGTCTGCAAACTTGGACATTAAGCTTGATATACCATCACCAATATTATTTATAAATACAGAAAACAATAATGGACCCAACACTGAACCCTGAGGGACTCCACTAATAACATTAGTCCACGATGAACAGTGTCCATTGATTACCACTCTCTGTCTTCTCCCCCTCAACCACCCCTTTATCCATAGCAGCAATTTGCCTCCAATGTCACACTGCAGCAGTCTTCCATGTGCAACAGTATCCAAAGCATTTCTAAGATCCAAGTATATAACATCAAAGTTATTCCCTGCATCGAGTTCTTTTGTGACTGCATCATAGTATCCAATCAAATTGGTTAGGCAAGACTTTCCCTTAACAAAACCATGCTGAGTCCGAGCTATAACTGAAGTCTTGTCTAGATGATCCTGCAGTGCTTCTTTAACCAGTGCCTCCATTAATTTTCCTGGAACAGAGGCTTAAGTTAAACTCACAGGTCTATAATTACTTGTGTCAGCCTTTGATCCTCCTTTGTGAATTGGGGTCATATTTGCACATCTCCAGTCTATGGGTACCTCTCCTGAGTCCAAGGAAGCTCTCATAATTATGGATAAGGGTTTGCTTACTTCCTTTGCTGCCTCCTTTAATATAACTGGATAGATCCCATCCACCCCAAGTGCCTTTCTTGTGTTTATATTCAACAATTTCTCCTCCAATTTACTCTCAGTTATTACACGATTATCTAGATTACTGTCAGAGTTGAATACACCTCTGGAATTCCTCTCGCTGAATAACTCCTCATGTGTGAATGTCGATGCAAAATATTCATTTAGTTTGTTAGCTACCTGAGCAGGATCATCAACAGTTGAACCATCGATAACAAGTGGACCAATCTGATTCACCCCCTTCCTTCTAGAGTTTACATAAGTAAATAACTCTTTGCTGTTTTTCTTTGCATCCTTTGCCAAAGATTTCTCGTAATCTGCCTTTTCCTGCCTAACCTCATTCGTAACTTGGTTACAGATCAACTTATATCTATCATAGGCTTCTGTGTCACGTGTTAATTTGTATGTATCCCATGCATTTTTCTTCTCTGCCATATGCCTCATTAGTTCATCTGACATCCATTTAGGCCTAAACCTTGAACAATATTTCTTAGTTCGTATGTAATGCCTAGTAGCTTCCAAGATAAGTTCTTTGAATGCTTCACATTTTGAAATTTGCGGTTGGTAACACATCAGTTGGTCCCACTGTATAGAATTTAAATACTGTCTCAGACCATCGTGTTGCCTTTACGAAAGCAATAACCCTTCCCTTTACCCCTGATGGTAGTTACCTCTTTGAGTAAATCCCACTTCATCACACTGTGATCACTGCCACCTAGTGGTTATTTTATATGCAGATTCTTAATGCATGAAGAATCACTACTGATAATCAAATTAAGAGTATTACTCCCTCCAGTTGCCTCCCAAACATGCTGATGTAGAAAACAATCATCCACTAAATCCACAAAACCTTGCTAGTGTGTGAATGACCAACCCACAAATTCCAGTCAATATCTGGGAAATTAAAATCCCCCATTATAAGACTCTCTGATTTACTGGGCCCCTCTATTTCCCTGTACAGTTTCTTATTATACTCATCAGAGTCATTAGGCCTATAGCACACTCCTACTCTCAATTTTGATCTCCCAATGCTTATGTCACACCAAACTGACTTGACACTGCACTGTCCAGCAATGTCGAATGGCTTCACTTCCTTGGATTTTATGTGTTTCTTAACTAATAGCATAACCTCTCCTCCCTTCCTATCCTGTCTATCCTTTCTGTATGCATTGTACTTCCCAAATTCTAGTTCTGCATTCCTTATATCTGTGTGACACCACGTCTCTGATATCCCAACAATATCCGCCTTTGTTGCTTTGAGCAATACCTCAAATTCATCAAATTTATTTACCAATCTCCTAGCATTGGTGTACACGCAAGTATACATGCACCTGTTCCTATTCTTAGCTATCCTAACACAACCCATGTGTTTACTTGTACCGCAATTTTTTACTTGTACTTGCACCTCTTGTACAAGTAATAGTTTACTTGTACTTCTCCCAGCAGTCTCTGAACTATCCTGCATCTTATTTTCCAGGCTTCTGCTCATTCCAATAGAAGCAGTCCAAGAATCACTTTCACCTCTGCCAGTGGCTACTGTTAATCTATTAGTCCTTGTATCCCCACAAGCTAGCAGTTTTCCGATCCACCTAACACTGCCTCGAAACCTTCCATCTGATCAATGATCGCCAGTATGGATTCCGTCAATGTTGATCCACTGGTGATATAAAGGCTTATGTTACCCATTTATAGGCAAATTCAATGGAAAAATTCAATGGAAGACACAAGCAGTTGCTATTGACATCTCAAAGGCAAAGGCTTTCGATAGTGTTTGGCATAAAGGTCTTCTAAACAAGCTTCCATCTTATGGTTTGCTAACTGTTTTTTGTAATTGGTTATCCAGTTTTCTCTCTGATTGCTCACTGAGGGTGATGTTAAATGGCTCTCTGTCTTCTATCTTCTCCACTAATGCTGGTGTCTCCCCAGGTTCAGTTCTTTCCCCTGATCTTTTCCTCTTTTATATTAATGACCTTCTTCCATTGATTGGAAATCCTATCCATAGTTTTGCCGATGATAGCACATTGCATTCCACTTTCCATTTTGAGAAATCTTGCCCAGCTCAATCAGCTTCAACTTCCTGAATATCCACTACCAATTCCTTAAATGCCAATCTCCAGTGGGGCAAAGACAATTTAGTTGATTTCAATCCTTCTAAAACTCAGTCTTGTCTTATATCTCGGAAAAAGGATTCTTCTGCTCCTATTCTTAGTGACACTCCGGTTTCTAAGCAAAATGATATATCCCTTTTGGGGATTACCCTGACTTCTAATCTGTCTTGGCACAAGCTTATTACAAATATTGCTTCCCCTGCATCTAAAAAAAATCTTAGTTTTCTCTTTCACTCTCGGCATTACTTTTCTTCCAAACACTCTACAAATCCATCCCACCATGGAATCATTTGGGGTGGTGCCAAATCCTCTCTGAGGCTTCTAGATTCCATTCAGAAGAGGGCAGTTAATTTAATTAATGACTCCTCTCTAACAGTCTCTCCACTTGCTGTCTCATTGAGGTACAGATACTTCCATGGGCACTACAGATACTTCCATGGGCACTGTTCTTTTGAATTGGCTTCTATAATTCCTGTTCTCTCTTTCAAAACAATCTGAACAAGTGACACCACTAGCCAACATCCATTTACTGTCCAACTTCAAACTCACAGAACCAACTTTTCATCTTCCTCATCTTTTCATTCATTCAACTGCCGTTTTCTGGAACAATCTTCCTTCGTACATATTTCCTGAAAATTACAGTCTACAGAAGTTCAAGTCTAATGTCAACAAATATCTTCTTTCGTCTTCTCAACCTCCATCCCAAGCACGGTACTAAGTACTATATGTTCAAATATCTCTCGTGTTTGGGGTTTTAATAAAAAAAATAAAAATAAAAATACAAATTGTAGTTTGAAAATAGGGAAGGGGGTGGACTTTTCATAGTGGCAATTTATTATCCAAAAAAAAAAAAAAAAAAAAAAATCCCACAATCCTCTCTATAACTCTGTCCCCTTTAATCTGAATTTATGGACCCTAGTTCAAACATCCCAGGGGCTTGGGCTTGACACACCTACTGTACTGAGCTGGATATCATCATTTTTCTCTTTCTTGGTGATTCCCTTCTACTCTCTTTGTCTCAGGGTAACCCGGGAATTTTTTTTTTTTGGCTGGTGCAGCATAAGCTTCAGGCTTCCTTGCACCATAACAGCTAATAATAATAATAAAAAAAATCTTTATATCTGAAAATTTCACCATTCTTCATTCACATTTATTATCCCCTCTCAGAACCTTATACACCTAAATCAGATCTCACTCTAAGGCATCTAGTTATGAAGTCTGTAACTCACATATTAAAAGTCTTTCCTTATATGAATGCTCTTTGACCAATTTCACAGGCATATTGTCAATCTTTAACCTTTTATTTTTTAAGAAACTATCTTATTTAAGTGTATCTTGTATATTTAGACACTACTAAATTATGGGCATATATTTTTTTTTACAAAACTTGCAATCATCATCATCATCAGCCATTTTCAATCCACTGCAGGATGAAGGCCTCTCCAGCAACTTTCCAGTTCTTTCTGTTTTGAGCACTGGCCTCTAAACCCCTCAAAACTTGCAATACTTGCACTCAACATTATTAACTTGAATAACTGTATTAAATAATTATTAAATACACAAAAATGTCTCCATAATTAGTTATCTGGTGACAGAAAAAGCAAATTTCTATCTTCAAACCATAATAAAAATGAAGTTAACTATTTCCATGGAAGTTATTTCAATTTTATTTAGAAAAATCAGAGGAGCTAATCATGAATGGAATGCAAAAGAACCATCAGGGTGTAAACAGAAGTGGCGGTATGGATGGAAAAAAGTTGTGGTCAAAGAACAGCTATGTCAAGTGTCATTTGGACAAGAATCAAGTTTTCTACTTTTAGCCTGTTCAAAACTGAGTTTGCATTAATTGTTTTACAATTGTTGCTAGCCTTACTGTAGGAAGAAAATAAAGTTGGAGATATGAATACAAGCCAAATGTTATATGCCATGTTCTTAGGACATTCACTGAAAAACCAAGATTTAAATAGAGAATTAGATTTCAGGTAGAATGAGAAATAAATTATTTTCATCCCTAAAAATGATTTTGCTGACATGACCAGAGTAAACATAAGGATCAGAAGATTAAAAATATCAATGCAATGAAATGAAGGAAAAGAGGAACAGAAATGTCAGGTCATCCCACCTCACATTTATTAATGTCAAATGATATGAGGTCAATAATGGTATTGGAGAGATACTTCACTAGAGAAGACACCATCACCAAATTCTAATCTGAGATACCTTAAAGACAAATGAAACTGGGAACTCATTGTTATCTAGTGCCCGGGCAAGTAATGTATCCATTCGGGCCAAAGAACAGAAGTCAAGTGCACACTGCTGTGGTTCAAGAATATTTAATTTTACGAGGAGACAGGTAACATTTTTTGTAATAAGAATATGTCGAAACCAGGGTGGGTGGGTGTGAATGCCAGGAGAAACAATTGAAGTTAACGGATTGTAAGATTTTAAGAAAGTAAAGAGAGCATTATTATATGTAGGTAGTAATGGTATTAAGCATTAAGTGGAATTACTCAATGGTATTAAATAATCCCACACACGATAGGTAGGATTATATGATGAAAGCCTTGTGGATTAACTGAAGACTTGAGGGATTCGGGCTCTTTTTTTGGGGAGGGGGGATTTTTTTTTTTTTTTATCAGCATAGATTTTGTAAAGATGGGCTTCATTTGAACAAAGATGGTGCAAAGATTTCTGCTATTATCAATGAGAACACTGTAAAGGTTTCAAGACCTGCTAGTTGGTGTGTGGGGGGGGGGAACAGGAATATAGAAATTTATTTATATAATAACAGGGATCAAATTAATGCCTGCACTCATCTCAAGAGTTCGTTTGTTGCAACAGCTGATATCGGCAAGAGGCCTGAGGAAAGCACTTTCAACGAAAGTGAAGCTCATGCTGCGGCAACAAGTTTAAACAACTTCAAGGGATATATCTACAGTGAGTAATGTCCGTTTCCACTTACTTGTTTTTTTTTTCTTGTTAGTTTGTTGGCGCATCAGCTTCTATGGCCATAATGCACCTCCCAAAGTTTTTGCATTTTTTTACTGTGATCCAAACCAGAGGCAGGAATCGAACCCGCGACCTTTGGGTTGCCAGGCATGCAATTTACCTACCTGGCTAGCCTGGTCGGCGTTTCCACTTATAGTACGCCAAACCCAACCTAATTTTTTTGACTGAATTCCAGTTATCAATTGATTCAACCACTGCTTATCTCAGCTGTCCAAATTATTCGCTGTATACTTCAAAGTTTCCCTTCTCTTCAAAGGTGGTACTTATGCATATGTCCATTCTGATATTCTATGACAGTAATTTGGAATCTCCTCTTTTTGATCTTCTCTGGTTTAATATCTCTCTGGACACCTCCGTAGCCAGGTGGGCAGGAGCAACAGTGCGTAGCACATGCTTCTTGATTAGACCGGGGTTCGAGCCTGTGACCACCAAATACAGAGGATGTGGAAAGGTCAGGAAATGACCACCATATATCCCCGGAGCAATATTGTTAATGCTCCTAAAAATCAAATAACAACAACAACATATCTCTCTTCAACATTCTATCAAATTCACCTGTTGCCTTTATCATTGTCCCAAATCCACTAATCACTTGGAACACTTGGCTTCCTATCTTTGAAACTTTATTTGCTCCAGTCCAACTTCCTAACAGTGAGGTAACTTGCCTTGGGGATATTAATGTTCACAACTCCAGCTGGCTTCCATTTTCTAGTCACATGGACCCAGCTGTCGAGATGCTGTTGCCTTTGCAATTACTAATGACCTCGCTCAGACTGTTCATTTACCTACCAGAATACCAGACAATCTTAACCATGGAGCCAACATGCTTGATCTTTTTAACCCTTCTAAATACACGGTTGAGGTGAGTGGTCCTCTAAGCACCTCAGATCACAGATTAATTGATAATGGTCTCTCCTCCAATGGAGCATTCCTCTCATGGCTATTCTCAACCACATCTTGTTTGGCATAATAAGAATGCAAAATGGGATCATATGCGTGATTTCTTTTCTTCTTTTCCTTGGTCGGATTACTGTTTCAAAACTTCTAATGTCAACATTTGCTCATATCGTGTCGTGAAATTATTTGTGTAGGGATGGAATCCTTTATTCCACACTCTACCTTAATATCACGTCCATTATCTAACAATTGGTTTCCCAATAAATGTGCTAAGACTGTTCAAGAGAAGAATGTTGCATATCACAACTAGCTTGTATCCAAATCTCCAGGTTCATTTTCTGCCTATACCAAAGCTCACAACAATTGTAAAGCAGTTATTAATCAGTCCAAGCTAGATTTCAAACAGGCTAAGAGAAGAAAACTTGCTTCTCCAAATGGTAGTTGAGCATTCTGGTCTCTTGCCAAAGCTACTGGCCACAACTTTTGCCCATCTCTATTCCCACGTATGTCAAAACCAGATGGTTGTATTGCCACTTCAGCCAAAGACAAAGCTGACCTGCTAAGGTACTATTTTTCTTCCAACTCGTGTATTGATGATCTTGATAAACCACCTCCTACCATTCCCAGTACACTCCATCCAATGCCTACTGTGGTCTTCTGTCAAAAGGATTTTGAACCATCTTGATGCTAAGAAAGCTGCAGATTCATGTGGTATTTCTCCACTTGTTCTCAAAACCTGTGCTCCTGAACTTACTCCCGTTTGTTAGTGCCTTTTTTCACTTTCTTATTCCAAAAGTCTTTTCCCTTCTTGTTGGAAATTTGTTCATTACTAGAAAGGATGACAAATCCCTCTCATCCAATTATCATCCCCTTGCAATAACTTCTACTCTTTCTAAAGTAATGGAGAAATGTATTAACCACTAACTCTTAAACTATCTAGAAACCTACTGTGTGATCAATTATTGCCAGTATAGATTCTGTCAGTGTTGATCCACCTGGTTATATTCTGGGTTATGTTACTCACTTATGGACAAATTCAATGGAAAAGTTTGGTGAAACTCAAGCAATTGCTCTTGACATTTCAAAGGCTTCTGATCGTGTTTGGCATAAAGGTCTTTATAATAAAGGTCTTCTAAATAAGCCAACAGTTTTTTCTCTGACCGTTCACTGCAAGTGATGGAAGATGGCTCTCTGCCTTCTAGTTTCTCCACTGATGCTAATGTTCCCAATGCTCAGTTCTTTCTACCACTCTTTTCCTCTTGTATATTAATAACCTCCTTCCATTAATCAGAAATCCTACCTAGTTTTGCCGATGATAGCACAACATTGCATTCCAGTTTGAGAAACCTTGTCCTGCACAAACAGCCTCAACTTCTCAAATATCCACTGTTAATTCCTTAAATGCTGATCTCCAGGTAATTCTGCAGTGGAGCAAAGATAACGTAGTTAATTTCAATCCTTCTAAAACTAAGTGCTGTCTTATATCTTGCAAAACGGATTCTTCAGCTCCTATGCTTATCTTTAATGACACTAATTTTTATGTAAGATCATATATCTCTATTGGGGACTACCCTAACTTCTAATCTCTCTTGGCATAAGCATATCACAAATATTGCTTCCTCCACATCTAAAAAAATTAGAATTTCTCTTTCACTCTTGGCAGTAATTATTTATTTGTTCAAGAGAAGAATGTCGTGATTTGTACAGAGCTGTTCACTCTGTACAAATTGCAAATCTACCCTACCATGGAATATTGTTCCCACATCTGGGGCAGTGCCCCAAGACCTCTCTCAGGCTTCTAGATTCCATTGAAAAGAGGGCAGTTAGGTTAATTAATGACTCATCTCTAATGAAGAGTCTCCACTCTGTCACAGACTCTGCTTCTGCTGCATGCCTTTTCTATAGATACTTCCATGGGTACTGTTCTGAATTGGCTTCTATAATTCCTGCTCTCTCTCTCTCTCTCTCTCTCTCTCTCTCTCTCTCTCTCTCTCTCTCTCTCTCTCTCTCTCTCTCTCTTCCAAAGCTGTCCCAACATGTGCTGCAACCAGTCAGCATCCTTTTACTGATCAATTTCAAACTCACAGAACCAACTTTTCTTCTTCTTCATTTATTCGTTCAACTTCTGTTTTCTCGAACAACCTTCCTTTATAAGTATTCCGTGAAAATTACAATCTACAGAAATTCAAGTCTAATTTCAACAAGTATCTTCTTTCATCTTCTCAGCCTTCAGCCCATGCACGGTACTAAGTACTATAGATTCTAATACCCCTTGTCTTGGGGTTTTGTAAAAAAATTAAATAAAAAATACAAAACGTAAAAAAGTCACAGTTAAAAAAGTCTAAGTACTAACTGTGTCTGAATCAGGTAGCCGAGTGGTCAGGAGCGGGAGTGCAGTAGCACATCTCTTTGAGTAGACCGGTCAAGCCCCTGACTGCTGAATACGGTCAATCTGCCAACCCGCACTGGACCAGCGTGGCAGATTATGGTCCATTTCCTTCAGCACGAATTGTTGAGGAGGCTTCCATCCTGCAGTGGGTTGATAATGGCTGCACTTTACCTTTTACTAACTGTGTCCAAAAGTAATATGTCAGAAGTGTTGTCAATGAAATGAGGGAATTCGAACTCCTGGTAAGAACAACCAATGCTAACATAACAGAGCTGACAGAACAGTGATATCACCAGAAACAGGGGATGATGATTTTTCACTATGGAACATACAATGTATTTAGGCAAAAGATAGGCAAGATAGAAGCATGAGGCTGATGCTTCTTATCAAGAACAGCTTGATTGCAAAAAGCTTTCACACATTCAGAAGTTACACACACCAGCACAGATGTGGTGAGAGTTAGTTGGAAACAAAGGTATAATGAAAGTAGGAAGAATCTACAGATCAGAAAGCTGTGAAGAGCTGGAGAGTCCCTACATGCAAATGGAATGCGCAAGCAAGCATGAGTATGTTATTATGGATGATTTCAATTTTTTTTTCCCTAAATGACTGAAGTAAGTGGGAGGGGAACTCATCATGGGGACAAAATTCTTAAATAAACTTGATTATCATTTTCACCAGTATGTCAGAGAAAATACTAGGGATAAGAATATTCTAGGCCTGATCACTACTCACGTATCATATGAAGTCATAGGTTTCACAGCACAGCACACTTCCAGAAAGTGATCAACACAGTGCTAGTTGGAAGATGAAGAAAGATGTTGTAGTTGTTAAAGGCATGGGATTTTAATTCCAGGAAAAGGAGCTATGACAGTTTAAGAAGCTACATTGCATATGTTAAACTGGGCAGCCTGCAGAAGAAGGATAAATATATTTCAATTATGGAATACCTTTAAAGTGAATCAGAAGCCATAAATGCATAAATACCATTAAGAAAACAGAGTACGGGCAATATGCCGAGATGAATATGGAGCTGGCCAGTCTAATAGAGCACAGAAAGATGGCATGGGAAAGTTAGAGCAATGAAAAGTATTGAAGCCTACAACAGCTACAAGTTGATCTGTTAACATACCACAGAAAAGGTTAGGAAGGCAAATGCTGAGTACGAGAAACACTGGCTAACAGAGCAATGAATGAGAGCAAGGAATTTTTCATATATGTGAATACAAAGAATAAGAAAACAAATTAGATCAGCTCTTTGTATAATGGGGGTGGAAAGTCTTACATAATGCAAGTCTTAGATAATAAAAGAGCCTTTGATGATGAGGAGAGGCAGAAATATATGAAATTAGATAATTCAGAATTATAGGTGAGTGGCTGTTCATCAGAAAAACTTTCAAGCCTGAAGGCAAATAAGGTTCCCAGAGATAGTATTACCCATGTGGTGCAACAAAGCCCAAAGTTCTTGATGCAACAGCCAAAAAAATAATAATAATAATAAATAAATAGATAAAATAATAATAATAAATATTTAATTAACAAAATAAAATTGAATAAAACAAACAAAACCAAGCCACCTATTTGACTCCCTCCTCAACAGGTACCCATCCAATTTACATTTGAATCTCCCCAAACTGTCAGCATCAACCAGCCATGAAGGTAACTTATTCCAGTAATCAACAACTTGCTGGCTACAATAAAACTTACTAAAATTCAAATTAAATACCTCTTCTCCTGTAATTTGAATTTATACCCCTAGTTCTGGAATAAACTATAAAAATGAAAACTTCAACCTCATTTGTTTTACTTTCTCCCCTCACAAGTCTATGAGAACTATAGTTCTCAAAGCCTTGTGCACCTCAATCAGGTCTCCTCCAAGGTGGTTAGTTACCAAACATAGCAAGCAAAATATGCAAAGGCTTTCCTCATAGGTATATCCCTTTTGACAATTTCACCAGGTGCACTGCCCAGCTTTGAACCCTCTCAAGAAGATCGATGTCTTTCTTTAGATGCAGTATTCATAGCTGAACACAGTATTCGAAGTGTGGTGTTGCAATTGCCTTATAAAGTGGGATTACAACATTCCTGTCTCTACAAGAAAATGTTCAATAATTCATCAATAGGTCACTATGGGTCTTTCTTTCCATCTGTCTACACTGCTGGGAATATGTCATGTCTGGTCATACCATAACTCTATCTTAAGGCACCTGAGGTGGATGGGATCTATACAAATATATTAAGAGAAGAAGCAAAAGGAGGTAAAGCAAACCCTTAGCCATAATAATAGAGCATCTTTTGAGTCAGGAGAAGTTCCTTTTGCACATCTCCAGTCAGACTGGAGATGTGCAAATGTATCCCTAATTCACAAAGGGGATCAAAGAGTGACATGAGTAATTACAGACCTGTTAGCTTAACATTTTTTCCAGGAAAAATAATGGAGGCACTGGTTAAAGAAGTAACGCAGAACCATCTAGACCAGTGGTTCCCAACTTTTCTTTGCTCATGGCCCACTTCTGAGTTTCATTCGCCTCTCTGGCTCCACCCCTCATATTGTTTAATTATAATAAATGTAATATTTATAATAAATATGTACTTTATCAACTGCAATTTTTATTTATAACATGTATTATTTGTTTATAATATAAGAAATATTAATAAGAGGTTTGTTAACTACGATCTGTATTTATAATAGAATTTTTGCTCATATAATATTTTGTTTATTTACAATGCATATAAAATTATGCTCCTAACAAAAAATATTACAATAATATTATTGTCCCTTAGTTTAGTGAGATCCTTTTGGCTGATGAGAACAAGCAAGTTTTGTATATCTGGTTGCAGCATTGTTAGAGAAAACCTAAGATCACCTCTCTTCACAATATCGAGACAGTTACAAGCTTTTGATAGCAGATGAAGAACTCAACTAAATCCAGATTAAACAAGATATCTAGACAAGGCTTCAGTTATAGCTCGGACACAGCATGGATTTGTTAAGAGAAAGTCTTGCCTGACCAATTTGATTGGATACTATGATGCAGTCACAAAAGAACTGGATGCAGGAAATAACTTTGATATTATATTTGGATCTTAGAAAGGCTTTTGATACTGTTGCACATGGAAGACTGCTGCACAAATTGGAGCAGTGTGGCATTGGAGGCAAATTGCTGCTGTTTGTTTGTTATTATGTTTTGAGGAGCATTAGCAACTAAGGCCATATTGCTCTGGGATATGCGGTGGTCATTCCCTGAACTTTCTGCATCCGTATTTGGTGGTGACGGGCTTGAACCCCATTCTAATCAAGAAGCGTGTGCTACGCACTGCTGCTGCTCCTTCCCACCTGGCTACAGAGGCACCCAAATTGCTGCTTTGGATAAAGGGGTGGTTGAGGGTATCGTTCGCAAGTTGAGGTAGCTAAGAAATACGCCTCTTCTATTTTATATTATATTGAGTTAAATTTCTGTTATTCTTCTACAATATTGATTTCAACGTAGAACGTATTGAGCGTCATAGCTCTGTTATATAGTATCAAACTTGGATTTCAGGAAAGTGTTTGATACTGTTGCACATAAAAGACTGCTGTACAAATTGGAGCAGTGTGAAAATAAGAGGTTATTGTTTGGATAAAGGGATGGCTGAGTGGGAGAAGATGGATTGATTATTAATGGAGTCCCACAAGGTGGGTGAACTGTTGTTTCCCTATATTTATTAATGATCCTGATGAAGGTATATCAGGTGTATTATCTAAGTTTACAGATGATACAGAGGTTGGTAGGGTGGTTAATAACAGTAATCAGGGTAATCTACTGCAAAACGATCTTTAAAAAAAAAAATTAGGCAAATGGGCTGAGAAACGGCAGTTGAAGTTTAACACTGACAAATACAAGGTACTCTTTACAGGTAGCAGTAATCTCAGATTAATGTACAAACCATATGATACTACAATCGGGGTAGCAGAAAAGGAAAAAGATGTGGAGTAATTGAGCAGTCAGATAAGAAGTTCTCTGGGCAATGCAGACAGACCAGCTCATGGGGTTTTATTAATGATATACAGGAATTTTGTTAGGGATAAGAGGTGATTATACTATTGTAGAAGGCAATGGTTGGGCTACATCTTAAGTACAACATACAGGCATGGAGGCCTCATTTTAGGAACGACGTACATCTGCTGGAACAGGTGCAAAGAAGGGCAACAAGACAGGCGAAGGGAATGAAAAAGTGGTCTCATCAAGAAAGGCTTCAGTTCTGCTAATTGCAGAACTAAAGTTTCTGCGAGGGAATCTCACTGAGGAAGCTCAATGCTAATAGCATTCTTTTTCTTACTCAGACTATACACATGAGGAGATAAATTCAAACTGAGGAAGTACAGTTGCAGAACAGATGTGTGGAGGTTTGTCTTCAGTCAAACAATCAACCAGCACTTTCAATCTGCTGTTATGAATGTAGGTAGTTTGAATAAAAGGAAGAACTAAAAATAAATTATTGGAGAGGTTGGACAAGTGATGTAGGAGTGCTGTTTTTAGTTCAACCCCACCAATTGTATAAAGTTATTTCGGAGTTGCTATTCACCCAAGTATAAATACCTGCATTTTGCTGCATTAAAACTTATCTCGCACCTTACTTGTCTAACCAATCCTGAAGTCTACAGTATATATAGGTTGTCCTGAAGTGCTTCTTCTCAATGATTACACTAGTTTACAAATTTAAGTTTGTTCACTAAGGTTTGAATTTCAATAGGTCCTACTGCCGAAATGAAATATGTTGCTGTGATTTCAAATATGACAGATTTTTTTCTATCACATCCAGATACATCACAATTAAAGAAATAAAGTATTGTGTTTTTTTTTTTTTTTATGAGAACCCCAAACACGAGAGGTATTAGAACCTATAGTACTTAATACCGTGCTTGGGTTTGAGGTTAAGAAGACGAAAGAAGATATTTGTTGACATTGGACTTGAACTTCTGTAGATTGTAATTTTCAGGAAATACGTATGAAGGAAGGTTGTTCCAGAAAACGGCAGTTGAATGAATAAATGAGGAAGATGAAAAGTTGGTTCTGTGGGTTTGAAGTTGGACAGTAAATGGATGTTGGCTGTTGGCGGCACGTGTTCGGACTGTTTTGAAAGAGAGAGCAGGAATTATAGAAGCCAATTCAGAAGAACAGTGCCCATGGAAGTATCTGTAGAAGAGGTATGCAGCAGAAACAGTGCGTCTATGAGAAAGCGAGTGGAGAGACTCTGTTAGAGATGAATCATTAATTAACCTAACTGCCCTCTTCTGAATGGAGTCAAGAAGCCGGAGAGAGGTTTTGGGGGCACCACCCCAGATATGGGAACAATATTCCATGGCAGGGCGAATTTGCGATTTATACAGAGTGAGAAGCTGTTTGGAAGAAAAGTAACGTCGAGAGCGAAAGAGAAAACCAAGTTTTTTAGATGCAGAGGAAGCAATATTTGTAATGTGCTTGTGCCAAGAGAGATTAGAAGTCAGGGTAATCCCCAAAAGAGATATATCATTTTGCCTAGAAATCGGAGTGTCACTAAAGATAAGCATAGGAGTAGAAGAATCCTTTTTGCGAGATATAAGACAAGACTGAGTTTTAGAAGGGTTGAAATCAACTAAGTTGTCTTTGCCCCACTGGAGAATTACCTGAAGATCGGCATTTAAGGAATTGGTAGCAGATTTTCGAGAAGGTGAAGCTGATTGAGCAGGACAAGGTTTCTCAAAATGGAAAGTTGAATGCAATGTGCTATCATCGGCAAAACTATGGATAGGATTTCCAGTCAATGGAAGAAGGTCATTGATATACAAGAGGAAAAGAGTGGGGGAAAGAACTGAACCTTGGGGGACACCGGCATTAGTGGAGAAGTTAGAAGACAGAGAGCCATCTACCATCACCCTCAGTGAGCGATCAGAGAGAAAACTGGATAACCAATTACTAAAAACAGTTGGCAAACCATAAGATGGAAGCTTGTTTAGAAGACCTTTATGACAGACACGATCAAAAGCCTTTGAGATGTCAAGAGCAACTACTTGTGTTTCACCGAACCTTTCCATTGAATTAGTCCATAAATGGGTAACATAAGCCAGAATATCTCCAGTGGATCGACACTGACGGAATCCATACTGGTGATCGTTGATCAGACGGAAGGTTTCTAGGTAGTTTAAGAGTTGGCGGTTAATTGATTTCTCCATTACTTTAGAAAAAGTAGAAGTAATAGCAATGGGACGATAATTGGATGGGAGGGATTTGTCACCCTTTTTAGGAACTGGCTGGATATGAGCAAATTTCCAAGCAGAAGGAAAAACACCTTTGGAATAAGAAAGTGAAAAAAGGCGGCAAAGAATAGGAGTAAGTTCAGGAGCACAGGTTTTGAGAACAAGTAGAGAAATACCATCAGGACCTGGAGCTTTCTTAGCATCAAGATTCATCAGAATCCTTCTGATATCCTTTTGACAGAAGACCACAGGAGGCATTGAATGGAGAGTGTTGGGAATGGTGTTAGGTGTTTTACCAAGATCATTAATACATGAGCTGGAAGAAAAATGGGATGCTAGCAGGTCAGCTTTATCCTTGGCTGAAGTGGCAACAGAACCATCTGGTTTGGACAGAGGTGGGAGCAAAGATGGGCAAAAGTTGCGGCCAATAGCTTTGGCAAGTGACCAGAATGCTCGGCTACCATTAGGGCAAGAAGCAAGTTTTCTACTCTTAGCCTGTTCAAACTCTAGTTTGGACTGGTTAATAACTGCTTTGCAACTGTTGCGAGCTTTGGTGTAGGCAGAAAATGAAACTGAAGAATTAGAAACAAGCCAATTACGATATGCAACATTCTTCTCTTGGACAGCCTTAGCACATTTATTGGAAAACCAAGGTTTAGATAAAGGACGAGATTTTAAAGTGGAGTGTGGGATAAAGGATTCCATTCCTGCAAGAATAATTTCACTGACACGACCTGAGCAAACGCTGACATCAGAAGTTTTGAAACAGTAATCCGACCAAGGAAAAGAAGAAAAGACGTCTCGCAGGTCATCCCATTTTGCATTCTTGTAATGCCAAACAACACGTGGTTGGGAATAGCCATGAGATAAAGGTTCCATTGGAGAAGAGACAATCACCAAGTTGTGATCTGAAGTGCCTAAAGGACCTCTCACTTCGACTGTGTACTTAGAAGGGTTGTTTGTGAGAAAAAGATCAAGCGTATTGGCTGTATGATTAGGATTGTCAGGTATTCTTGTAGGTAAATGAACAATCTGTGCTAGGTCATTAGTAATTGCAAAAGCCTCAGCATCTCGACCTGCTGGGTCGGTGTGACTAGAAAACGGAAGCCAGCTGGAGTTGTGAACATTAAAATCACCAAGGAAAATTACTTCACTGTTAGGAAAGTTGGACTGGAGAAAGTCAAGTTGCAAAGAGAGGAAGTCAAAGAGCTCCAAGTGATTAGTGGAGTTTGGAGAACGGTAGAGACAACAGATGAATTTGACACAATGAGGTAGAGAGATTTTAAGCCAGAGAAGATCAAAGAGAGGAGATTCCAAATTGCCAAGTCTCTGACAGGGAATATCAGAACGGACATATGCACAAGTACCACCTTTGAGGCGAAAGGAATCATACAGCGAATAATTTGGGCATCTGAGATGAGCAGTAGATGAATCAACCGATATCTGAGATTCTGTCAGAAAAAGTACATGGGGTTTGGCAGACTGCAAGTGGAAATGGACATCGTTGAGATTAGAACTGAGACCACGTATATTTGTGAAATGAATTAGGAAGTCCTTGGGAGGTTTAGCTCTTTTCGCAGATAAGCTTGCTCTATTAGTTTGACAATTCATGGTGTATTCAATAGTAAGAAAAAGTAGGTGGGACATGCTGTATGAAGTAATGAAATTTTTGGATATGGCGTACATGTGGTAAGAATATACCCAGATCCTTGACATAACGTGGCCTCGACAATGCTCCCCGCATATACACTACTCGGACTCCCTCCAGTCACTATCTGGCAGAGTAGAGGCAGCAAGATTATACACTAGCTGATCCGGAAGCTTCCTAGAGTTACCAATAGGTTCAGTCCGGTGTACTAACTAGTGGCCGGCCTGCGAACACCGTTTTAGAGCTGTACCCTCGAAATGTAAGGAATATTGGATCTTGCCACGACGTTCATCATAACCTCAAAAGCCATCAATCATACTGCATGATGGAAGAGATAGGGAAAGGTTGACCGGAACTTAGCTCTAGAGACTAAACACAGGTTCCACCATTTCAAGCCTCCAATAAGCAAAGTGGTGGTATTTCACCGGTTGATGAGAGTCATCTACCACCTGGTACTGCCTGGTAACATAGAGGGGCGGCGTTCCTCCATGTGGTGTGGGCGCCACACCTCGACCCCTGCTTACGTTGGTTCACACCTGGGTGGTCACCCACCATGTACTTGCGCATGGAGGTTATACCCAGGATTACTAACAGTCCCACCATCGTGAAGGTGCAAGCAGAGGATTTGGCTGTCACAGACTGCCTGACTTTGCCGAAATTGGGTCCACTTGACTTGAGTGTCACCCGAATATCAGTTCCATCAGCGTTTTAGACTCCCAGATAGCAAGTACAGCTTGTCTGGCATATGGTAATGACAAATCGATAGGATTACATTTTCATATATCAAAAAATACGTAAATACTAACAAGTATTAATCAAAATTGAGGAAGGACGGATGTCGGATAGATGTGCGGAAATTTGCCTTTGGCCAGCGGGTGGTTGGTTGGTGGAACCGACTTCCATCACTTGTTGAAGTTGATAGCCTAAACAAATTTAAAGCTCAACTGGACAGGTATTTCGAACGAACGGAGGGGTGAAATGGGAGTGGTGTGTGTCTTTTTTTTTTTTTTTTTTTTTGGCTGATGCTGAATAAGCTTGCTTTCTTGCATCATATGCCTCTACTAATGCTAAATGCTAATGCTAAAAATTCTGAAACTTTCGTTCATCAGACCTCAGTCTCTTTGTTTGAAAAGAACGTTTAATCGTTTTTCTTTTATGTACAGTGCCAGGTTTCTCTCTTTTTAAAAACCAGCAGTAGTTGGCCATCATGCTTGTATTCCACCTTCCTTGGTACCTCTGCTCCATTTCTTTTGTCCTGATGGAATCTCTCCCCTTGTTCTTCGCTCATCTGTGCAAGGTTTTCGGGGAAAAAATCAAGATGGGCATGCAAAAAGTGAACTTTGATGCTCGTATTGCAACCTAAATTGCAAAGCTTTTCGAGAATATTTTGAACAATTTTTTCTTAATCCTGTGATTTATGATTTCCTAGAAAGTTGTCCATTCCATTAAAAAGCAATCCAGTCTTCCCTTTCAACGTCAGTCATAGTAGTTTCAAACTGACCGGCCAAAACCAATTTTCTAATTTGGGGACCAATGAAGATACCCTCCTTAAGTTTTGCATCAGGTAAACCAGGAAATTTACTGCAGCAAAGGTACTTAAAGCAGTTTCCATCCTTATCCAATGCTTTAACAAATTGCTTCATTATGCCTAACTTGATATGCAGCGGAGGTAAAAGTACTTTATCTGGCTTCACCAAATTTTGGTACACAATATTTTTTAACCCTTGTGTAAGATTGTGCCTCCGAGGCCATTGCTTCTTTTTCCAATGCAGCGCTTTAGCTCTGCTATCCTATTCACAAATAAAGCATGGCATTTTAGTGTACCCACCCTGTTGCCCCAAAAACATACATAACACTTAAGTCTCCATATAGTTGCCATTTGTGATCTTGATATTTAATTTTCTCCAGAAGCAACTTTAGATTGTCATAAGTTTCTTTTAAGTAGACTGAACTGGCACAGATGTGTACTTATCTCCATTATACAAGAGAACACCTTTTAAACTAGCCTTAGAAGAGTCTATAAATAGTCTCCATTCACTAGGAACATATGATGGAGCTCCTAAGGCACTTATTAAACCAGCGATATTACTGCAATATACGAGAGGACCTTGTGAAAAATTCTGTATAAACTCCCTTTCACGATTTCTGTACCAGAAAATGATGTACCTGGAGCAAGTAAGTTCGCTTGAAGTCTGGATCCCAGAATTTCAGCAGCATACTTTGGAAGACCTAAGTCCCTTACTAAATCGTTCAGTTTAACTTGCGTGAATTGCTGTGGCGTTAAAATATTTTCTGGTTGATAACATTCCTCTTCACTAATCTCTTTAGCTTCTGCTTCGGTGGAAGAAGATATGGACTCCAAAGTTTCTGGTGGAGGTTTTACAGGCAGATCAGGTCCATGCAGAACTGGTCTTATGGCTGATGGTAGATCTGGATATTGATGTCCTTTTTATTTTTTGAATTGTAACCTTTAACGTCACATACACAAAAGTAACATTCGGCATGGCTTACTGGCTCGCACCACACCATAGGAATAGCAAATGGCAAGCACACCTTTTTTCCTTGACTCAATTTTCTAAGCTGTTCGACAAATGTAGGGCATACTTTATGCGGTGCCCACGATTTATCCTGATCGCCTAGTTTTATGTCAATGTATGCATAATACGATTTTTTACAAAATCGGTAATATTTTGCCTTTTCTTTACAGGAAGAAAACAACCACATATGTAACAAAATATGTTGGGACTGTTTACACACTTTCTGGTTATCATACTAAAAGAAAACTAACACACAATGATAGCTCACAATGGTTTTTACAGGAGTACTGTGACTGCATAAGGGATGTGCCACTTATATAGGCTCTGTGGTTGAGTGGACTGTACAAACAAGTGAGTACATGCTCAGACAAGTTTAACCCGTAACTACACACAGGAGTCTCCCAGACTCCACTCAGAAAATAAAATTCTGGGAATTACAGATGGGCCGGAAGAGCAGGGGACATCTACCTTCCTGGGTCAAGGTCGGCTACCTTGCAGTGTGTTAGTTACGGGTTAAACATGCACAATCTGTTGTATTTGAAGCAAATATTTGATACTGATTAAGAATATAGGGGTATAAAACTTGTAAACCACTGCAGAAACTAGTTATGTACACATTTGCTTATAATAATAAGGTATATTTTGTTAATAAATTGTGAAAATTCTTTATGTGATAGAAACAAACGGACTTTGACGTAGTAATCAGTAAACATGAATAAATAACTGCCACATACTTTTACTCAAACCCCAGATACACTGTAAACCAGTGTTATTAACTCCTCTACCGATTTTGATATCTTCTGCAAATTTTGACATCATGATCTGATTGCACAGTACCAATTGTTGTGGGAACCCTAGTTTTATGTTGGCCAAATTTGAAGAATAACCATTAATCACAACCCTCTTTCTTGTACCTTGAAACCATTCTGTTAAGGATTTTTACTGTGATTCCAACAGACATAAATACACCTGACGGAGTAATCTGTAATGTAGGAGTGAGTCAAATGATTTGCTGAAATCAAAGTAAACATATTCAGTAATTTTGAGGGAGGTGACAAGGGAGAGTGGATTGAACCAGCCTTAACATTTAATATGAGAGCATCACTGGACTTGGGAGTTCCTTTGGACTGGAGAATTGCCAACATATTACCAATACACAGAGGCAGTTCTAAGAGTAGTATAAATGGCATTCTGAAGGATGCACAACATGGTTTTGTTAAGGGAAAGTTACATTTAACTAATGTAGTTAAGCTATTTTGCCATAGTTACTGATGATCTAGATGTGGGAAATAATTTTAACAGTTTATTTGGATTTTCGAAAGCATTTGACTCAGTCCCTCATTAGAGGCTACTGTATAAACTGAAGCATGCTGGGATCGCAGGCAAGATTCTAAGATAGTTGCGGGGTGGCTGCTACAGTGCAGAAGGCAGAGGGTTTGATTAATGGATATTCTTCAGATTGGTGTAATGTCAGAAGTGGGGTTGCCCAAGGATCAGTTCTTGGACCACTGTTTTTTCCAATTTTCAGGGATAGAGGACATAATGCTAAAATTTGCAGATGTAAAGAATGGGAGAGTTGTTAATAATCAGTGTGAAGTGGCACTCCTTCAGGATGAATTGAACAGGCTTCAAGAATGGTCAAAAAAGGGGTAGCTATGCTTTAATGGAGCAAAATACAAGGTCTTACACTTGGGGAATAGCAATCCCTAAATAACTTAAACATTTGGTAAGGTTGAATTAAAAACAGTAGAGGAAGAAAGGGATCTCTGGGAGTTATGATAAGAGTGGCTATAAAGTTCTCTGAGCAGTGCAGACAGGTAGAAAGGAAAGCCTATGGCATCCTATCAATGATTTATTGAACAACAGCCTCTAGAGAAAGGGAGGTCATAAAAGCAATTGTAATTCCATACTTGGAATACTATGTCCAAGTATGGCAACTTCACCTAAAAAAAAACAGGGTTTCTTGAAAAAAAGCAGCTCTTTTTTTTTTTTTTTTTTGTTAATCCAAAGGCAGGCAACCCACACGGGGAAAATCAGCAAAGGGATGACTGTATCAGGAAAGACTGTGGGTTAAACAGCGTGGCTGTAACCTAAATAAATGAAGGAGAGACATCTTAGAGGGCATCCACTGTATTTTGATGAAGCTAAAGGGGGAGGGGTGAACCCCAGGGGTTCACATCTGGTATGGGCTTGGTGGCAATTCCTTTCTCCTTTCTTCTCTTTCTCTCTCTCTCTCAGGGTAACTCGGAAAATTTTTTTTTTGGCCAGTGCAGCATAAGCCTCAGGCTTCCTTGCACCATATGGCTAATAATAATAATAATAAAAATATCGTGAAACAATGAAATTTTTCATGTGGTGTACATAGCAAGAACAGTACTCTGACTCCCTCCAGTCAAGCTAGAAGAGCAGAGTAGCAAGATTATATACTAATTAAGATGTTTCATGGAGCTTTACTAATTGGTTCAGTTCTATGGCATTATCTAGCAGCTGGCATGCAAAGACCATTTATAGTTCACCCTTAAAGTCAAAGGAATAGTGAATCTTGCCATTAATACCTGTCATAATGCTAAAAGACAACCGATACTGAATGCTGGAGCTTTACTCTAGAGCAGGGGTGGCCAACTTAATTTGTGATGTGATCTACTTTTTTTCTTCAAAGTGTGCCGCAATCTACCATCTCAAGTGTTTCATTGCACATGGTTAAAAAAAGTTAATCAACAAATATTGAAAAATGTTGTTTATAAATTTTAAAATTATCATCTACCCAAGCTTTCAAAATCAGGGATATACTGCGATTAAGGCCAATCGTAAAGAATCTTCTGTATGCGAATCTGTAAGAGTAGATTGATTCTTCATCTTTGTTTTGTTTCAAATACAAAAAGGCCAATTCACATGGATATGTGGAACCAAAACAGAAATTTAAAAGTTCACTGCGTTTTTTTACATTTGGGTACTTTTCTCAGCAAACATATTTCCATAAGTCTTTTTCTGATGATCTGGCTTTTAGGAAGATATCATTTCACAATGCAATAATTTCATTTTCAAGTAATATTTTCTCAGTGTGAAAATTCTCAGCGATTTTTTTCTGCAATTTGTTTCATATCTAAGTCAACATTAAATGAATAAGAAATGTATTGAAAAATGTCTTCAATTGTTTTAAAATCACTGAATCTGGTTTCAAAATCACCCACAACTTTATGAATTTCATAAACATATTTCTCACTATTAAATTCAAAAACAGGATATTTTTGCAAATGATCTTGTATGGTTAGGGAAGGACATTACATGGTTTCTATCCATTTAAATTATAATATATACCAAAATACAACCCTATACCATGTGGAGTTTTAATATATTTTATTTAGGTGTTACCTAAACTAATATACATTGAGTAACGTTTCAGGTATCTTGCCAATGCCATCATAAGACCTTTTCTTTCTTGGCCATTGTCAAAAACTGATATTTATATGCAGAAATACTACTAATCGATGCGCTGAAGTGCCTTTCTAAATTTCCTTTTTTGGGTATAGCCACAGAAGCATTGCAAACCAAACAACATTTTTCTTTTATCATTACAAAAAAGTATAGTTCCCACTCTTGATGAAGATGGCACATTTTACTCTTTTTTGTGTGTTTTTTTTTTATTTTTTTTTTTTATGTAAACCCCAAACACGAGAGGTATTAGAACCTATAGTACATAGTACCGTGCTTGGGTTGGAGGTTGAGAAGACGAAAGAAGCTATTTGAGATATTTGTTGACATTGGACTTGAACTCCTGTAATTTTCAGTAAATACGTATGAAGGAAGGTTGTTCCAGAAAACGGCAGTTGAATGAATAAATGAGGAAGATGAAAAGTTGGTTCTGTGGGTTTGAAGTTGGACAGTAAACGGATGTTGGCTGGTGGCGGCACGTGTTCGGACTGTTTTGAAAGAGAGAGCAGGAATTATAGAAGCCAATTCAAAAGAACAGTGCCCATGGAAGTATCTGTAGAAGAGGCATGCAGCAGAAACAGTACGTCTATGAGAAAGCAAGTGGAGAGACTCTGTTAGAGATGAATGGAATTAGGAAGCCTGAGAGAGGTTTTGGATGGAATTAGGAAGCCTGAGAGAGGTTTTGGGGGCACCACCCCAGATGTGGGAACAATATTCCATGGCAGAGCGGATTTGTGATTTATACAGAGTGAGAAGCTGTTTGGAAGAAAAGTAATGCCGAGAGTGAAGGAGAAAACTAAGATTTTTTTAGATGCAGAGGAAGCAATATTTGTAATGTGCTTGTGCCAAGAGAGATTAGAAGTCAGGGTAATCCCCAAAAGAGATATCATTTTGCCTAGAAATCGGAGTGTCACTAAAGATAAGCATAGGAGCAGAAGAATCCTTTTTGCGAGATATAAGACAAGACTGAGTTTTAGAAGGGTTGAAATCAACTAAGTTGTCTTTGCCCCACTGGAGAATTACCTGAAGATCGGCATTTAAGGAATTGGTAGCAGATTTTCGAGAAGATTCAGCAGGACAAGGTTTCTCAAAATGGAAAGTGGAATGCAGTGTGCTATCTTCGGCAAAACTATGGATAGGATTTCCAGTCAATGGAAGTAGGTCATTAATATACAAGAGGAAAAGAGTGGGGGGCCAGAACTGAACCTTGGGGGACACCGGCATTAGTGGAGAAGTTAGAAGACAGAAAGCCATCATCACCCTCAGTGAGTGATCAGAGAGAAAACTGGATAACCAATTACTAAAAACAGTTGGCAAACCATAAGATGGAAGCTTGTTTAGAAGACCTTTATGCCAAACACGATCAACAGCCTTTGAGATGTCAAGAGCAACTACTTGTGTTTCACCGAACCTTTCCATTGAATTAGTCCATAAATGGGTAACATAAGCCAGAATATCACCAGTGGATCGACACTGACTGAATCCGTATTGGCGATCGTTGATCAGACGGAAGGTTTCGAGGTAGTTTAGGAGTTGGCGGTTAATCGATTTCTCAATTACTTTAGAAAGAGTAGAAGTAATTGCAATGGGAGTAATCTGGATATGAGCAAATTTCCAAGCAGAAGGAAACACACCTTTGGAATATATATTTTTTTTTTTTTTTTTTTGGTAGTTGTTGGCGTATCGGCTTCTGTGGCCATAGTGCACCTCCCAAAGTTTTTGCAGTACTTTGATCGAAGCCCGAGGCGAGATTCGAACCCGCGACCTTGGGGTTGCCAGGCAGGCACTTGACCCACCTGGCTAGCCCGGTTGGCCCTTTGGAATAAGAAAGTGAAAAAAGGCGGCAAAGAATAGGAGTAAGTTCAGGAGCACAGGTTTTGAGAACAAGTGGAGAAATACCATCGGGACCTGGAGCTTTCTTAGCATCAAAATTCGTCAAAATCCTTCTGATATCCTTTTGATGGAAGACCACAGGAGGCATTGAATGGAGCGTGTTGGGAATGGTGGGAGGTGTTTTACCAAGATGATTAATACATGAGCTGGAAGAAAAATGGGATGCTAGCAGGTCAGCTTTATCCTTGGCTGAAGTGACAACAGAACCATCTGGTTTGGACAGAGGTGGAAGCAGAGATGGGCAAAGGTTGCAGCCAATAGCTTTGGTGGTATTCATTTTAAATCAAAGGATATTAAATTAACATATAAGTACTGTCTGGTTATTAATATTAAGTAAGCTAAATAAGAATTCGACACATACACTACGCTCCCAAAGCGTAACTGTGTACATTTTCACTAGACAAGTTGAACAGCTGTACGGTGACAAGAGTAGTCATGTGATTCAGATGATTTGTAATAAGTGTATGCAGTGGGCCCATAATAATAATATTTAAATTTTGACTAATCTATTTTTTTTATATATATATTTAAAATTCATCGCGATCGACTGAAATTAAAGCCGTGATCGACTTGTTGGCCACCCCTGCTCTAGAGATTAAATTTGATTTTCACCGCTGCACACTTCCATTAAGCAAAGTAGTCAAGTGGTACCAGGTAATGAAAGTCATTTATGCCCTGGTATCACCTAGTTCCACAGAGAATCAAACCATTCCACTGTTTGTGTGACTGCCATATAACCAATGCTTACAACTGGGCGGTCACCTCCAGCATGTCGAGTGCAGTGTTTTTTAATCATGTACAAAGAGGGACCTACCAATGTTGCTAACAGTCCCACCAATGTGATGGTCCAAGCAGAGGATTCAAATGTTATGGAATGAGCTAACTTGGGCAAGATTTAACCCACTTAATTCACAAGTGGGGTCAGAATATCGGTTCTATCAGTGTTTTAGATTCCCGACCTTAACAGTCACTGGTGAAAGAATGTCCATAACAAATCTCAGGGATTAATTTAAGAATATGCTAGTAATGGGCTTACAAATAAGTCACTTACAGTGCAAAAGTCCTTCAAGGTAGCACCACCAGCGATGTTGTGTGAACAAATCCATCTCATAGTACACCCGCATCATCAAAAGTCCCTTCATCTCCAACTGTACAAAATCCAACTTTCCAAACCATTGTTACTTTGATGTTATTTCATTCTACGTGAACTCAATGGCTATCTTCATAACAATCTTCAATTTTGAGACTTTCTCCAGATTCAGAAGTAGGTACTCTTTCTTTCAATAACATTTAAACTTGTGATTATGCCTTGGTCCAGTGACTAATCTTTGAAATAGCTTTCAGATGCTGTACAGTTGCCAAACATCAGCAACACTTTTTGTTTTGCAACCAGTTTCCAATCAAATTGTACTATCCATTTGCTGACTATTGAACTGGCAGTGATACTTCACAATATTTTGTTCTTAGCAAACTAGGAAGTTAATGGAAGGCATCGATTTAATTGTATCTCATATTGTGATTACCTTCACAATGAGGTTACCACGATATTAGCATTAGTAGAGACATATGATCCAAGAAAGCAGGTTATACAGCATTAGCCAAAAAAACAAAACACAAACCTTTTAGCATTAGTATAGGCATTTGATGCAAGAAAGCAAGCTTAGGCAGAATCAGCAAAAAAAAAAAATAAAATAAAATAATAAATAAATAAATAAATAATAACCACTTCCACTTCACCCCTCTGTTCGATCGAAATACCTGCCCAGCTGAGCCTTAAACTAATTTAGGCTATCAATTTCCACATCAAGGGATCGAAGTCTATTCCACCAACCAACCACCCGCTGGCTAAAGGCAAATTTCCTCACATCTATCCTACATCTGTCTTTTCTCAATTTGAATTTATGCCCTCTCAGGTGATTATTCTGAGCAAGAGGAAGAATCCCATCAGTATTGAGCATGCTCAAACCATTCAAGGCTTTACACACCTCTATCAGATCACCTCACTGGTGCCTAGTCCCCAGACGCTGTAATTTGCAAAACTTAAGCCTTTCTTCGTAAGAGCACCCCTTTGTTCCATTCACTAATCTTGTTGCCCTTCTCTGTACTCGTTCCAGCAGCTCTACATCCTTCTTGAAATGAGGCCTCCAGACCTGTATACAGTACTCTAGGTGTGGCCTGACCATTGCCTTATACAAGGGAATAATCACCTCCTTATCCCTGCTAGAAAAATTCCTATATATCATTGACAATACACCATGAGCTACTCTTGCAGCCCTTCTGCACTGCTCAAAGAACTTCATATCTGCCTGCACAACCACCCCCAGGTCCCTTTCATTCTCAACCACTGTCAGTGTAGTACCACAGAGTTGATACGTTGCTCTGGGGTTGCTGTTTCCCATATGTAGTACTTTACATTTGTCAATGTTAAACTTCATTTGCCATAATTATGAGAGCATCCTTGGATTCAGAGGAGGTTCCCACGGACTGGAGATGTGCAAATGTATCCCCAATTCACAAAGGGGGATCGAAGGGTGACACGGGTAATTACAGGGCAGTTATGTTTAACTTCTGTTCCGGGTAAAATAATGGAGTCGCTGGTTAAAGATGCATTGCAGGATCATCTAGACAAGACTGCAGCAATAATTCAGACACAGCATGGGTTTGTAAAGAGAAAGTCATGTCTGACAAATTTGATAGGATATTATGATGTGGTTACAAAGGAACTGGATGCAAAAAATAATTTTGATATCATATATTTGGATTTCAGGAAAGCTTTTGACACTGTTGCGCATGGAAGACTATTGTACAAATTGGAGCAGAATGGTATTAAGGGTAAGTTGCTACAATGGATAAAAGGATGGTTAAGTGGGAGAAGACAGAGGGTGGTAATCAATGGGTGCTGCTTTTCTTGGACTAATGTTATTAGTGGAGTTCCACAGGGTTCGGTGTTGGGTCCACTGTTGTTTTGTATATTTATCAATGATATTGATGAAGGTATATCAGGCTTAGTGTCAAAGTTTGCAGATGATACAAACGTTGGCAGGGTTGTTAATGACAGTAATGGCAGTGTGCTACTGCAACAGGATCTAGATAATTTGGGCAGATGGGCTAAGAAGTGGCAACTGAAGTTTAACCTTGACAAATGCAAAGTACTGCATTTGGGTAGAAGTAACCCCAGAGAGACGTACCAACTGTGTGGTACGACACTTAAGGTGGTAGAAAATGAAAAAGACCTGGGAGTAATTATGCAGGCAGATATGAAGTTTTCTGAGCAATGTAGACAGGCTGCCAGGGCAGGTCATGGGGTTTTGTCAATGATATATAGGAATTGTGCTAGAAGGGAAAAGGAGGTGATTATCACTCTGTATAAGGCAATGGTCAGGCCACGCCTTGAGTATTGCGTACAGATCTGGAGGCCTCATTTTAGGAAGGATGTAGATTTACCCTCTTATCAAGAGAGGCTTAAGTTCTGCAAATTGCAGTGGCTGGAGACTAGGCACCTGCATGGTGATCTGATTGAGGTGTATAAGGCCTTGAATGGGTTCAGCACGCTGAATTCTGATGAGATCCTTCCACTTGTTCAGATTACGAACCTAAGGGGGCATAAATTCAAATTAAGAAAAGACAGATGTAGATTAGATGTGCGAAAATTTGCCTTTAGCCAGGGGGTGGTTAATTGCTGGAACAAATTTCCATCTGTCGTTGTGGAAGTTGATAGGTTGAATAAATTTAAGGAGGAACTGGACAAGCATTTGGAGGGAATGGTATTTTTCTTTTTTTTTTTTTTGGCTGATGCTGCATAAGCTCATACATTTGCTTTCTTGCATCACATGCCACTACTACTATTACCTCTCAGCCCATCTACTCAACCTTTCCAGATCCTGTTGCAGTGGCATAGTGTCAGTAGTGTCCTTGACAACCCTGCCAACCTTCGTATCGTCTGCAAACTTGGACATTAAGCTTGATATACCATCATCAATATCATTTATAAATACAGAAAACAATAATGGACCCAATACTGAACCCTGAGGGACTCCACTAATAACATTAGTCCACGATGAGCAGTGTCCATTGATTACCACTCTGTCTTCTCCCCCTCAACCATCCCTTTATCCATAGCAGCAATTTGCCTCCAATGCCACACTGCGCCAATTTGTGTAGCAGTCTTCCATGTGCAACAGTATCAAAAGCCTTTCTAAGATCCAAGTATATAATATCAAAGTTATTCCCTGCATCCAGTTCTTTTGTGACTACATCATAGTATCCAATCAAATTAGTCAGGCAAGACTTCCCCTTAACAAAACCAATCTGTGTCTGAGCTATAACTGAAGTCTTGTCTAGATTATCCTGCAGTGCTTCTTTAACCAGTGCCTCCCTTAATTTTCCGGGAACAGAAGTTAAACTAACAGGTCTATAATTACTTGTGTCGCCCTTTGATCCTACTTTGTGAATTGGGGTCACATTTGCACATCTCCAGTCTATGGGTACTTCCACTGAGTCCAAGGAACTCTCATAATTATGGCTAAGGGTTTGCTTACTTCCTTTGCTGCCTCCTTTAATATAACTGGATAGATCCCATCCACCCCTGGTACCTTTCTTGTGTTTATCTTCAACAGTTTCTCCTCCACTTTACTCCCAGTTATTTCAAGATTCTGTAGCTTACTGCTAGAGTTGACTACACCTCTGGCATTCCCCTTGCTGAATAACTCCTCATGTGTGAATGTCGATGCAAAATATTCATTTAGTTTGTTAGCTACCTGAGCAGGATCATCAACAGTTGACCCATCGATATCAAGTGGACCAATCTGATTCATCCCCTTCCTTCTAGAGTTTACATAACTCTTTGCTGCTTTTCTCTGCATCCCTTGCCAAAGATTTCTCGTAATCTGCCTACGCCTGCCTAAACTCCTTTGTAACCAATAGATTGATTACAAAGACCAATAGATTGACAGTAGCCACTGGCAGAGGTGAAAGAGATTGTTGCACTGCTTCTATTAGAATGAGCAGAAGCCTGAAAAACAAGATGCATGGTATTTCAGAGACTGCTGGGAGCCATTGCAGTACAAGTAAACACATGGGTTGTGTTAGGGTAGCTAAGAATAGAAACAGGTGCAGGTATACTTGCGTGTACACCAATGCTAGGAGTTTAGTAAATAAATTTGATGAATTTGAGGTATTGCTCAAAACATCAAAGGCAGATATTGTTGGGATATCAGAGACGTGGTGTCACACAGATATAAGGAATGCAGAACTGCAATCTGGGAAGTACAACGTCTACAGAAAGGATAGACAGGATAGGAAGGGGGGAGGGGTTATGCTATTAGTTAAGAAACACATAAAAACCAAGGAAGTGAAGCCAGTCGACATCGCTGGACAGTGCAGTGTTGAGTCAGTTTGGTGTGACATAAGCATTGGGAGATCAAAATTGAGAGTAGGAGTGTGCTATAGGCCTAATGACTCTGATGAGTATAATAAGGAACTGTACAGGGAAATAGAGTGGGCCAGTAAATCAGAGAGTCTTATAATGGGAGATTTTAATTTCCCAGATATTGACTGGAATTTGGGGGCTGGTTACTCACACACTAGCAGGGCTTTTGTGGATTTATTGGATGATTATTTTCTACATCAGCATGTTCGGGAGGCAACTAGAGGGAGTAATACTCTTGATTTGATTATCAGCAGTGATTCTTCATGCATTAAGAATCTGCAGATAAATGAACCACTAGGTGGCAGTGATCACAGTGTGCTGAAGTGGGATTTACTGAAAGAGGTAACTACCATTAGGGGTAAAGGGAAGGGTTATTGCTTCCGTAAAGGCGACTACGATGGACTGAGACAGTTTTTAAATTCTATACAGTGGGACCAACTGATGATGTTACCAACAGCAAATTCAAAATGGGAAGCATTCAAAGAACTTATCTTGGAAGCTACTAGGCTTTACATACCAACTAAGAAATATTGTTCAAGGTTTAGGCCAAAATGGATGTCAGATGAACTAATGAGGCATATGGCAGAGAAGAAAAATGCATGGGATACTTACAAATTAACACATGACACAGAAGCCTATGATAGATACAAGTTGATATGCAACCAAGTTACAAAGGAGGTTAGGCAGGCGAAGGCAGATTACGAGAAATCCTTGGCAAGGGATGCAAAGAAAAACAGCAAAGAGTTCTTTACTTATGTAAACTCTAGAAGGAAGGGGATGAATCAGATTGGTCCACTTGATATTGATGGGTCAACTGTTGATGATCCTGCTCAGGTAGCTAACAAACTAAATGAATATTTTGCATCGACATTCACACATGAGGAGTTATTCAGCAAGGGGAATGCCAGAGGTGTAGTCAACTCTAGCAGTAAGCTACAGAATCCTGAAATAACTGGGAGTAAAGTGGAGGAGAAACTGTTGAAGATAAACACAAGAAAGGCACCAGGGGTGGATGGGATCTATCCAGTTATATTAAAGGAGGCAGCAAAGGAAGTAAGCAAACCCTTAGCCATAGTTATGAGAGTTTCCTTGGACTCAGGGGAGGTACCCATGGACTGGAAATGTGCAAATGTGACCCCAATTCACAAAGGAGGGTCAAAGGCTGAAACAAGTAATTATAGACCTGTGAGCTTAACTTCTGTTCCAGGAAAATTAATGGAGGCACTGGTTAAAGAAGCACTGCAGGATCATTTAGACAAGACTTCAGTTATAGCTCAGACACAGCATGGTTTTGTTAAGGGGAAGTCTTGCCTGACCAACTTGATTGGATACTATGATGCAGTCACAAAAGAGCTGGATGCAGGGAATAACTTTGATATTATATACTTGGATCTTAGAAAGGCTTTTGATACTGTTGCACATGGAAGACTGCTACACAAATTGGAGCAGTGTGACATTGGAGGCAAATTGCTGCTATGGATAAAGGGGTGGTTGAGGGGGAGAAGACAGAGAGTGGTAATCAATGGACACTGCTCATCGTGGACTGATGTTATTAGTGGAGTCCCTCAGGGCTCAGTGTTGGGTCCATTGTTGTTTTCTGTATTTATAAATGATATTGATGATGGTATATCAAGCTTAATGTCCAAGTTTGCAGATGATACAAAGGTTGGCAGGGTTGTCAAGGACACTACTGACACTATGCTGCTGCAACAGCATCTGGAAAGGTTGAGCAGATGGGCTGAGAGGTGGCAAATGAAGTTTAACATTGACAAATGTAAAGTACTACACATGGGAAACAGCAACCCCAGAGCAACGTATCAACTCTGTGGTACTACACTGAGAGTGGTAGAGAAAGGGACTTGGGGGTGATTGTGCAGGCAGATATGAAGTTCTCTGAGCAGTGCAGACGGGCTGCAAGAGTAGCTCATGGAGTATTGTCAATGATATACAGGAATTTTTCCAGCAGGGATAAGGAGGTGATTATTCCATTGTATAAGGCAATGGTCAGGCCACACCTAGAGTACTGTATACAGGTCTGGAGGACTCATTTCAAGAAGGATGTAGAGCTGCTGGAACGAGTACAGAGAAGGGCAACAAGATTAGTGAATGGAACAAAGGGGTGCTCTTACGAAGAAAGGCTTAAGTTTTGCAAATTACAGTGTCTGGAGACTAGGCACCAGCGAGGTGATCTGATAGAGGTGTATAAAGCCTTGAATGGTTTAAGCATGCTCAATGCTGATGGGATTCTTCCTCTAGCTCAGAAAAATCACCTGAGAGGGCATAAATTCAAATTGAGGAAAGACAGATGTAGGATAGAAGTGCGGAAATTTGCCTTTAGCCAGCGGGTGGTTGGTTGGTGGAACAGACTGCCATCCCGTGTGGTGGAGGTTGATAGCCTAAATAAGTGTAAGGCTCAGCTGGACAGGTATTTTGAACGAACAGAGGGGTGAAGTGGAAGTGGGTTTTTTTTTGTTTTTTTTTTGGCTGATGCTGCATAAGCTTGCTTTCTTGCATCAAATGCCTCTACTAATGCTAATGCTAATGTAACTTGGTTACAGATCAACTTGTATCTATCATAGGCTTCTGTGTCATGTGTTAATTTGTAAGTATCCCATGCATTTTTCTTCTCTGCCATATGTCTCATTAGTTCATCTGACATCCATTTTGGCCTAAACCTTGAACAATATTTCTTAGTTGGTATGTAAAGCCTAGTAGCTTCCAAGATAAGTTCTTTGAATGCTTCCCATTTTGAATTTGCTGTTGGTAACATCATCAGTTGGTCCCACTGTATAGAATTTAATTACTGTCTCAGTCCATCGTAGTTGACTTTACGAAAGCAATAACCCTTCCCTTTACCCCTAATGATAGTTACCTCTTTGAGTAAATCCCACTTCAGCACACTGTGATCACTGCCACTTAGTGGTTCGTTTATCTGCAGATTCTTAATGCATGAAGAATCACTGCTGATAATCAAATAAAGAGTATTACTCCCTCTAGTTGCCTCCCGAACATGCTGATGTAGAAAACAATCATCCAATAAATCCACAAAAGCCCTGCTAGTGTGTGAGTAACCAGCCCCCAAATTCCAGTCAATATCTGGGAAATTAAAATCTCCCATTATAAGACTCTCTGATTTACTGGCCCACTCTATTTCCCTGTACAGTTCCTTATTATACTCATCAGAGTCATTAGGCCTATAACACACTCCTACTCTCAATTTTGATCTCCCAATGCTTATGTCACACCAAACTGACTTGACACTGCACTGTCCAGCAATGTCGAATGGCTTCACTTCCATGGATTTTATGTGTTTCTTAACTAATAGCATAACCTCTCCTCCCTTCCTATCCTGTCTATCCTTTCTGTATGCATTGTACTTCCCAAATTATAGTTCTGCATTCCTTATATCTGTGTGACACCACGTCTCTGATATCCCAACAATATCTGCCTTTGATGTTTTGAGCAATACCTCAAATTCATCAAATTTATTTACTAAACTCCTAGCATTGGTGTACACGCAAGTATACCTGCACCTGTTTCTATTCTTAGCTACCCTAACACAACCCATGTGTTTACTTGTACCGCAATGGCTCCCAGCAGTCTCTGAAATACCATGCATCTTGTTTTCCAGGCTTCTGCTCATTCTAATAGAAGCAGTGCAAGAATCTCTTTCACCTCTGCCAGTGGCTACTGTCAATCTATTGGTCTTTGTCTCCCCCCAAGCTAGCAGTTTTCCGACCCACCTAACACTGCCTCGATAGCATCAGCAAATATTCTTGCACCCTTTCTATTTAAGTGTATCCCATCCCTGTAGAAGCAATCTCTCCTGTTAACAAGTACAGTCCAGGCTGAAAAAAATTCTACCCCTTGAGCCTTGCACAATCTTTCCAGGGCCGAATTGATCGACAAGGCTCTCATAATATACTCCCTCCTATCGTGTCTGGGCAGAATTGCAGACACTTTCAAATTCAACCCTAATTCTTGGCTTTTGTTCAACAGTGACCTGTACTTGTTAAAAGTGACCTGTACATTGTCCAAAACCAATGCAATTTTTTTATTTTTCTTATCCAATTTCAAATCCCATTTACAAAGATAAACTTCAAATAAAGAAGCTGTGATCCAAGCATTGGTATTATTGGCATATTCAACAGGCAGCTGTTTTACTCCTTTAAAACATCTAAGCGATTTACTCTTGCCACGCCGCCTCCGTAGCCAGGTGGGAAGGAGCAGCAGTGCGTAGCACATGCTTCTTGATTAGACCGGGGTTCGAGCCCATCACCACCAAATACGGAGGATGCGGAAAGGTCAGGGAATGACCACCGCATATCCCGGAGTAATATGGCCTTAGTTGCTAATGCTCCTAAAAACCAAATAACAAACAAACAACTCTTGCCAGTAACTACGGCTTCATCTTGATTGTTCCCATCATGTTGCATGTTAAAAGAACTGTAATCCTGTCCTTGACCTTCTTTCCTGCAGATAGAGAGGAATTTTTAAAAATCATGCAGTGGTTTGGGGTAGCCCTGTAGTACACCCCTGTTTCATCTGTATTAAAATGTCTTCAGGATTATAAGTGCTTAACAGTTTGCCAAGAGGTTTCTCAGCCATCTGTCCGGCGCCTTAAACTCTCCGTGTAGTTTTTCAGCAAAATCATTAGCAAGTTGCTAATGATTTTGCTTCATCAAACATGTGAGGACTGATCAGGTGAGATTTTTTTTTTTTTCTTTTGTTGTTTTCAAGTTCTTTCTTGATGATTTGATGTTTTTCGCAGTAACTGTATATGTATGAGTTGTTAGTATCAGGTTCTCTTTATATCAGTGGTGGTGTGGGGGCAGCAGCCCCCAGAACAAAAAAAAAAAAAAAAGAAAATTTCTGTTGACTCGCATCAGCAATTCTCATTGTTAATGCACGTGAAATCATCTAGTAATGTATGGAGGAGAAGAATTGGTGGTAGTGGTGGTAATTTTTGTTAAAATTGCCATTTTGTCGTTTCTTTTTCTTCATTTCGGCTACAACATATTGCGATGTCACGTGACATCCCCCAGTAACATGCATGCGAGGAGGAGAGGAGAACAGCAGTGAGTGGATGTTGCCTTTATGTCCTATCTCTCTCCACTCTTTATATCTTTATATCCACTCTTTCTCGCCGAAGTATGGGATTATAGCCATGTTCTGGAGTATAACCCTGCGAAATATAAATATGAAACACAGACAATGCTGGACCAAGGTATTTCCATGCCCTGAGCAGAAAGATTTTTTAGCGCCCTTTTCTAAGGATATATATTTTTTTGCCTCGTTGTTCTTCTGTTTTTGGCATCCCTGCTAGCCTGTATCTTAATCCAGTACTCAACACAGATCCAGATAAGAAAATTAACGTAAGTCTGCAATTTCATTTACTGTATTTATTTCAAATGAATTATTTGCCTGCCGTGTTGAATACTAGTAAATGTTAACCAATCAGATGACCAGTGCGACTTCTGGGTAGGTGGAACAGGCAGTTGGATAGATTTTACGAGTACCACTAAGTTACAGAATTGTAATCCCTTTAACTCTTAATTCGTGCTAAGCAGCAGCGCTAATTGTTTCAATTCCCTGAAAGCCAGAGGTGCGAATTGTTAATGCGTTCCTAATTAAGTCTCTCGTAATCCAATGTAATTACAAAGGGAATTAAAAAAATATCGCTAAATAGAAAGTTTCGTTTTAAAGAAGTTCGTTAACCGGAGGTCCGACTTGTATATGTCAAAAATATTTTTGGCGGCCTCCTGAACTGCCGCCCATAAGCGATACTTACCTCGCCTACCCATTTGCGGCAGCCCTGATCTAGGATACCAGAATATATGATGATTTCCCATTTTGGATTATGTAATTTGTTGATATGCTGGCTGAATGAAAAGGCTTTGAATTTTTGCAGTATAATTCAGTAAAAGTACTTTTCTGTGAAGATCGAGTAAAGCCCATACGTTTTGGATATAAATTTTGTACTGGTGATGTTTGAAAGGCTCCTGAAGCAATGTGGTGTTTTCTGATGAAAGGAGTAATACATTTTAATGAGCTTTTCTAGCTGGGTTATAGATTGGGCTCCTTAGTCTAATCAAAATCTTTTGATGCAATAGGTTTGCAGTTAGTGATGGCAGTCAGCACCTCATAACATGGCAGATATTACACTGGGAATATTTAATTTCTGTAAACAAGTATTAATGTATTCAAAGTAATTTAGTTTTATCTATGATTAATCTGAGAAATTGGAACTCTAAGTAAGATTGCTTGATTCCCTATTCATAATTCTTAGCCAGGATGCACCTTGCATTGCATTTTGTAAGAAGTGTCTCTTTGTATTGAAATTATTATCAGTTATTGGTCTGTAGTGCTGTGTTAGAGCAACATGATTCATTCATTCTCTCCCCCCCAAGGAGATAGTTGATTGTTGGAACAAACTTCCATTGTAGAAGTGGGTACTTTGAATAAATTCAAGGAAGACCTAGGTAAACTATTGGAGGGGGGATAGACACAGGCAGGGGCATATTCAGTAGAGAGCAGAAGGGGAATATGCTCCCCTTAACCATGCGTATAAGTGTTACCAGGTCTATCTAAAAAAAAAACAATCAAAAATTATGATGATATCTGGATACAACAGTGGACATGGGTGATATGAAACATGTTTTTTTTTTTTTTTTTTTGTACAAGCCTGATTTCTTGAATCATTTGCTAATACTATTGCATCAAACTTCAAATGCCTACATTAATATCCTTAATAAACAAGTTAGTTAATGTAACACTGTTACATTTCAAGTGCATTAGTCATTAGTAATAATTCATGATTTACATAAACAAAAGAGCAAAAGGTAATACTATTGCATCAAACTTCAAATGCCTACATTAATATCCTTAATAAACAAGTTAGTTAATGTAACACTGTTACATTTCAAGTGCATTAGTCATTAGTAATAATTCATGATTTACATAAACAAAAGAGCAAAAGGTAATGAATTAATCGTGTGCAAACTGAAAAAAAAAATTGATTTCTGTACATCTGACACCTTGCCCATTCATTCCTCCAATCAGTGCATGGTAACAAACAAATAGTATCCAGTGCTTCAGTTACAATACACAGAGTATGGATAGCCTGTTGTGATATATATGAAAAAATTAACAAAGGTTGGATTTCTGTTGGTGCAATTTTAATGAAATTTGGGAAGAGTTGAAAAAGTTATAAAAGAATGTTTAATGATAAGAATAATGAAGTCACTGGTTAAAGAAGTAATGCAGAACCATCTAGACTAGAGGGCAGTTATACTTGAGTCACAGTATGAGTTTATTAAGGGGACATTTTGTCTGACCAATTTGATTGGATGCAGTGACAAAGGAACTGGATACAAAAAATAATTTTTATATCATATACTTGGATTTCAGGATAGCTTTTGATAAAGTTGCATACGAGTGTTGTTGTTATTTGGTTTTTAGGAACATTAGAAACTAAGGCCATATTACTCCGGGGATATGCGGTGGTCATTCCCTGATCTTTCCGCATCCTCTGTATTTGGTGGTCACGGGCTTGAACCCCGGTCTAATCAAGAAGCATGTGCTACTCACTGCTGCTCTTGCCCACCTGGCTACGGAGGTGCCCATATACAAGTGTATACAAATTGGAGCAGTGTGGCATTAAGGGCAAGTTGTTGCTGTGGATAAAGGGATGACATTTCTGCTGACGAGGCTACTAGTGACGGTCGTGTTCCAAGCCGCTAAGTGGATTTTTCTTATTTATTGATTTGAAATTATTATTTTTCTAAAACTTTTGATTTAAATTTAGTAGTATAACATTATTTTGTGATTTTTTGATTAATTTGGTGTATTTATTCTTTACTCGGCCTTGTAAAAGTATCGGTAAGGGTTTCCACGTGTTCGTAACTACCGCTACCGTTATTAACTTTCCCGCCATTGTGATACCGTACTAGATATACCGTAGGTTATATACCGTACTAGATAGCGTTAGTTGAACTTCGTTAGCAGTTAAATTGTACGTTTAAATAAATACATATGACTTAGATTACAAACGTAATATAATTAATAACATAACATAATTAATTAATAAATTAATAGAATCATGACTCAGACCAGAGCAGCAAAGCAAAAGGCTCAAGCTAATGGAAGTGCTGTGGCTCAGAGCAGAACTGAGGGGGGCAGTTGTCCTCTGACTCACAGCCTTATAAAATGCACTGTTTGCTTGATGTTTGCAGAGCAATCGGGTACGGGACATGATACTGCCAAGGGGGATGTCTTTGTGTGTGCGCGATGCAAGGAGTGTATCGATATCAGGCAACAACTCGGCGTTCTTTTGGGCCTATATGAGAGCTTGAAGGACAGGGTGGATGCCCTCGAAGAAACTAAATTGAGGGGCCCATCAAGCTCTCAGCTGCCCACATCAACGCCAGAGCTTGCACTTGGGCATCGCGTGACACAGAGACAACCCCCAAGGCAGAATGCGCTGGTCCCGAAGGAACTAGTAGTTGTTGGTGACTCTATTGTCAGGGAAACGGGGAACATGCTTTGTAAAAAAGATAGGTGGAACAGGACCAGGGTATGTCTGCCAGGGGCAAAGGTTGATGACGTTGTAGAGCGAATATCATCTTTTAAGGGCACAAAAGGTGATATAGTTGTACACGTTGGCACTAATAATATTAAGAGTAGGAGAATTACTGGAGTAGGAGAATGACCGGCAGAATTACTTAACAAGTACAGGTCACTGCTGAACAAAAGCCGAGAATTAGGGTTGAATTTGAAAGTGTCTGCAATTCTGCCCAGACACGATAGGAGGGAGTATATTATGAGAGCCTTGTCGATCAATTCGGCACTGGAAAGATTGTGCAAGGCTCAAGGGGTAGAATTTTTTTCAGCCTGGACTGTACTTGTTAACAGGAGAGATTGCTTCTACAGGGATGGGATACACTTAAATAGGAAGGGTGCAAGAATATTTGCTGATGCTATCGAGGCAGCGTTAGGTGGGTCGGAAAACTGCTAGCTTGGGGGGAGACAAAGACCAATAGATTGACAGTAGCCACTGGCAGAGGTGAAAGAGATTCTTGCACTGCTTCTATTAGAATGAGCAGAAGCCTGAAAAACAAGATGCATGGTATTTCAGAGACTGCTGGGAGCCATTGTGGTACAAGTAAACACATGGGTTGTGTTAGGGTAGCTAAGAATAGAAACAGGTGCAGGTATACTTGCGTGTACACCAATGCTAGGAGTTTAGTAAATAAATTTGATGAATTTGAGGTATTGCTCAAAACATCGAAGGCAGATATTGTTGGGATATCAGAGACGTGGTGTCACACAGATATAAGGGATGCGGAACTGCAATTTGGGGAGTACAACGTCTACAGAAAGGACAGACAGCATAGGAAGGGGGGAGGTGTTATGCTATTAGTTAAGAAACACATAAAAACCAAGGAAGTGAAGCCAGTCGACATCGCTGGACAGTGCAGTGTGGAGTCAGTTTGGTGTGACATAAACATTGGGAGATCAAAATTGAGAGTAGGAGTGTGCTATAGGCCTAATGACTCTGATGAGTATAATAAGGAACTGTACAGGGAAATAGAATGGGCCAGTAAATTAGAGTGTCTTATAATGGGAGATTTTAATTTCCCAGATATTGACTGGAATTTGGGGGCTGGATACTCACACACTAGCAGGGCTTTTGTGGATTTATTGGATGATTGTTTTCTACATCAGCATGTTCGGGAGGCAACTAGAGGGAGCAATACTCTTGATTTGATTATCAGCAGTGATTCTTCATGCATTAAGAATCTGCAGATAAATGAACCACTAGGTGGCAGTGATCACAGTGTGCTGAAGTGGGATTTACTCAAAGAGGTAACTACCATTAGGGGTAAAGGGAAGGGTTATTGCTTCCGTAAAGGCGACTACGATGGACTGAGACAGTATTTAAATTCTATACAGTGGGACCAACTGATGATGTTACCAACAGCAAATTCAAAATGGGAAGCATTCAAAGAACTTATCTTGGAAGCTACTAGGCTTTACATACCAACTAAGAAATATTGTTCAAGGTTTAGGCCAAAATGGATGTCAGATGAACTAATGAGGCATATGGCAGAGAAGAAAAATGCATGGGATACTTACAAATTAACACATGACACAGATGCCTATGATAGATACAAGTTGATATGCAACCAAGTTACAAAGGAGGTTAGGCAGGCGAAGGCAGATTACGAGGAATCCTTGGCAAGGGATGCAAAGAAAAACAGCAAAGAGTTCTTTACTTATGTAAACTCTAGAAGGAGAGGGATGAATCAGATTGGTCCTCTTGATATTGATGGGTCAAGTGTTGATGATCCTGCTCAGGTAGCTAACAAACTAAATGAATATTTTGCATCGACATTCACACATGAGGAGTTATTCAGCGAGGGGAATGCCAGAGGTGTATTCAACTCTAGCAGTAAGTTACAGAATCTTGAAATAACAGGGAGTAAAGTGGAGGAGAAACTGTTGAAGATAAACACAAGAAAGGCACCCGGGGTGGATGGGATCTATCCAGTTATATTAAAGGAGGCAGCAAAGGAAGTAAGCAAACCCTTAGCCATAATTATGAGAGCTTCCTTGGACTCATGGGAGGTACCCATAGACTGGAAATGTGCAAATGTGACCCCAATTCACAAAGGAGGATCAAAGGCTGACACAAGTAATTATAGACCTGTGAGCTTAACTTCTGTTCCAGGAAAATTAATGGAGGCACTGGTTAAAGAAGCACTGCAGGATCATTTAGACAAGACTTCAGTTATAGCTCAGACACAGCATGGTTTTGTTAAGGGGAAGTCTTGCCTGACCAACTTGATTAGATACTATGATGCAGTCACAAAAGAACTGGATGCAGGGAATAACTTTGATATTATATACTTGGATCTTAGAAAGGCTTTTGATACTGTTGCACATGGAAGACTGCTACACAAATTGGAGCAGTGTGACATTGGAGGCAAATTACTGCTATGGATAAAGGGGTGGTTGAGGGGGAGAAGACAGAGAGTGGTAATCAATGGACACTGCTCATCGTGGACTGATGTTATTAGTGGAGTCCCTCAGGGCTCAGTGTTGGGTCCATTATTGTTTTCTGTATTTATAAATGATATTGATGATGGTATATCGGGATTAATGTCCAAGTTTGCAGACGATACAAAGGTTGGCAGGGTTGTCAAGGACACTACTGACACTATGCTGCTGCAACAGGATCTGGAAAGGTTGAGCAGATGGGCTGAGAGGTGGCAAATGAAGTTTAACATTGACAAATGTAAAGTACTACACATGGGAAACAGCAACCCCAGAGCAACGTATCAACTCTGTGGTACAACACTGACAGTGGTAGAGAATGTAAGGTACTTGGGGGTGGTTGTGCAGGCAGATATGAAGTTCTCTGAGCAGTGCAGACGGGCTGCAAGAGTAGCTCATGGAGTATTGTCAATGATATACAGGAATTTTTCCAGCAGGGATAAGGAGGTGATTATTCCATTGTATAAGGCGATGGTCAGGCCACACCTAGAGTACTGTATACAGGTCTGGAGGCCTCATTTCAAGAAGGATGTAGAGCTGCTGGAACGAGTACAGAGAAGGGCAACAAGATTAGTGAATGGAACAAAGGGGTGCTCTTACGAAGAACGGCTTAAGTTTTGCAAATTACAGTGTCTGGAGACTAGGCACCAGCGAGGTGATCTGATAGAGGTGTATAAAGCCTTGAATGGTTTAAGCATGCTCAATGCTGATGGGATTCTTCCTCTAGCTCAGAATAATCACCTGAGAGGGCATAAATTCAAATTGAGGAAAGACAGATGTAGGATAGACGTGCGGAAATTTGCCTTTAGCCAGCGGGTGGTTGGTTGGTGGAACAGACTTCCATCCCTTGTGGTGGAGGTTGATAGCCTAAATAAGTTTAAGGCTCAGCTGGACAGGTATTTTGAACGAACGGAGGGGTGAAGTGGAAGTGGTTTTTTTTTTTTTTTTTTTTTTTTTTGGCTGATGCTGCATAAGCTTGCTTTCTTGCATCAAATGCCTCTACTAATGCTAATGCTAATGAGTGGGAGAAGACAGAGTGGAAATTAATGGACATTGCTCTTTGTAGATTAATGGAGGCCCCCAGGGTTTTGTGTTAGAATAGTGGTGTTAGTAAAGGCACGCAGGGTTTTGTGTTATAATCATTGTTATTTTCTATATTTATCAATGATATTGATGAAGGCATATCAGGCTTAATGTCCAAATTTGCAGACGATACAAAAGGTGGAGTGTGGTTAATGACAGTAATGATGGTCTGTTACTGCAACAGGATCTAGAAAAGTTAGGTAGATGGGCTGAAAAAGGGCAACTGAAGTTTAACATTAACAAATGTCAAGTACTGCATATGGATACAGTCACTGCAGAGTAATGTACCATCTGTGTGGTGCTACACTCAGGATAGTGGAAAATAAAAAAGATCTGCAGGCAATTGTGCAGTCAGATAGGAAGTTCTCTGAGAAGCGCAGACAGGCAGCCAGGACAGCTCATGGGGATTTTGTCAATGATATACAGAAATTTTGCTAGCAGGGATAAGGAGGTGATTATTAGTATTAGTAATGGCCGCATGGTGCAAGAAAGCCTATGGCTTATGCTGTACCAGCCAAAAAAAAAAAAAAAAAAAAAAACCCCGAATAAAACAATGATAAAAAAATAATAATAAATAAATAATAATAATTAATAAAAGAAAAGGAAATTAAACCTATCATCTTATGCGCTTCCCTCACCCGAAGGCACTATCCAGATGACCTTTGAATTTCCCCAAACTGTCAGCCTCTACCACCCATGTAGGCAACTTATTCCAGTAATTTATAACTCACTGGCTAAAATAAAACTTCCTGCAGTCCAATCTAAACATTTCCCTCCGTAACTTGAATCTATGTCCCCTAGTTCTAGCATCATTTATAATCTTGAAAATTTTGTCCTCATTCATTTTACTGATGCCTCTCAGAGCCTTAAACACCTCAATCAAATCTCCTCTAAGGTGTCTAGTTTCCAAACTCTGCAACCCACATATTTGAAGTCTTTCTTCATAAGGACGCCCTTTTGCCGATCTCACCAGACGAGTTACCTGTCTTTGCACACTTTCAAGAAACTCGATGTCTTTCTTTAGGTGCGGCCTCCATACTTGAACACAGTATTCCAAGTGTGGTCTAACAAAAGCCTAATATAACGGGATTATCACGTCCCTATCTCTACTTGCAAAAGTTCGATAGATCATCGATAGGACACCATGGGCCTTCCTTGCAACCTGTTTACAATGCTCAGAGAATTTCATGTCTGACCGTATCGTAACACCCAAGTCCCTTTCCTCCAGTACCGGGTTTAGTTGAACTCCACCAAGTGAATAAGTTATTTTGGGATTACTGTTTCCCAGGTGTAATACCTTACACTTTGTTGGATTAAAACATAGCTGCCATTTTTCTGACCATTCTTGAAGTCTATCTAGGTCTCTCTGAAGAAGCTCAGCTTGACATCATAATCATCATCAGCCATTTTCAATCCACTGCAGGATGAAGGCCTCTCCAGCAAGGTGGGAGGGGAACAAAGAGATTCTCTTATTGAGAAAGACTTCAGTTCTGCAAATTGCAGTGTCTGGAGACTAGGCACCTGCGAGCTGATCTGATTGAGTTGTTTAAGGTTTGAATGGCTTGAGAAAACTGAATGCTGATGGAATTCTTCCTCTTGTTCAAACTATACACATGAGTGGGCATAAATTCCAATTGAGGATAAGTGGCGCCTCTGTAGCCAGGTGGGCAGGAGCAGCAGTGCGTAGCACACGCTTCTTGATTAGACCGGGGTTCGAGCCCGTGACCACCAAATACAGAGGATGCGGAAAGGTCAGGGAATGACCACTGCATATCCCCGGAGCAATATGGCCTTAGTTGCTAATGCTCCTAAAAACCAAACAAACAACAAACCAATTGAAGAAGGATGGTTGCAGAATAGATGTGCATAAGTTTTCCTTCAGCCAATGAGTGGTTGATTGCTGGAATAAGCTGCCATCTGTTGTTGTGGAAACAGATAGTTTGAATAAATGCAAGCAAGAACTAGACAAACCCCATTGGAGGGGATAGACAGGTTTTTTTTTTTTGGTTTTTTTGCTAATGCTATATAAGCTGCCTTTCTTGCATCATTTGCCACTATTAATACTAATAATTAGAACAGGAGATTAGTGAGTTATAAAGTGACATGGTGTTGAAATCAAGGTAAAATTCTGATTTGAGAGCATTAGCATTAGTAGAGGCATATGATGCAAGAAAGCAAGCTTATGCAGCATCAGCCAAAAAACCCTCCCATTTCACCTCCCCATTCGTTCCAAATGCCTGTCCAGTTCAGCCTTAAATTTATTTAGGCTATCAACTTCCACAACAAAAGATGGAAGTCTGTTCCACCAATCAACTACCCGCTGGCTAAAGGCAAATTTCCGGATATCTCTTCTACATTCTTTCCTCAATTTGAATCTGTGCCCCCTCAGGTTCTTAATCTGAGCAAGAGGAAGAATCCCATCAGCTTTCAGCTTGCTGAAGCCATTCAAGGCCTTATACACCTCAATCAAATCACCTCGCAGGTGCCTATTCTCCAGGCGCTGCAATTTGCAGAACTTAAGCCTTTCTTGGTAAGAGCACCCCTTTGTTCCCCTCACCAATCTTGATGCCCTTCTTTGTACTAATTCTAGCAACTCTACATTCTTCCTAAAATGAGGCTTCCAGACCTGTACACAGTACTCTAGGTGTGGCTTGACCATTACCTTGTAGAACACGGCATAATTACCTCCCTGTCTCTGCTCGCAAAATTTCTATATATCATTGATAAGACTCCATGACCTGCCCTGTATGCCCATCTGCACTGCTCAGGGAATAATAATGTCTAACTGCACAATTACCCCCAGGTCTTTTTCACTTTCCACTTCCCCGAGTGTAGTACAACACAGTTGGTACGTTTCTCTTCAGTTATTGTACCCATATGCAGTACTTTGCATTTGTCAACGTTAAACTTCAGTTGCCACTTCTCAGCCCATTTGCCAAACTTATCTAGATCCAGTTGGAGTAGCATAGTGTCTTTACTGTCGTTAACAACCCTGCCAACCTTTGTATCATCTGCAAATTTGGACATTAAACCTGATATACCTTCATCAATATCATTGTTAAATATACAAAACAACAATGAGCCCAACATCAAACCCTGGAGAAATAATAATATTTGTCCATGAAGAGCAGTATCCATTGATTACCACTCTCTGTAGTCTTCCACTCAACTATCCCTTTATCCATTGCAGCAACTTACCCTTAATTCCATATCTCTCCAATTTGTACAGCAGTCTTCCATGTGCAACAGTATCAAAAGCTTTCCTGAAATCTAATTATATGATATCAAAATTATTTTTGGCATTCAGTTCCTTTGTTATTACATCATAGTATCCAATCAAATTGGTGAGACAAGACCTCCCTGTAACAAACTCGTACTGTGTCTTAACTATTACTGCAGTCTTGTCTAGATGATCCTGCAATGCTTCTTTAACTGGTGAAATTATAGAAGCTCAGACAGGTATACTCTGTTAAAGGACATTTATTGTGAATGCTGCCATGTTCCAGAAGTACATATTTGTGTAAATTTTCCTTCCCTCGCATGAATTTTATTAAATCTGAATACTAGACACACTGAACGATAATCACCTGGATGGCTGACTACACTTAACTGTTGGTAATTATGAGCTTGATTATTTGATAATAGCTGGTCTTTCTTTATTTAAATAATTAAAGTTAATACCTTCCCTCAATTTGTATGTCTTATTAATCCTTAACATAGACTGCTTGTATGAGATGATTTTTTCTCCCATTTTTGAATGACATTGCTCTTTATTTGTTAGTTTTTGAATTAAATCCTTAGTAACCCAAGTGACATTGGACTATGTTGTTTCTAGTCTCTTGTAGGCTAATGTAGGTTATTTATAAAGCAGCTTGAACAGTCATCTATGAACTGGTTAGAAATGGATTCTCAATCAGAGAAATTATTAATTATTAATTAATTATTAATTAATCAGAGAAATACCTCTGATTGAGAATTTCTGTACAGAGAAACTGATTCTCAAACAAGGTTATTAGTAGTGACAAATGATGTGAAAAAGCAAGCTTAGACAGCAAAAAAAAAAAAAAAAAAATTGAAGTTGTTGACAAGTCGTTGAAAGTGATGACAAATTAATGACCTGTTTAGTAAATTTTGTATTCAAAAACATGATCCTGTTCAGCCGATAGGTTGTAAAAGCAAGTTTTGAAGGCTCCAATGTGCGTATACAATAATATAAAAGCAAAAAGTTCAGGTAGTCCGAGACAAGTCCCTATCATGCTTCCTACCAGAAAACTTATTCAGTTATCCAGATAACATCACTTAAACAAAAGAACAGTGAACTGCAAAAATATCAGGTGCATCACCTCAGTACTTAATTCATTCTGTTAGTAAGAAGCCCATAGAGAAAATGTCACTCTTTATCCAGATGGCTTTGGAAGAATTGGCCGGCTCTTCATATCAGGTGCATCACCTCAATACTTAATTCATTCTGTTAGTAAGAAGCCCATAGAGAAAATGTCACTCTTTATCCAGAAGGCTTTGGAAGAATTGGCAGGCTCTCCTAAATCAGCCAGACTGCTTCAATAGGGCTACATTCTTGTTGCCCTTCTCTGCACCCATTCCAGCAGATCTAAATCCTTCCTAAAATGAGGCCTCCAACTTGTATGCAGTACTCAAGATGCTGCGTAACCATTTCTTTGAACAAAGGGATAATCACCTCCTTATCCTTGCTAGCAAAGTTCTTGTATGTCATTGACAAAATGTCAATATGCTATCCTGGCAGGCAGCCTATCTGACCACATAATTACCCCTCCACCAGGTATTTTTCATTTTCCAGTATCCTAAGTGATCCCAGATTAAGGTACCAATTGTGTAAGTAGTACCACACAGTTGGTACCTTAATCTGGGATTACTGCTACCCATATGTAGTACCTTGAATTTGTCATTGTTAAACTTCAACTGCCATTTCTAAGCCGATCACCCTAATTTTTCTAGATATTGTTGCATAGCTTACTTTGATTAACCCTGCCAACCTTTGTATCATCTGGAAACTGAGACATTTTGCCTGATATACCTTCATCCATATCATTAATAAATATTGAAAACGAGCCCAGCAGTGAACTCTGTGTGACTCCACTAATAACATTAGGCCACAAAGATCAGTGTCCATTAATAACCATTCTGTGTTCCCCCACTCAATCATCCCTTTATCCAAAGCAGTAATTTGTACAGTGGTGTTTTATGTGCAACAGTATCAGAAGCTCTCCTGAAATCCAAGATTATATTAAAATGAAATATGATATCAAAACTAATTTTTGCACCCAGTTCCTTTTTTAGTGCATTATAGTAGCCAATAATCACAGATTCCATAATTTTCCCTATCCATTTAAACTTGGGAAATTTATACTTGCCCATTTTACTCTTAAAACCATCTTTGTAGATTTAAACTCAATTTGTGACTTAAACCATGTCCAGGAATATTATCATTATAAAAGATAAGGACTTCACAACCTTGGCCTCCTGCTTCCATTTAATATCATTCTGTACACTCCCCATGCCTTCATATTGAAGCATGCTAATTTCCCTTCCAGACCACCATTCTCAAGATCACACAATTGTCTAATTTCCAGTAGTTATCTGGATCAATAGTATTACTATTGAATTTGACAAGTGATGCAAGAAGACAAATTTATACATAGCACTGCATTAGGAATTTGTTAGCTTAGTATAGTATTGTCAATTAATCAGTGAAATTTATAAATCTTATCAATTTTTTTTTGTTAATTAAATTGTATTTAAACGAAATCATGCCCTAGACCAAAGCAGCAAAGCAACGTGCCAAAGTAGTGGAAGTGCTGTGGTTCGGGGGAGAACCGAAGAGAGTGATTCTCCAATTTAACCCCAGGGGCTCACATCTGATGAGCATGGGCTTGGCACACCCAGGGTCCTGAGCTAGATATCATCATTCTCATTCGTCTCTTTCTTCTTTCTTGGTGATCCCCCCCCTCTCTCTCAGGGAAACTCGGGAATTTTTTTTTGGCAGGTGCAGCATAAGCCTCAGGCTTTCTTGCACCATATAGCTAATAATAATAATAATGCATCACAGTCTAAAAAAAAAAAAAAAAAAAAAGGTGCAAAATGTGACATGTTTGCAGACCTTTCTGGAACACGACATGATCTAGCCATGGAGGATATCTTTGTGTGTGCTAGATGCAGAGAATGTGAAGGAATTATGTGCCAACTCAATGTTCTGATGGGCATTTACGAGAGTTTGAAGAGTCAGGTAGATGCCCTTGAAGGAATTAAAATGGGGGGGGGGGGGGGGGCAACAAGCTCTCAGCTGCTCAACTCAATGCCAGAGCTCACTCTTGTGCAACAGGCAACACAGTGGCAATCTTCAGGGCAGAATGTGCTGGTCCCACAATTTGCAAAAAAAAAAAAATTCACCTGATCAGTCCTCGCATGTTTAATGAAGTACACTCCATCAAAGATGGAGTGTACTTCATGTTTTTTGATGAAGTGTACTTCATGTTTTTTAGTATTTGGACACTTGGTCCAAATACCAAAAAACAAAAGTACACTTCATCAAAAAAATACCTTGGTCCAAATACCAAAAAAACATGAAGTACACTTCATCAAACATCCACACTGGAAACATATATTCCGAAGCTGTCAAATTCATACTCATATGCCATTTAACAGCCTTACATCCATCCTTTTGCAAACGGAATAACACAAAATAACGATAACACACAATAACCGAGGACAGCAGAGCAGCAAGACAACAACTAAACAACAGCATGATAATTTCACATTTCTTGCTAAAATCAGAAGCGAATTTGCATCCAATCAAAAATTAAGAAACACAAAAATGGGATAAATTACACATTCCCAATAATCAGCCAATCGCTCCATTCTTCGGCCATGCCTGCAATGGAGATACCCATGTTCTGGAGTTCAGCCAGAATAATATATATGATACTATTTTTAGCAAAGCAATGTATAGCGTTCAGGGGATCTTCAAACGATTTATACGAAAATGAGAACGGCGACTTTTTAAAACTTTCTGAGACAATTGCTAAATTTGATTCAGTTATGGCAGAACATACTTGCCATATTTGAATCGAAAAAATATGGATACAAGGAATCATGCTAAATCAATAGCCTTAAAAATAACATCTTATAAGTTTTTTTGTTCAATTATAATTTGGCATGATATATTAAATAAAATTAATCCGATAAGTAAAATGCTTAAAAAAAAAAAAAAAAAAAAGGATTCTGATATACACTGCTCTACCATTAATATCAAGACACCTGCCTTTAAAAAAAATTTTTAAAAAAGAGCTTTTATTGTGTCATCTAATATTTTGTGCTGAAAACATTTGCTTTTATGATGGTCTTCAATCTTTGCAGCATACTCTCAACCAGATTTTTATAAATGTCAGGTGATATGTCCTCCACTCGGCCTTTAATGCAGCCACCAGTTCAGTCTTGTTCTTTGGGCAATCTCCACCTGCACGTGCCCGACAACCCAATACATCCCAAAGATGCTTGATATAGTTCAAATTAGCACTCTGGGCTGGCCAATCCAACTTTTCCACACCCATGTCTTCAAACCACTCTGTTACGACCTGAGCAGTATGGCATGACGCGTTGTCTTGCTGATACAGGTATGGGCCTTACCCGAAGTACTGCCATAATGTTGGAAGAGCATAATTGTCCAGGCTGTCCTGGTATTGCACAGCATTCAAGGTTTTGTCAATAATGACTAACTGGCCTAAGCCAAACCATGAAAAGAGTCCCATACCATGACACTGCCTCCACCAAACTTCATTGTTGGGAGGATATAATCAGGAAGGAACTGTTCCCCTCAATTTGACTAATAATATGACTGCTATCATTGGCATTGAAGCTTTGTTTCCAGAAGTAAGCACTGTAAGGAAAAGATTGAAAAAAAACAACATTTCGATTATGAGAGTAGAGATGATGTTATTCAGAATCCACAACAAAATTTCAAAATTAATTTTTTTTTCTTTCAAATAATGGACAAAATTTTCTCATTAACTGAAAGGTTTACAAATATGAAAGAACATGTAGAAATATTTTAAATGTTTTATAATATTTCCAAATTAAAAAAAATGGTCAGATGATGATTTATTAAATCATTGCAAAGATTTACATATTAAGTTAAGTGACATTGACAGTAATGAGTCTGATATTGATGGTTTAGCATTATCTGAAGAAATTAGGGTACTTCAAATTTATACTGAATATAAATTTATATACTCCATTTGAAGTGTTACAATATTTTTTAAAAACAATTTTATAGATACTTTTCCAAATGTAGCAGTTGCATTAAGAATTATTCTAACTTTACCAGTTTCAGCTGCCTCAGGTAAATGGAGTTTTTCAAAATTAAAATTAATCAAAAATCCTTATGATTGACAATGTCTCAACAACAACTCTGTAATTTGGCAATAAAAATATTTCAATAGAAAATGATCTTTTGGAACAAATAAACAAATGAAATAATTAATAAATTTGCATCTCTTAAAGCAAGGAAACAAATTTCTATAATTTTCCTTTTATTTTATTATTGTACGATTGCTGTGATTTAGAATTTAAAGTTTATTTTCAGAATGATTCTGTTATTTTTGTTTGTTGTTTCATTATTTAATGTTTTATAATATTTCTGAATTTAAAAAAAAAATGGTCAGATGACAATTTATTAAATCATTGCAAAGATTTACATATTATATGTGAGATATGTTGTAATTCTTTTCTTTTTCAATAAACGAATAATTATTTATGCCTTATTTTATTTTTTAATCCAAATATTTTGGGGCAGCAAATTTGATTTCGCTTACTGGCGGCACATAGAGTCGCAGTGGCTTTGTCATAGATGACTTTTGGGTCAACCTCTAAAACCATTAGAAGATTTACAAACATAGCACAAAACTCATATCTTAAATACATATAAACTGATGAGCCAAAACATTATGACCACCAACCTAATATGATGTTGGTCCTCCACGTGCAGCCAAAACAGCTTGTACTTGGCAAGGCACGGATGCTACAAGATTTCTAAATGTGTCTTGTCGTATCTGGTACCAACACATAACCAGCAGATCCTTTAACTCCTGTAAGGTCCGTGATTGAGACGGCACAGATCGGAGTTGCTGTTCCAACACAAACCACAGATGCTCGATGGGATTGATGTCTGGGGAATTTGGAGGCCAGGGCAATACCTGGAAGTCTTCCTCATGTTCCGCAAACCAGTCTCGAACAATCCAGGCAGTGTGACATGCCGCATTATCCTGCTGAAAGACTGCACCACCAGAGGGGAAGACTGTTGCCATGAAAGAGTGTACCTGGTCAGCAATGATGTTTAGGGAGGTGGTAGACATCAGAGTGCCCTGCACATGAATACCCAGAGTATCCCAGGAGAACATCACCCAAAGCATGACACTGCCACGACCAGCATGTTTTCATCCCACAGTTCATCCAGGCTCCATCACTTCCTCAGGTAAACGATGCACATGTACCTGGCCGTCCACAGAGTGCAACAAGAAATGTGATTCATCGAACCAGATGACCTTCTTCCGATCACTCAAGGTCCAGTTTTGAAGCATGCATGCCTATTGTAGGTGCGGTCACCGGTGAACCGTGGTTAGCATGGACACTAGGAGTGGCTACGCAGCCCCATTTTCAGTAGGGTCTGATGTACTGTGTGTTTTGACACATTACCCCCATCAACCAGCATTCCAATTACCGGCAAGTTGCGCCACATTCGCCCTTCTGTTGCCACATACCATTCAGGAGAGCCTTCACTCACCTCGAGCATCGATGAACTGTGGTCGTCCAACACCTCGCCAGTGGTTCGTGGGTTTTCGCTCCTCGGACTACTTTCAGTAGACTAACCACAGCTAACCATGAGCATCCCACCAGCCATGCCATTTCGGATATGCTCTGACCCATTCATCTAGCCATTACAATTTGGCCTTTGTAAAACTCGCTTAGGTCCACTGCCTTTCCTATCTGAAGAACAAGAGTAACACTGATTAACGGAGGTCAGTATCAGATTTTTTATACTGTGTCCCAACCATAGTTCACCTGCAGTTGCTTCGATTTGCATAACTTGCTGGTCATAATGTTTTGGCTCATCAGTGTATACCTAATAAGATATTAGATATACAAGTTGACTTTCCAAGTGCTAAAGTAGCACTTTATATTATATAACATATATTCCAGCATATAAGGTTACCATTAAAGTGCTAAAACAGTCATCTAAAATTTCGAGATTGATCCTTTTCCTGCTGGAAGCTATTTTCAGAATCCTTTTTCTTTTTAATCATCTGGCTCTGAAAGATGTTTATGACAGCCCAATGGATGCACTTGAATGAATTAAATTGCAGCAACCCCCATTCAGAATGCACTGGTCCCACAGGAGGTTGTTGGTGACTATTTTCAGGAAAACAAGAAATATACTGTGCAAAAAAGGATAGGTGGAACAGGACAGGGGTATGTCTGCCAGTGTCAAAAGGTGATAACATTGTATGGCATATCTTTTTAGAACCCCAAAAGTAATATCATTGTACATGTTGGCACTAATGACATTAAGAGTAGGAGATCTGAGGCAATGCTGTAGAAAAGAGGTGAGTTGGGATTAAATTTGCACAGACAAAAATAGGAGGCAGTACATGATGAGAGCCTTGTCAATCAATTCGGCATGGAGAGAGTGTACATTGGTTTGGTTTGTGTAGGATTTTATTGTTGCATTAGCAACTATGGCTATAATGCGTCAAAACCAAGTCAAGAGAGAGTGTACAAGACTCAAGGGATAGAATTTTTCTGAGCATGGTCTCTGCTTGTTAACAGGAGAGACTGCTTCTACTGGGATGGGATACACTCAAACGGAAAGGGTGTAAAAATATTTGCTGATGCTATCAAGGTGAGTCAGAAAACTCCTAGCATGGGGTGGGGGAGGAAACACAGAATAACAACAGCTGCAGGCAGAGATGAAAGTGATCCTTGCAATGCTTCTATAGGAACATGCACCAGCAGAAAGCAAGGTATTAAGGCCTGCTGTGGGTCATCATGGAACAAGGAAAAATATATGAGCTGTATTAGGGTAACTAAAAGTAAGAACAGGTGCATGTATACTAGCATGCACACCAATGCTAGAAGCATAGTAAATAAATTTTATTAATTTGAAATACTGGTCATTATCAAATGCAGACACTGTGGGGATATTGGAGCTGTGGTGTCACTCAGATATAAGGGATCCAGAATTTCAATATGGAGAGTACAATGTGTACAGAAAGGACACACAGGAGAGGAAGGGAGGGGTTATGCTCTTAGTTAAGAAACAAATCTAAGGCAGTGCATCAAGTTGACACTGGTGGCCAGTACAATGTTGAGTCATTTTGGTGTGACATAAGCACTAAGAAAACAAAAGTGAGAGTAGGAGAGTATTATAGGCCGAATAACTGTGATGTGTACAATGAACAACTGTACAGAGAAATAGAGTGGGCAAGTAAATCAGAATGTCTTATAAAATGGGGGATTTTTACTTTCCAGATAATGACTGGAACTTGTGGTTTGATCACTCGCACACTAGTCAGACTTTCATGGATTTATTGGATGATTTTCTACAGCAGCATTTTCAGAGGCAAATAGAGGGAGTAATATTCTTGCTCTGATTACCAGCAGTGATTATTCATGCATTAAGAATTTGCAGATAAAGGAACCACTAGGTGGCAGTCATCACAGTGTAATGATGTGGGATTTACTTAGACTAGTAGTTGTTGGTGACTCTATTGTAAGGGAAATGGAGAACATGCTTTGTAAAAAGGATAGGTGGAACAGGACTGGGGTATGTCTGCCAGGGGCAAAAGTTGATGATGTTGTAGAACGGATATCATCTTATCATCTTTTAAGAGCATAAAAGGTGATATAGTTGTACATGTTAGCACTTATGATATTAAGAGTAGGAGACCGGTGGAATTACTTAACAAGTACAGGTCACTGTTGAAAAAAAGCCGTGAATTAGGGTTGAATTTGAAAGTGTCTGCAATTCTGCCCAGACACGATAGGAGGGAGTATATGATGAGAGCCTTGTCGATCAATTTTGCCCTGAGAAGATTATGCAGGGCTCAAGGGGTAGAATTTTTTCAGCCTGGTCTGTACTTGTTAACAGGAGAGGCTGCTTCTACAGGGATGGGATACACTTAAATAGAAAGGGTGCAAGAATATTTGCTGATGCTATCGAGGCAGTGTTAGGTGGATCAGAAAACTGCTAGCTTAGGGGGGGTTACAAGGACTAATAGACTAACAGTAGCCACTGGCAGAGGTGAAAGTGATTCTTGCACTGCTTCTATTGGAATGAGCAGCAGCCTGGAAAACAAGATGCAGGATATTGCACAGACTGCTGGGAGTCATTGAAGTACAAGTAAACACATGGGTTGTATTAGGGTAGCTAAGAATAGGAACAGGTGCATGTATACTTGCGTGTACACCAATGCTAGGAGTTTGGTAAATAAATTTGATGAATTTGAGGTGCTCCAAACATCAAAGGCAGATATTGTTGGGATATCAGAGACGTGGTGTCACACAGATATAAGGAATACAGAACTGGAATTTGGGGAGTACAATGTGTACAGAAAGGATAGACAGGACAGGAAGGAAGGAGGAAGTTATGCTATTAGTTAAGAAACACAGAAAATTCAAGGAAGTGAAGCCAGTCAACATCGTTGGACAGTGCACTGTCGAGTCAGTTTGGTGTGACATAAGCATTGGGAGATCAAAATTGAGAGTAGGAGTGTGCTATAGGACTAATGACTCTGATGAGTATAATAAGAAACTGTATAGGGAAATAAAGTGGGCCAGTAAATCAGAGAGTCTTATAATGGGGGATTTTAATTTCCCAGATATTGACTGAAATTTGTGGGTTGGTCACTTACACACTAGCAAGGCTTTTGTGGATTTATAGGATGATTGTTTTCTACATCAGCATGTTCGGGAGGCAACCAGAGGGAGTAATACTCTTGATATGATTATCAGTAGTGATTCTTCATGCATTTAGAATCTGCAGAAAAAGGAACCACTAGGTGGCAGTGATCACAGTGTGCTGAAGTGAGATTTACTCAAAGAGGTAACTACCATCAGGGGTAAAGGGAAGGTTTTTTGCTTTCGTAAAGGCGACTATGATGGTCTGAGATAGTATTTAAATTCTATACAGTGGGACCAACTGATGATGTTACCAATAGCAAATTCAAAATGGGAAGCATTCAAAGAATTTATCTTGGAAGCTACTAGGCTTTACATACCAACTAAGAAATATTGTTCAAGGTTTAGGCCTAAATGGATTTCAGATGAACTAATGAGACATATGGCTGAGAAGAAAAATACATGGGATACATATAAATTAATGGGTGACATGGAAGCCTATAATAGATATAAGATGGTCTGTAACCAAGTCACAAAGGAGATTAGGTAGGCAAAGGCAGATTATAAGAAATCCTTGGCAAAGGATTCAAAGAAAAACAGAAAAGAGTTCTTTACCTATGTAAACTCTAGAAGGAAAGGGATGAATCAGATTGGTCCACTGGATATTGATGGTTCAACAGTGGAGGATTCTGCTCAGAGGGCTAACAAACTAAACGAGTATTTTGTATCTACATTCACACATGAGGAGTTATTCAGGAAGGGGAATGCCAGAGGTGAGGTAAACTCTGGCAGTGAGCTAGTTAATTTTGTAATAACTGAGAGGGAAGAGGAAGAGAAATTGTTGATGATAAACATAAAAAAAAAAAAAAGGCACCTGGTGTGGATAAGATCTATCCAGTTATATTAAAGGAGGCAGCATAGGACGTAAGCAAACCCTTGGCCATAATTATGAGAGCTTCTTTGGACTCAGGGGAAGTACCCATAGACTGGAGATGTGCAAATGTGACCGCAATTCACAAAGGAGGATCAAAAAAAAAAAAAAAGTAAAGTGCAGCCATTATCAACCCACTGCAGGATGGAAGCCTCCTCAACAATTCATGCTGAGGGAAATGGACCATAATCTGCCACGCTGGTCCAGTGCGGGTTGGCAGATCGACCGTATTCAGCAGTCAGGGGCTTGTGAGTTTAACTTCTGTTCCAGAAAATTAATGGAGGCACTGGTTAAAGAAGCACTGCAGGATCATCTAGACAAGACTTCAGTTATAGCTCGGACACAGCATGGGAAAGTCTTACCTGACCAATTTGATTGGATACTATGATGCAGTCACAAAAGAACTGGATGCAGGGAATAACTTTAATATTATATATTTGGATCTTAGAAAGGCTTTTGATACTGTTGCACATGGAAGACTGCTGCACAAATTGGAGCAGTGTGCATTGGAGGCAAATTGCTGCTATGGATAAAGGGCTGGTTGAGGGGGAGAAGACAAAAAGTGGTAATCAATGGACACTGCTCATCGTGGACTAATTTTATTAGTGGAGTTCCTCAGGGTTCAGTGTTGGGTCCATTGTTGTTTTCTGTATTTATAAATGATATTGATGATGGTATATCAAGCTTAATGTCCAAGTTTGCACACAATACAAAGGTTGGCAGGGTTGTTAAGGACACTACTGATGTTATGCTGCTGCAATAGGATCTGGAAAGGTTGAGCAGATGGGCTGAGAGGTGGCAAATGAAGTTTAACATTGAAAAATGTAAAGTACTACATATGGGGAAACAGTAACCCCAGAGCAACTTATCAACTCTGTGGTACTACACTGACAGTGGTAGAGAATGAAAAGGACCTGGGGGTAATTGTGTAGGCATATATGAAGTTTTCTGAGGAGTGCAGACGGGCTGCAAGAGTAGCTCATGGTGTCTTTTCAATGATATACAGGAATTTTTCTAGCAGGGATAAGGAGGTGATTATTCCCTTGTATAAGGCAATGGTCAGGCCACACCTTGAGTACTGTATACAGGTCTGGAGGCCTCATTTCAAGAAGGATGTAGAGCTGCTGGAATGAGTACAGAGAAGGCAACAAGATTAGTGAATGGAACAAAGGGTTGCTCTTACGAAGAAAGGGCTTAAGTTTTGCAAATTACAGTGTCTGGAGACTAGGCACCGGTGAGATGATCTGATAGAGGTGTATAAAGCCTTGAATGGTTTGAGCATGCTCAATGCCGATGGCATTATTTCTCTTGCTCAGAATAATCACCTGAGAGGGCATAAATTCAGATTGAGGAAAGACAGATGTATGATAGAAGTGCAGAAATTTGCCTTTAGCCAGCAGGTAGTTAGTTGGTGGAACAGACTTCCATTCCTTGTTGTGGAAGTTGATAGCCGAAATAAATTTAAGGCTCAGCTGGACAGGTATTTCGAACGAACGGAGGGATGAAATGGGAGTGGGGTTTTTTTTTTTTTTTTTGGCTGATGCTGCATAAGCTTGCTTTCTTGCATCATATGCCTCTACTAATGCTAATGTAACTACCATTAAGGAAAAAGGGAAAGGTTTTTGGTTTCATAAACAAGACTGCAGTGGTCTTACACAATTTTTAAATTCTATACAGTGAGACCAACTAATGATGTTACCAATAAACATTGCTAAATGGGAGGCATTCAGGGAAATAATCATTGAAGCTATTATTCGGTCATCACAAATGAAATGGATGCAAACAGTTTTAACATTATATACTTAAATTTCTGTAAAGCTTTTTATTCTTTACGACATGTAATTTATATAACTAAGTTTTGTATAAATTGCATTGACAGCAGAGACAAAGAGGTGATTATTACATTGTATAAGGCAATGTTTAAGTCACATCTGGAATAGTGCACAAGTTTTGTAAACCTCATTTTAGTATAAATAGTGGCAAAAAATGCAAGGAAGCAAACTTATACAGAATCAACAACAACAAACAAAAAAAACTCTACCCACCTCAACTGTACAACTCTAATAACAATTTTTCTAATCCTTCCTTAAATTTATTCAAACTACCTACTTCCACAACACTGAAAAGTTGTTCTAACAATCAATTATTTTCTGGCTGAAAGCAAAATTACATACAAATGTCCCTTTCTGTGTGCTGTCTTGAGAAAGTCTCCTCAAAGATGCCTAGTTTCCAAGTTGCAGCAGCTGGAAACTAGTCTCCTCACAGGTGACTAGTTTTCAGGTGCTGCAACATGCAGAATGGACTCTTTCTTGGTCAAAGTACCATCTTGTGTCTGACTAATCTGCTAGAAACAGTGCAGAGAGGAGAAACAAGATGAGTTTAGGGAAAAAAAGTATTCTTACTGAGAAAGAATGAGATCCTCTAAATTACAATTAAAAGAAACTAAGCATCTCTGTGGCAACCTAATTGAAATGTACAAGGATTTAAAATTGTTCAATAAACTAAATGTTGATTGCATCCTATTTCTCAGAATACCCACACATACAAATGAGCATAAATTTGAGTAATTGATTGTCAGAATAAACTTGGCCCACCTACTGTTGTGAAAATGGGTAGTTTCTTTGCACCAATACTAATACATGGTGAGAAAATATTTGTGGAAACAGGCAACCTGGTAGACTAGGGATGTGCATGCATGCTGGCATGTACATGTAGCAAGTGGGAGGATTTTCTGCAGAACAACAGTAGCATTAGCATTAGTAGAGGCATTTGATGCAAGAAAGCAAGCTTATGCAGCATCAGCCAAAAAAAAAAAAAAAAATAAATAAATAAAAAATAACCACTTCCACTTCACCCCTCTGTTCGTTCGAAATACCTGTCCAACTGAGGCTTAAACTTATTCAGGCTATCAACCTCCATGACCTCCACCAAATTTCCATGTCTATCCTACATCTGTCTTTCCTCAATTTGAATTTATGCCCTCTCAGGTGATTATTCTGAGCAAGAGGAAGAATCCCATCAGCATTGAGCATGCTCAAACCATTCGAGGCTTTATACATCTCTATCAGATCACCTCGCTGGTGCCTAGTCTCCAGACACTGTAATTTGCAAAACTTAAGCCTTTCTTCGTAAGAGCACCCCTTTGTTCCATTCACCAATCTTGTTGCCCTTCTCTGTACTCGTTCCAGCATCTCTACATCCTTCTTGAAATGAGTCCTCCAGACCTGTATACAGTACTCTAGGTGTGGCCTGACCATTGCCTTATACAAGGGAATAATCACCTCCTTATCCCTCCTAGAAAAATTCCTATATATCATTGACAATACACCATGAGCTACTCTTGCAGCCCGTCTGCACTCCTCAGAAAACTTCATATCCGCCTGTACAATTACCCCCAGGTCCTTTTCATTCTCTACCACTGTCAGTGTAGTACCACAGAGTTGATACGTTGCTCTGGGGTTGCTGTTTCCCATATGTAATACTTTACATTTGTCAATGTTAAACTTCATTTGCCACCTCTCGGCCCATCTGCTCAACCTTTCCAGATCCTGTTGCAGTAGCATAGTGTCAGTAGTGTCTTTGACAACCCTGCCAACCTTCGTATCATCTGCAAACTTGGACATTAAGCTTGATATACCATCATCAATATCATTTATAAATACAGAAAACAATAATGGACCCAATACTGAACCCTGAGGGACTTCACTAATAACATTAGTCCACGATGAGCAGTGTCCATTGATTACCACTCTCTGTCTTCTCCCCCTCAACCACCCCTTTATCCATAGCAGCAATTTGCCTCCAATCCACACTGCTCCAATTTGTGCAGCAGTCTTCCATGTGCAACAGTATCAAAAGCCTTTCTAAGATTCAAAGTTATTCCCTGCATCCAGTTCTTTTGTGACTGCATCATAGTATCCAATCAAATTGGTCAGGCAAGACTTCCCTTTAACAAAACCATGCTGTGTCTGAGCTATAACTGAAGTCTTGTCTAGATTATCCTGCAGTGCTTCTTTAACCAGTGCCTCCATGAATTTTCCGGGAACAGAATTTAAACTAACAGGTCTATAATTACTTGTGTCGGCCTTTGATCCTCCTTTGTAAATTGGGGTCACATTTGCACATCTCCAGTCCATGGGTACTTCCCCTGAGTCCAAGGAGCTCTCATAATTATGGCTAAGGGTTTGCTTACTTCCTTTGCTGCCTCCATTAATATAACTGGATAGATCCCATCCACCCCATTTGCCTTTCTTGTATTTATCTTCAACAATTTCTCCTCCACTTTACTCTCAGTTATTACAAGATTCTCTAGCTTACTGCCAGGGTTGAATACACCTCTGGCATTCCCCTCGCTGAAGAACTCCTCATGTGTGAATGTCAATGCAAAATATTCATTTAGTTTGTTAGCTACCTGAGCAGGATCATCAACAGTTGACCCATCGATATCAAGTGGACCAATCCGATTCATCCACTTCCTTCTAGAGTTTACATAACTCTTTGCTGCTTTTCTTTGCATCCCTTGCCAAAGATTTCTCGTAATCTGCCTTCGCCTGCCTAACCTCCTTTGTAACTTGGTTACAGATCAACTTGTATCTATCATAGGCTTCTGTGTCACGTGTTAATTTGTATGTATCCCATGCATTTTTCTTCTCTGCCATATGTCTCATTAGTTCATCTGACATCCACTTAGGCCTAAACCTTGAACAATATTTCTTAGTTGGTATGTAAAGCCTAGTAGCTTCCAAGATAAGTTCTTTGAATGTTTCCCATTTTGAATTTGCTGTTGGTAACATCATCAGTAGGTCCCACTGTATAGAATTTAAATACTGTCTCAGTCCATCGTAGTCGCCTTTACGAAAGCAATAACCCTTCCCTTTACCCCTAATGGTAGTTACTTCTTTGAGTAAATCCCACTTCAGCACACTGTGATCACTGCCACTTAGTGGTTCATTTACCTGCAGATTCTTAATGCATGAAGAATCACTACTGATAATCAAATCAAGAGTATTACTCCCTCTAGTCGCCTCCCGAACATGCTGATGTAGAAAACAATCATCCAATAAATCCACAAAAGCCTTGCTAGTGTGTGAGTGACCAGCCCCCAAATTCCAGTGAATATCTGAGAAATTAAAATCCCCCATTATAAGACTCTCTGATTTACTGGCCCACTCTATTTCCCTGTACAATTTCTTATTATACTCATCAGAGTCATTAGGCCTATAGCACACTCCTACTCTCAATTTTGATCTCCCAATGCTTATGTCACACCAAACTGACTCAACACTTCTGTCCAGCAATGTCGACTGGCTTCACTTCCTTGGATTTTATGTATTTCTTAACTAATAGCATAACCCTTCCTCACTTCGTATCCTGTCTATCCCTTCTGTAGACATTGTACTCCCCAAATTCCAGTTCTGCATTCCTTATATCTGTGTGACACCAAATCTCTGAAATCCCCACAATATCTGCCTTTGATGTTTTGAGCAATACCTCAAATTCATCAAATTTATTTACTAAACTCCTAGCATTGGTGTACACGCAAGTATACATGCACCTATTCTTTTTCTTAGCTACCCTAACACAACCCATGTGTTTACTTGTACCCCAATGATTCCCAGCAGTCTCTGAAATATCCTGCATCTTATTTTCCAGGCTGCGGCTCATTCCAATAGAAGCATATGATATTTATTAAAATTGCTTCTTTCTATATTTACACACTTCTTGTCCAAGTGCCATGTATGAAGATTTTTATAGTTGTAATGAACAAAAGTATCGTTCAGAAAGAAAGAGGTTGCCAATTCCCTATGAAAAATTATCAAAGTCCAACAACATCTTCTTGATGTGTAATAGTACCACAGATAAGGTTAGGAAGACAAAGGTTGAATATGTGAAAGCACTGGCTAAGAGAGCAAAGAATGGGGAAAAGGAGTTTTTCACATATGAAAAACTCCTTGTCCTAGAAAACTAATCAAATCGGGACCCTTGTGTACTGGGTATGGGAAAGTAACCTTGCTGATGAACTAAATAGGTACTTTGCATCAGTCTTTACTGATGAAAGAAAGGACTATTCATGCTGAGGAGAGGCTGTGTGAGTAATGCATCCTTCTTAAAATGAGGCCCCCCCCAGTGATGCTGGAGGCCTCATTTTAGGAAGGATGTAGAGTTGCTAGAACGAATACAGAGAAGGGCAACAAGATTGGTGAGAGGAACAAAGGGGTACCCTTACCAAGGGAGGCTTAAGTTCTGCATGTTACAGCATCTCGAGACTAGGCACCTGCAAGGTGATCTGATTGAGGCGTATAAGGCCTTGAATGGTTTAAGCAGGCTTAATGCTGATGGGATACTTCTGAAATTACAGAATAACTTATTAGAAAAAACTTTTGAACCTAAAGGCAAGTAAAGATCCCAGAGATGATGGCCATATACCCAGTACTTTTCAGCAAGTCAGCCAGAGGTACATTAAACCCCATTGAGGTTAATTATGAGGGCATCATAATTTACCAATAAATAAAGATGATTCTAAGGGTGAAGCTGATAATTACAGACCAGTTAGTCTGACTTCAATTGTAGAGAAAATCTTGGAGACCAGATTAAGAATGCAATCTAGGAACATTTAGATAGAAATGGCATTCTAAAGGATACACAGCAGGGTTTTTTCTAAGGAGAACTTAACTAACCTGGTAAGCAATTTTGACCCAGTTACTCTTCAGATTTTCTCTAGAAAGGTTGAGAAGTAGCAAATGAAGTTTAACATTGACAAATGCAAAGTACTGCATATGGGTAGCCATAACCCAAGAGAAACATACCAACTGTGTGATACTACACTCAGGGAGGTGGAGAATGAAAAAGACCTGAGGGTAATTGTGCAGTCAGATATGAAGTTCTCCGAGCAGCAAGGTTGGCAAACCTTGCTGCTCGGAGAACTTCATATCTGACTGCAGAAGGGTTGGCAAAGCAGGTCATGAAGTTTTGTTAATGATATATAGGAATTTTGCTAGCAGAAACAAGGAGGTGATTATCCCTTTGTATAGGGCAATGGTCAAGCCACACCTTGAGTACTGCATACAGGTCTGGAGGCCTCATTTTAGGAAGGATGTAGAGTTGCTAGAACGAATACAGAGAAGGGCAACAAGATTATGTGAGAGGAACAAAGGGGTACTCTTACCAAGGGAGGCTTAGGTTCTGCATGTTACAGCATCTCAAGACTAGGCACCTGCAAGGTGATCTGATTGAGGCATATAAGGCCTTGAATAGTTTGAGCAGGCTTAATGCTGATGAGATACTTCTGCTCGCTCAGATTAAGAACCTGAGGGGGGCATAGATTCAAATTGAGGAAAGACAGTTGTAGAACAGATGTGTAGAAATTTGCCTTTAGCCAGCAGGTAGTTGATTGCTAGAACAGACTTCCATCTGTTGTTGTGGAAGTTGATAGCTTAAATAAATTTAAGGCTGAACTAGACAAACATTTAGATTGACTGGATAAGTGAAATGAGAAGGGTTTTTTTGGCTGATGCTTGCTTTCTTGCATCATATGTCTCAACTAATACTATGCTAGATGGATGTAGAAAACAATTTCAGCATAGTTTATTTGGATTTTAGCAAGGCATATGGCTTGGTCCCTCATATCATGAGAGGTTACTGTATAAGGAATTAAGGTATAAGTAACCTCTAATGAGGTTACTTATACTTTAATGCATATTCTTCAGAATGGTGCACATCAGAAGTGGGGTTCCCAAGGATTGGATCTTGAACAACTGTTATTTCTGATTTTTATAAATGTCAATGAAGGGATGAAAAGTGTGATGTCAAAATATGCAGAATGATGCAAAGATTGGTAGAGTAGTTAAAGATCAGTGTCAAGTGGCACTACTTCAGGATGAGTTGAACAGGTTCAAGAATAGTCACAAAAAATGGTAGCTATGCTTTAATGCAGCAAAAATAAGAGAGAAAAGGAATCCCAAAATAACTTAACTTGGTGGGGTTGAATTAAAAATCAGTAGAGGAAGAAAGGGATTTGGGAGTTACAATATGGCAGATATGAAGTTCTCTGAGCAATGTAAACAGGTAGCCAGGAAAGCCCATCTTATCAATGATTTATTAAACAATTTCCTAAAGAGACAGGGAGGTCATAATCTCACTATATAGTGCAATTGCAAGACTGCATTTGGAACGCTGTGTTCAAGTATGGAGACTTCATCTGAAAATAGTGAGCTTTTTGAAAGGGTTCAAAGATGGGTAATACACATGGTGAGATCAGCAAAATGGTGACCATATGAGGAAAGACAGAATTATGTGGGCTACAGAGCTTGGCAACCAAGCACCTTAGAAGGACCCTGATTGAGGTTTACAAGCTGGCAAGCAGGGTTAGTAAAATGAATTAAGGTGGAATTTTCGCTGTTTATAAAGAATTTCAGAACTAGGGCCATAAATTCAAATTACGGGGGAAGAGGTTTAGACTAAAATGTAGAAGTTTTCAATTAATCACCAAGTTGTTGATTACTGAAACAAGTTTCCTCCGCAGGTAGTTGAAGCTGTCAGTTTGGAGTAATGTAAAGGTCAACTGGATTTATCTATATGAGAAGGAAGCACATATTTTCTTATTTTGTATTTTCTTATCTACTTTTTACTTTTTTTTTTTTGGTCACAGCACCAAAAGCCTGTGGCTTCCTTGCACTATACTGCTAATACTATTGATGAACTCAAAAGTTTCAGAAGCACACTGATCATACATGCTGAATTTTCATAAAATTGAAAGATTATAAAATCACTATGGGATTGTAACAACTCCTCTTAACAAGAAGTAGTCAGTATTTCATAACTTACGTTCATCAGTGATAAAATTTTTTCTTTGAAATGACAAGACAAAGCTAGAATGCATATATGTAAAGGAATATTAAATCAGCATTTATGCCTTTAAGATCATGTTGATCTTTACTTGCACAATGCTATTCAAGCAGCATAGAGTAATACACTATATTGTGAGGTCTGTTATTACATACCCATATACAGGTTTAGAAAAGGAATGACTTATATTTCATACTTAGCTTCCTGAGCCCATCTGCTAATGACCTTTGGCATTGGAGAAATTTAATATCTGAAATTCAGGGTTTGGCACACAATGCTTGTTGAATTAAATAATTCCATATGATATAGCAAGACAATTTATTAATTTCACCTGAGATGCTATAGGTATTAAAGTTCAAAACCATTCTGTGTATTACTTATAATATCAATATCCTATTATATGATAAGAATATTCTATTCCTTGTCAGAATTCAAAATTCAACATACAGAATGGTTTTGAGCTTTAATAAAATTACTTTGAAAATTTTTGGGCTAGCACTGCATAATTGCATCATATTATGCACTTTTTAATTCTATCAAACAAAGCATTTTATGGCACTTTCCTTATTCCAATCCCTAAACTGAACTGACCAATATATTTGATGTTCTGGAATTTTTAAATGTTGCAAAAATTTATAACTATTATTTGTGGAAAGGGGGAGGAAGAGACAGCTGTTTTTATTTACACCAGCTATAATAGACCGAAGTAAACAAATTTCTGCAATGCCATCTGAAAAATCACACTGTTGGGATTTGCCATTAACTTAGCAATTCATTACACAAGTCTTGATCAAAAAAGTCTGATGACTAACACCACAAATGCATTTAAATGATAAAATGGTGGTATTGGTAGTGGGTTGGATGTATGGTGGCAACTTATTCATACATTTGTGGTTTCCACCACCTAGCATTTTCAAAATGTTGATATCTGTGCAACATGCAAATGTGACAAAACTGCTGCAAAAATGTACAAAATGCTTTTCACCACTTAGAAAAGTGACAGTGTGATAAGGATGGCAGTTTAAGCAGTTTCAGAGGTGAGGTGGAAACTAGTAATGATGAAGAAGGAAGTAGTCACCTGTCAGTATTTAGAAACAAGATAAGCATCACTGCTAGGATACTGGACTATGATTTGACTTGGTTCAGAAAATTTTTAATTGAAAATATGAACTTGGGATGCATTAGTAAAGTTTATCCTATGAATGCTCACAGATGATCAGAAGAAAGAATGAGCCCATATTTCATCCAAATCAGTAAAGGCTAAAAGATGCAAGAATCCTATACATTTCAGCTGCTCAGCACAAAAAATATATATATATTGTATAGGCAACCTTTATGGATTATATCATACTCTTTCCACCACTAACCAGTACTGATAACTAATCTCACCAGACTGTCAATTCCATTGCCTGAAGATAGCATATTTCCAGTGGTCAAAAACACAAAAACACAAGAACTGATCAAAGGAAAACTTCCTTATTAGCTTTCCCAAACATTTTATATTTAGATCCACTAAAATTTGTATACCATTCCAATGGAAATTCCACCATCATTTAATTGGCCTCCCCCACCAGCTGCCTAGTTTTCAAACTCCACTCCGTATGTTTGCCACTGCTCTTCCAGTTGATGTCCTTTAGCTATTCTCACCAGAGGAGTCATACATCTTTAGAAGTTCTTAAAGAGTTCCACATTTTTCCTTAGATGATCTCCACCCTAAACACAATATTCTAAATACAGTCTCACTATTGGCTTGTATAAAAGAACTAACCTTCTCCTCCCAAGATGAATAGTACAATAAGTCAATGAAAAAACACAGAGGTCCTTCCTGGCAACCTGCTTACACTGTATACTAACTTTCGTGTCTCATTCACACTCTTTAGCTGTACCCCAAATAGTGTATAAGTTATTCTTGTGCTATTATTTCCCAAATATACAACCTTACCCCTGGCAGCACTAAAACCTAACTGCTGTTTCTTGGACCATCCAAGTATCCAGATCAAATTATTCTGATTTGGTGGCTAACACTGATTCACACTGTTAACCACCCTCCCAATATTTTTATCACCTCCAGGTTTCATTAAAGTATTCCCCCAGTGTATCAGCTATACACATGAGTCAGACAGACACAAAGCAGTAATTAATTTTCAAAGTGGACCAACAAATACTAATCTTTTATAAAGACCAACAAGTTTATGTAACAAACTAATGTTTAGTATTATAAGTTTATTTTATTTTTTAGTTAATGTCAACTCAGAACATCAACAATTACAGAAAAATGTTAAAATGGCTTGAAGAGTAGAGACATTTTTACATAAATGTTGAAATAATTAGTTTGGCAATTTCTGTTATCAATACAGTAATAGTAATTAATCACATTTTTGTTCAGTTACATAAAATCATTACAGTTCTAATGCACATTTTGCAAAAAATTTAAATTAGAAATAGCAAATGAAGGAAGGAAGCATACATGTCATTAGTCAAAAAAAAAAAAAAAAAAAAAAACAACCCATTACATTACATAAACCCCCATCCCCTCAAATAATCCAGTTCATTCTTTGTTAAATTTATTCAAACTATTCACTTCCACAACACAAGATGGAAGTTAGCTCAAACAATCCAATACTGTCTGGATGAAAGCAAATTTTTGCACATTTTTCCTGCAGCCATCCCTTTGCAATTTAAATTTATAACACCTTATTTGTGTTGTTCAAGAAAGAGTAAGGATGCCATCAGAATTTAGTTTACTCAATACATTTAAAGCCTTAAACACTTCAATCGGGTCTCCTCACACGTGCCTAGATTCCAGATACTGCAATTAGCAGAACCAAAAGCCTTTCCTGGTAAGAGGAGCCTTTTGTTCCTCTCGCTATTCTCATTGCTGTTCTCTGTATCTATCCTTCCTAAAATTAGGATTCCAGATTCCTATACAATATTCAAAATGTGCCCTAAACACCGCTTTATATAATGGAATAATCACCTCCTTGTCCTTGCATCAAAATTCCAGCAAAAATTATTGAAAGAACCCCCATAAGTTCATCTAGTAGCCTGTCTGCAGAACTTAGAAGATTCATATCTGACTGCACAATTACCCCCAGGTCTTTTTTATGCTTCACTACCCTGAGTGTGGTACCACACAGTTCCTAAATTATTCTGATTACTGCAATCCATATGCAGTAGCTTGCATCTATCAACATTAAAATTCGATTCCTACTTCTCAGGAGATCTGCCTAATTTTTCAAGGTCTCTTTTTGTAGTAGCATATCCTGATTACTGACTTTAACCACCCTGCCAATATCTGTATATCTGTGAACTTAGGCATTAAGCCTGATATGACTTCACCCTGGGGTACTACACTAATATCATTTCCCCAAGAAGAGCACTGTCCACTGATAACCACTCAGTCTTCTCCCACTGAGCCATCCCTTTATCCATAGCAGTAACACTTGCCTCTAATATCATACTGCTCCAATTTATACTTTCACATGGAACAGCTTCAAAAGCTTTTCTGAAATAGTACAAGTACAGCGTCAGTTATCCAGAATAATTAATGTCAGACCCCTTCCGGATAATTGAATGTTAGGTATGATTAAATAAATTCTGTTATAATTATTAAGGTAAAAAGGAATAGACTTTAAATAGCATTAAAAAAATGAATTTAATTAAAAATAATAACTTATACATAAAAATTTGCACATTTACATACATACATACATACATATATATATATATATATATATATATATATATATATTCAGATAGGTATTTTACTACAAATTTTATGTGGAAAAAAAATTAAAGTAATTTTTTAAAATAATGTTCGATCGTTTTTGTTTTGTTTATTGTGACTTTTTTTTTTTTTTTTGTTGCTAAATCTCTCAAGTTTCTCAATAATATCAATTTGATTATATCGCATTCTTCCTGATTTTCTGCTAATTTCAGTGCTGTTTCCTTTCGTTGACATTTTACCACAAAAAAAAAAAAAAAAAAAAAAACTGAGAACAATAAATCGCACAGTTTTCGGCCGATATTACTGTATTCTCACCGAATTTGGACCTAAAGTAAACATAATATGAAATGAAGAGAACAAAATGTCACGGAAAATTGGGTTCACAGAAGCAAATAACTAAACTCTTATCACTCGTGGTTTCGAAGAAAACCGATTAGTCCTAATTCAACATTACACCAGATATACGACGTAAAAAAGAGACAGAAATACTCTTGTAGCATAAATGTTTCTCTCAAATACTACCATTGATAAAAAAAAAAAAAAAAATCAGCCTTTCAAATTATTCAGGATAACTGATGTTCCAGATAACCAATGTACTATTTTTTTTTTTTTTTTTTTTGTCTCTACAAGTGCAAGTTTACAGGAGGATATGCACATTATGCAAGCTTCAAAACCAGAAAAACCAGAGGGTAAAACAAAAGCCAATTTCAGCATTTTACCTCAACTCAGTCCAGATTGTATCTGTTAGTTTGGCAAGTATACTAAACTGTATATTATTCTTTTTGAGCACCTCCATGTTATTGTCTGCTAATAATTATGCCTATAATTATTTTAACTATTATTATTTAATCTGACTAATGGCTTATTTAATATGTTATTTAGGATGACTAATTATAGAATCCAATGATCAATTATTATTTGAAAAATAATGGAATTATAATGTAAATTATCTAATGTAACTGCTATTAGGGTTAATACTGAATTAAAGAACAACTAAATTACTGCAAGTTTATTTAAAATATATACGAGGTGTGACAGTAAAGTTCCTGGACTAGCACAATAAAAATAACACGAAGTGAAAGAATTCGAAAATGATTTTATTTTTTATTCAAAGTAATCACCACTTGATTGAATGCACTTGTTAGACCATTCCAAAATTCTCTGAATCAACAAATGCAACCAAAGAGATGATTCAGTTCAGTAGTTACATTTTTCTGTCTGCAACATCCTGAAATCTCTTTTCTTCAAGGGCAGTTTTCATCTTGGGAAAGAGAAATCTGCTGGTGCCAGATCACAAGAGTAGGGTAGATGTTTAATCTGTAAAATACCATATTTTCTCAGAAATGTCTTCACAAGTGCAGAATGAGCAGGGGCATTGTCATGCAATAAAAATAACTGCCTTTCTCTCAAAATTGCTGTCTCACCTGGGAAATGTTTCAGTAGTCTTTGAAGCATCAAGTCTAGGTGAAGTCTTCACATGATGACACTCTTCGTTGCTTGTACTCATCACGAACAAGAAGACTATTTTGACAAATCGTCTCCTTGTTCACATCCAACACATCAGCCATCATTCTGAGGGTCAAACAACAATCTCTTGCTACAATTTCCCAAACTTTTGCAACTCTGTACTCATATCGAGGGATTGTTGGATGCCCGCTTCTTGGGAACATCATGCCTGCCTGAACCGCTTATACCACTTAAACACACTAGTACAACTTAACATTTCTTCACCATGCACAGATTTTAACATTTCTATTACTGCTGAGTATGGTACAAGTAATAGGAACAATAATACTCATTGTGGCAACATTACCCAGTTTAAGTCAAAATTTGATATTTGTTCTTTGTTCCATTGGAAATTGTGACATGGAACATTAATGCTAGTAATGAAACTGGTTGTTACATGCTACCTGTCAGCCTTCTAGAAAATTTCTGTACCCATCTGTTGGTGGAAGTTTGTACTACAATATATCATTTCATTTATTTTCAACCTCATTAAACATGACCACAACAGAACCAGTCCAGGAACTTTATTCCCATACCTCGTATATGTATTGCTAAGGTTAATAGGCCTACTGACTTCAACGGTATATCCTAAGAAGTGGTGCATGTACATTACTGTCTCCTGATACACTTTTTTTATAGCAACATGGCCAAAATTTTTTTTACTGGAATTGTTATTCTGTTTATGGAAAGTAATCACTGAATACAAACAACACAAAAATGTATTTTCAAAAAAAAAAAAAAAAAAACTGGGGTTTTTTTTTTAGGACATGACATATCAGTAATTCCATGCTCTAAGTTGGTTTGTCAGTTTTATGTATGAAAAAGTCTGGGGAGAGGGTGTTGACATATGAGACCAGATAAATCATTTACATTTGGAAAAAGCTTCAATAAAGTTCCTTGTGTCACTGACAGGATCCAAACTTACACCTTTCCAAAGAACTGACAAATCTAGTTAGTTAAAGTTTCAAATGATGGAGAGGAGAAAGTACAAAAGTCAATAATTCTAACTTGATCAAAATTTGGTTGTTTTGTTTACACAATATCATGTGGCTAAGTTAATATTTGAAATTACGATGTCATTTAGGTTATAAAAGACAAAGTGAAAACAGAAGTGTGGTACAGAGGTTTTCCAACCACATTTTAATTTCGAATAGATAAAAAAAAAAAAAAAAATGTGATATTAACATCAAAATAATGGCTACGATGTAAAATCTACATTAAATCTTAATTTTGCTTTTTAGAAATTATTTATTTTTTAACAGATAAATAAACTGAAGGCAAATATCATAATGTGTTATTATAGCAAAGCTATCAAAAAAAAAAAAAAAAATCAGTGATGAAAGCAATGAATACTTGCATACAATAAAATACAAAAACTGTTTCAAACTTTTATCTGGTTAGAATATAGGTGAACAGATACCATAAACTATGCTAAATATCCGGTCGATATCAATCAGAAATGTAACATATCTGTTTCTGTTTGTCAACATCATTTGTTGCTGAAGAAATGTTAACAAACATATATTAAAACGTGCAACTGTTATAGAATCGGTTGTATTCTGTATTCCAATTAATTATCTCAATAAGCTTATTACAGCTATCATAAATAAAACTGGAAATCGCGGGAGGAACAACATGTTTACATGGATACAAGATGTAATAAACTGCATATCATTATAACACATAACCATAATGTGATATTATATACTGCAATTAATTAAACGTTAGCAAATTGCAATTTTAGTAAAGAAAATACATTACATAAGCAGTTCACATATTTCATTTGCTAAATATACATTTTCAATTGGCGGTGGGTGTAAGTAAATAAAATAGTTTCATCCAAAATGTAACGATAATACGCTACGAAAATGATACATTGTACGAAGAAATAAACCATACAAAAGTATGTCTTGCAATACATCAATTATACATCGTTATTTATAAATTTCTTAGTGAACTTGTATATAATCAAATAAGTAAATAATTTCCTCACTCTGACAGCTGTGTTCTTATCAGATGTACAGTATATGCGGTTCTATTTTATTAAGCCTACTGGCATGTGCTGTCCTTCATTTGGATCGATGAGAGAAAAATTTACAGTCCACATGAAATACACAAAGTGACTAAAACTTATTCTCACATTTTTACGGGACAAAATACAAAAATTGGATTAAAATAAAACAAAATACTAGTTCATAATCTAAAGCGTTCAATATTCATACATCACTTTCGACCAGAACGATAACGCGACGTTATTTAACATCCCTCTTTTCCCCCTATCTACAGAGACCAGTTCTCTTGACTGCACGTGCTATTTAACATTTTGTCAGAAACTGTATTTCATTCGGCTCACGCCTAGATGAGAAGAGAAAGAAAGAAAAAAAAAAAGTAATAATAAATAAAACAATAAATAAATAAATGCACATACAAGATTACGCAGATGCGAATCCAGGTTATTTTTCTCTTTCCTAATAGAAGAAAAGTAAATTTGCTATATTTTGCGTTGCTGTTCCCTAGTAACCCCAAGGGCTCACATCTGGTGAGTTTCGGACTGGCAAACCCAGGGTCCTGAGCTGGATATCATCATCCGTTTCTTTCTTGGTGATTCCTCTCTCTCTGTCTTTCAGGGTAACTCGGGGATTTTTTTTTCTTTTTTTTTTTTTTTTTTTGCCTCGGGCGTTCTTGCATCTTATGGCTATTAATAATAATAATAATAATAATAATGACAATGATTTGGCATAGATTTGAGAAACAGCACATTATACACTACAGTATTTAAAGATCAAAATAACAAGAGTATTTTCGCTTCCCGTTTATCTTTAATTATTAGAAGCTTATCATACAATATTCAGTATTAACTGCACTTAATTACGTATATGAATCATGGAAATAAATAGTTCAAAATATAATTCGATTGCAGAGCAAAGAATTATGAGTGACGGGTACTGGTATCAAGTGCATAGTGCAGTTGGTTGTGTGTTACTATTATTATTCCTGTTAGCACTGGCAGAGGAATATGATGAAACAAAGCAAGCTTACACAGCATCAGTCAAAGAAAAAAAAAAATCTTCCCATTTCACCCATATATTCGCTACAAACGTTTGTCGACGTCTTCCCTCAAATTATTTAAGCTATCAACTTCCACAACGACGAATTAGCATTAGCATTAGCATTAGTAGAGGCATACAACGCAAGAAAGCAAGCTTAGCATTAGCATTAGCATTACCATTAGAAGAGGCATATGATGCAAGAAAGCAAGCTTATTCAGCATCAGCCGAAAAAAAAAAAAAAAAAAAAAAAGCACAACCACTACTCCCATTTCACCCCTCCGTTCGTTCGAAATACCTGTCCAGCTGAGCCTTAAATTTGTTTAGGCTATCAACATCAACAACAAGTGATGGAAGTCTATTCCACAAACCAACTGCCCGCTGGCTAAAGGCAAATTTCCGCACAGCTATCCGACATCCGTCCTCCCTCAATTTGAATTTATGCCCTCTCAGGTGATTATTCTGAGCAAGAGGAAGAATCCTATCGGCATTGAGCATGCTCAAGCCATTCAAAGCCTTATACACCTTTATCAGATCACCTCGCCGATGCCTAGTCTCCAGACACTGTAATTTGCAAAACGTAAGCTTTCTTCGTAAGAACAATCCTTTGTTCCATTCACTAATCTTGTTGCCCTCCTCTGTACTCGTTCCAGCAGCTCTACATCCTTCTTGAAACGAGGTCTCCAGACCTGTATACAGTACTCAAGGTGTGGCCTGACCAATGCCTTATACAAGGGAATAATCACATCCCTATCCCTACTAGAAAAATTCCTGTATAGGAATTTTTCTAGTAGGAATAGGGATGCAGCATTAGCCAAAAAAAAAAAAAACCCTCCCATTTCAAATGCGCCTGTCCAGCTCAGCCTTAAATTTATTTACGCTATTAGTTTCCACAACAAAAGATGGAAGCCTGTTCCACCAATCAACTAAAGGCAAATTTCCCATATCTATTCTACAACTACCTTTCCTCAATTTAAAACTGTGCCCCCTCAGGTTCTTAGTCTGTGCAAGAGGAAGAATCCCATCAGCATTCAGCTTGCTCAACCCATTCAAGGCTTTATACACCTCAATCAGATCACCTCGAAAGTGCCTACTCTCCAGGCGATGCAATTTGCAGAACTTAAGCCTTTCTTGGTAAGAGCATCCGTTTGTTCTTCTCACCAATCTTTTTGCCATTCTTACTACTTGTTCTAGCAACTCTACATCATTCCTAAAATGAGGTCTCCTTGAAACCTGTACACAGTATTCTAGGTGTGGCCTGACCATTGCCTTGTATAACCGGATTATCACCTTCCTGTCCCTGCTAGCAAAATTCCTATATATCATTGACAAGACTCCATGACTTGCCCTGCCGCCTGTCTGCAATGCTCAGCGAATAATAATGTCTGACTGCACAATTACCCCCAGGTCTTTTTCACTTTCCACTTCCCTGAGTGAAGTACCACACAGTTGGTACGTTTCTCTTCGGTTATTGTACCCATATGCAGTACTTTGCATTTGTCAAGGTTAAACTTCAGTTGCCACTTCTCAGCCCATTTTCCTAACTTATCTAGATCCAGTTGGAGTAGCATAGTGTCTTTACTGGCGTTAACAACCCGGCCAACCTTTGTATCATCTGCAAATTTGGACATTAAACCTGATATACCTTCATCAATATCATTGATAAATATACAGTACAAAACAACAATGGGGCACGCCGAACCCTGGGGAACTCCACATAACATTTGTCCAAGAAGAGCAGAACCCATTGATTACCACCCTCTGTCTTCTCCCATTCAACCATCCTTTTATCCAATGTAGTAACTTACCCTTAATACCATTCTGCTCCAATTTATACAGCAGTCTTCCATGTGCAACAGTATCAAAAGCTTTCCTGAAATCCAATTATATGACATCAAAATTATTTTTTGCATCCAGTTCCTTTGTAACTACATCACAGTATCCAATTAAATTTTTCAGACAAAACTTTCCCTTAACAAATTCATGCTGTGTCTGAATTATTACTGCAGTCTTGTCTAGATGATTCTGCAGTGCTTCTTTAACCAGTGATTCCATTATTTTCCCAGGAACACAAGTTAAACTAACAGGTCTGTAGTTACTTGTGTCACCTTTTGAACCCCTTTGTGAATTGGTGACACATTTGCACACTTCCAGTCCATGAGGACATCGCATGAATCCAAGGAAGCTCTCATTATTATGGCTAAGGGTTTGCTTACTTCCTTTGCTGCCTCCTTTAATATAACTGGATAGATCCCATCCGCCCCATGTGCCTTCCTAATGTTTAACTTCAACAATTTCTCCTCCACTTTGCTCTCAGTTATTACAAAATCACTTAGCTCCCTGTTAGCGTTTGATAAACTTCAGGCATTCCCCTCATTGAATAACTCCTCATGTAAAATGGAAGTTTGTTCCAGCAATCAACCACCAGCTGAACTAAAGGCAAACTTCTGCACATCTATTCGACAACTGTCTCTCCTCAATTTGAGTTTCTGCCCTCTCAGCTTTGTTATCTGAGCAAAAGGAAGAACCCCATACACATTGAACCAGCTCAACCCGTTCAAGGCCTTATACACCTCAATCAAATCAGCTCGCAGTTTCCTAATCTCCAGACGCTGTATTTTGCAGAAATTAAGACTTTCTTGGTAAGAGCATCCCTTTGTTCCCCTTCTTTGTAGTCGTTCTAGCGATTTTACATTCTTCCAAAAATTAGGCTTCAACACCTGTATGCAGCACTCAAAGTTTGTCCTGAACATTACCTTATACAAGGGGATAATAACCTCCTTATCACTGTTAGCGATGTTCTCCTATACCATTGACAATACTCCATGACCTGCTCAGGTGGCAGCCTGTCTGCCACCTGAGCAGGTCATGATAATGGGGTATTGTGAATGAAAACTTAATATCTGACTGCACAATAACCCCCAGGTCTCTTTCATTCTCCACTACCCTGAGTGTAGCACCACACAGCTGGTACATTTCTTTGAAGTTACTACTACCCATGTGCTGTACTTTGCATTTGTGAATGTTAAACTGCAGTTCTCACTTCTCAGCCCATCTGCCCAACTTTTCTAGATCCTGTTGCAGTAGCATACTGTCATTAAAAAACATGCCAACCTTTGTATCAAATGCAAACTTGGATATTAAGCCTGATATACCTTCATCAATATCATTAATAAATATACAAAACAACAATGGGCCCAACACCGAAACCTGGGGGGACTCCATTAATAATATTAGTCCACGACAAGCAGTGTCCATTGATTACCACTCTCTGTCTTCTCCCACTCAATCATCCTTTTATCCATTGTAACAATTTGCCCTTAATGCCCCATACTGCTCCAATTTGTACAGTAGGCTTCCATGTGCAACAATATTATTATTGTTGTTCGAGGAACTCTCTTACTATCTTACAAGTGTTCAAATTGCAGCTTTCTGGAGTTCCCTGTCAGTGTTCTCTGCGAGGTTCTTATAGTGGCTCTTTAGAATCATATGTGTGTTTGACACAGTGACCGTGATGGTCATTACTTGTTCCATATGCCACATGTCGTTGACTTCTTGTCTTATATCTGAGTGCTTCCTGAAATTTTGGCCATATGTTTTCTGGAGATTTCTGCTGTTGGGCACCACTTTGTCGATCACGTAGATAGCCATTTCTTTCTTGTCGCTAAGGATTAGGTCTGATTTCTTGTGCGGTATCGTCTTGTCCATTATTATGGCATGGTCCCGTATGGTCTAAGAGTAGAAGTCTGGTGTATGGCCTGAGGCTCGTATTTGCAATACGGTAATCTTTCTTTGATTAGCTGGTATTTTTGCGCTAACTTTTGACGTATTATCCTGGCCTTCTGGTCATGTCTGGGTGATCATCCTTCATCCTGCGGTGATGTGCTGATATGTTTCTGGGTCCACGACGTGTATCATCTGTAATTCCGGGGTCACTGGCCATGTATTTCCTGTAGTTTCTGGTACTAATTACCTGTTTGCGCGTGTAGCGCAGTGGTATCTTAACCTCCTCCCACATCAGGTGGAAAAGGACAGGTTTGAATCTCGTCGATGATGCAAGGAAGTTTAATGGGCTTTTCTTACTCCGTGGCTGAATTAGTCGGTCTCAGGCATAGATAGCAAGATTTCCCTGAGAAACTAGGGTGTTTGGTCCAGCAAACAGACAAATCGGCCATAGAACACAGGCAATAAGACACACAGCATGGCAGATGAATTTAATTATTTCGGTGGCCTTAAAAAAATAATAGTTTGGTGCTGATTACCTGATCTTTAATAGCAAGGATGAATCCTTCGGTCTAGGGGAAAAGATTTCCTTTCATGAGCCAAAGTTTGAAAGCCATCTTATCTATGCGATCTTGATGGAGGCAATTTTATTGTCTACCATGGAGGTCTTCTTCCTTGCCCTTTCTGTCTTTGTCTCTTCTTGGTAAGAGCACCCCTTTGTCTCAAAGGGGTGCTCTTACCAAGAAAGGCTTAAGTTCTGAAAATTGCAGCTTCTGGAGACTACGCTCCTGCACGGTGATCTGACTGAGGTGTATAAGGCTTTGAATGGTTTCAGCAAGTTCAGTGCTGATAGGATTCTTGCTCTTCTCAAATTATGCATTTGAGGGGGCACAAATTCAAATAAATGTGCAGAAACTTGCCTTTAGCCAGAAAGTGGTTGATTTCTGGAACAAACTTCCATTTGTCGTTGTAGAAGTTGGTAACTTAAATAGATTCAAAGGAGAACTGGACAAACTTTTGGAGCGAATGGATAGATGAAATGAGAGAAGATTTTTGTTTCTGTTTTTTGGCTAATGCTGTATAAGCTTGCTTTCTTGCATCTTATAATTCTAAAGCTAATGCTAATGCTCTGCTATGTGAGTGTTGACTCCTTGTTGAGGTTTTGTGTTGTGTGCCATACAAATACACTTCAGTGATACCTTATTCAATGAGGTCAGTCAATTCCTTCCCATTTTCTTTATGGGCTATGGTCAGTCTCTCGATGAAGGAATTCAGATGCCGTCGGCAGCTCTTGGTCATCATTATGATGGTTTAATCTATGATATCGAAATAGTATGTGAGCACTGGAACTGGGTAGGTGTTTAAGGCTCCAACCACGTTCCCACCATTCAACTTTGATTTTAACAGGCTTCTCAGTCTCCGATGGTATTGTTCAGTCAGGCTAACCTTGATCTCCTTGTGTTCTAACTGGTGGGTCTGCATAGTCGCCAGATATTTGTATGTCTCTCCCTCTTAGCCAAGGCTTCAATCTCTTCACTGGTCTTCAGCTGGTAGTTTTGTCTGACTAGACGTCCGTGATGTAATCCATGGGTCTTGCATTTGTCTAGGCCAAAATGCGTCCTGATATCAGTGTTCATCTCTTCAGTTATCCAGAGTAGCTGTTGGAGTTGATTCTTGGTTGCGACATAGAGTTTGATGTCGTGCATGTACATCAGGTGAGAAAGGGTGTATAGGCTCTTCCTCCCTTCTTTTAGGTTATGTCCGTTCTTTCTGTTATTGAGTATCGTGGCCAGTGAGTTAAGCGCTAGACAGCACCATAGCTGGCTCAGGGCATCTCTCTCTGGAAGATTTCTCTTCTGATGGGCATTGTTCTGGTCGTGATGTTCTCGACCTTGATGGTGGCCTCCGTTTTGCCATGATTGCTTCTAGGAAGTGTGTCACTGTTCGGTTGACTTTATAGATCTTCAGTGTCTCTATCAACCAGCTAGGGAGAACGGAGTCGACGGCCTTGCGGTAGTCGATGTGGGTCGTGTTCAGGTAGCCGTGCTTCTTATAGGCTTGCTCCGTAACTGTAGCGTCAATCGTCCATTTCTCCTTGCCTACTTGGATGTAAGCAAATTATTTGCTCCTCTGCTTATACATCCCTTTTGCTGCTTGTAATGATGTTATGGTTCTCCAAGTGGTCTACCATCGTCATAGTTGTGCCGTTGTTCAGGATCTTATACATTGTTGGGAGACAGGTAATTGTTTTTTACTTTGTCGAGTTTGTGGTGCCTTTCAAATTATTATATTAGGGCCACCTGTAATTTCTTACATCTACCCATATATTTATTTTTCTGTAAATTGCGTGTGTTCTCTGGTCAATTTGCCCTGTTTGCTGGATGAAAAAAACCCCAATTTCTGGGGGGAAACCTTGTTATCTACGCCTGAGACCGACTAACAGCCACGGAGTGAAAAAGCCCATTAAAGTTCCTCGCGTCATCGACAGAATTCGAACCCGGGCCTTTTCCACCCAGTGGGGGGGGGGCGGACGGTGACGATACCACTGTGCTACGCGCGCAGACTGTGGTGTCTTTGTCTTTAGTCTTCGGGTAAGCGATTCTTTGAATTAGATACTCTAGGATTGTGTCAAGGTGCATTATTATCCGGGTAAACTGCTCCGCCATCTGACTGTGTATGTATGTGCAACTAAATTTCTTGTACCAGTAGTTGTGGATGTTATTTGTTCCTGGGTTCGCCAGTAGTTGTGAAGCATCCTGATCGACTGTTGTACTTCTTCCTCCCGAATTTCCCATTCTGTCATCTCTTGTACGTTCTTGGTTTTCTTCCTTTCTAGATCTATTCAGAATTCACAATCATTATGGCTAATTTCGCTGCTCCACAGGTTACCCAAGAACTCCTCGAGTACCTTCTGGTTGAGGGATCCCCTACCTTACATATCCTCTTGTTATATTTTCCTGTGGAAAACTCTCAGGATTTCATCAATTATCCTGTTGTCTGTTTTCTTCTGGACACTCTCCCTATAATGGCAAAGTCTTCTGCTGAGTACTAGCAGTTTATGCTGAGGGTGTCAAGGTATTCTTCCATCCTCTGAATACAGGTTTCATGTTTGCTGCCGATGTTGTCTTTCTTGAGGATAGTCTTCGCTTTTCTAACCAGCTTCTTACTTCTATTGCCCCGTTGCTGCTGGGTCATTTGGCCTATCTTCACTCTTAACTCTTCTATCTTCTGCTGTAACCTTCGTTCCAAGGCTGGTAGTTCCTTGTCTTTGCATTTAGTGCTACGTTGGTCTTCCCTTCCGTTCATCCTGGTGGCTGCTACAGTCGCACAGTAAATGGCTGTGCGGATGGTGTCTGCTGTTACTGCGTTGTAGTTGAAACAAACCGATATTATTCGCTTATTCAAGTGATTGTGACTTTTCACAAGATTCTGTTGTGGCTCTGCTTCAGTATGGGTGGGTCTTGGTCGGGTTCATTCCCTCGAATCTGTAAGGGCTTTGTTCCACTCTTCTTGTATTCTCTGGAAATCGCGATCTTGTCTGTTTCCACTTCGGCTGCTCTGGGTTGTAGTTCATGTATTTGCTGTTCCGCCTCCAGGACTGGTTACATTGTGTCCATATTCGATGTTTGTAGTTCAAGTGTGATTCAAATGTTTCCCCCACCAGAAATTGGGGGATTTTCGTCCAGAAAAACAGGCAAATCGACCAGAGAACACACGCAATTTACAGTCATAATACACATATGAGTATACGTAAGAGATTACGTGTGGCCCTAATATAATAATTTGAATTTGTGATTCAATTGTGATGAAAAATAAAGAGGATTACCGATTAATTTTGCCAAGTTGCTTTCCTGGCGGATATGAAGTTTTCTGAACAATGTAAACAAGTTTTACAAGTAAGCCCATGGTGTTCTATCGATGATATATCGAACCTGTAGAGCATAACGAAACAGGCCTACGCGCTCTGGATTCATTGAGGAATTTATTGTAGCTTAAACACAGAGCGTACAGATAAAGCAGAAATATATGAGCTTTCGGCTATATGGTAGCCTTCGTCAGAATTAAAATACATGAATGGCAGTTGGAATGAAGATGTGCACGTTCTTTCATTTCCAACGTGAAAACACCTGTCCCCACCCTTCTGCAGAGCGGTTTAGTCTACCGCATCTCTTGCCGTGACTGCACTAGCTGCTACTTCGGAGAGACTGGACGTCGACTCGAGAAACGTCTCTCGGAGCACAAAAGAGCGATCCGTTTAGCGGATATAGAACACTCAGCTATCGCCGAACATGTCTGGACAACCCACCACGACATCGACCCACACCGCGTTGTCGTGGTGGTAGACAGATCCCACCATTACCTAAAGCGTACCTGGTTGGAATCATTAAATATAAAATCTTCGGATAAATCCTTAAACAGGAACAGTGGTTACCAAGTCAACCCGATCACAGAGTCAGTAGTTCTGTCATTGGACAAGCGCTGGCCACGTCATCATGCGTCACAGCCACAAACGTCAACAAACAATTAAACCTCGCGTCTCACGCGCCTGGCAGTGCACATCTTCATTCCAACTGCCATTCATGTATTTTAATTCTGACGAAGGCTACCATATAGCCGAAAGCTCATATATTTCTGCTTTATCTGTACGCTCTGTGTTTAAGCTACAATAAATTCCTCGAACCTGTAGAGATAGGGAGGTCATAATTCCACTGTACAACGCAATTGTAAGAGCATGTTTGGAACACTGTGCCGGTATGGAGATCTCATCTGAAAAAAGACATTGAGCTTCTTCAGTGGGTCTAAAGCTGAACAGCTCGCATCGTGAGATCGGCAAAAGGAGGGCTACTGTATAAGGAAACGTTCTGATTATGTAGGCTACAGAGCATAGCAACTAGGCACCTTGGAATGGGGGGACCTGATTGCGGTTTAATAGGCGTTGAGGTGGGCTAATAAAAAATATTACGTTGAATTTTCAGTGTTATAAAGAATTTCAGAACTAGGGGCGATAAATTAAAAATAAAGGAAAATAGGTTAGGACTCGATTGCAAGATATTTTCTTTCAGCCAGCGAGTTGTTGATTGCTGGAACAAGTTAATTTCGCAGGTAGTTGGAGCTGACTGTTTGAAAAAATTCAACGGTTGCCTATATGAGGAGGGAAGCACCTAATTTGTATATTCCTATTACTTTCTTTCTTTTTTTTTTTTTTTTTTTTTTGGTCAGTGTAGCAAAAGCCTCCTTATACTATTTGTCTAATACTAATATCTCAAACCTCCATGCTCCTAATAAACCAGTCAGACAGTATACAAGTGTTGTTTGAAAAATAATAATTTTGCACGTTGAAAATTGTTGCACTTCGTTTTCTTGAAACCAGATTTTCACATTGTTTGTCTGATGTAATGGAGTATTATCGTTCTGGAATGTGTAGGTTCCATTCCAAGCAACTTCAAGAATGTGTTCAGAGAATTGTCCAAGAAGTTAGTGTACATGTGCCATCCATAGCTTTTGGCATTACAACCAACAGTCCGATTTCTAGCTGCAAGAAACAGCCGGATACCACCATCTTGCATCTTTCACACTTTACTGTAGGCACCATTCTCCTCTATACATTCTGCAAACCAACTGTTTGGCATGTTTGACTCTCTTTGACCAACTGTTTGATATGAATACACTTAAAGCGACTTGTCGATCCGGAGTACCTTGTGTTTATTGGTTGGTGCTGTACGAAGCTTGTGTCAATTGTGCCACGAAAACCATTGTTATGCACAGCTCCTTAATACCTTGATCACACACACACACACACACACACACACACACACACACACACACACACACACACACACACACACACACACACACACACACACACACACACACACACACACACATTCCTATGAAGTATGGAGAATGTTTGCAGCTTCAATGCTTCAATGTGATCTTTTGCAAGGATATGTTATCTGCCCATGCACCATTTAAAAACCAACCCAACCTAGGATGTCATTTAGTTTGCTTTCGTTACTTTCTTTAGAGTAAGATGGTTCCTGTTAGTTTATATTTTTTGGTCTGTTTGATTATTTCACACAATTACATCGTCCTTGTTTTTATACTTTTCACTATATCAGATACCCTTGACTTTGCATGAACACAACAAGAAATGGCTGTTAAAGTATCCGACTATTAAGTCTCTTTGAAATTCAATGTTTCTTTCTACAACTCATTCAACTTGTTTGTCATATCTCTGCTATTCTTTGCAATTTTAAAACCCGTTAGTTTTGAATGCCTGAATGATGGCTTAATAGGTCTTTTGCATATGATTTCATCTGTTATGAATTAATTTCATAAAAAATATTGAATATTAGGGTTAACAGGGAGAACAAACTCCTTCATCCATGTTTATTATTTGCAAACAGATTTGCATGATTTGCAAACAGACGAGAGAACAGGCACAATTCTGGATGAAAAAGCATTGCTTTCCTCACCTGAGACTGACTAACTGAGTTGTAGTGTGAAATAAGGTCTTAAAAAGTTCTTTGCGTCATTGACGGAGTTTGATCTCAATTAATCCCATAGATTAAATTCCTAGCGAGTCACCTGTAACTTTGCAAGGAAAATTTCTTAGGATGGATCGCCCTCGTTAGTAGAAGCAATTTGTTTAATAAATAAAGATGAAATTGATTTGAACAGGGCAGGTGTATGCTCAGAGAGTAGGCCTAGGTGATTCATTTAAACTGTTAACTGGGGAGGAAGATAGGAAATTTACAGATTAGAGTAGCAAGAAACAAAATAACGCTTGCACCTATCTGGAGATCAGAAAGGAATCTGATCAAATCCATTTGGAGAGAGAGAGAGAGAGAGAGAGAGAGTTATTCTGATAAGTATTATAAAACTCTTTTTAAGCAACTTGGAAGAAGTAGGTGTGATTGCTACATTTTGGTTAACTTTAATTTGTTTCTTTTTGGTAGAAAATCCCAATCAGGAGTCATATGAAACCTTATTTTTGAACCAATTGGATGACCGTTATTTATTTGAGCCACTAAGGATCCAAGCAGTATCAAAGATATGACGCTGCAGGAATGGATTGCAGGTAACAACCACAATGTTATTAAAGTATTTTCCCAAAGGAATCTCGATGGTCAGTGGAAAGGTTAGGGACTTCAGTTTCATGAAGTGAAGACTATATCAGTTTGAAGTATTTCCTTTATCTGTTAATTTGAGAGACAACTTTATGCTGTGGGACATTTTAGATTTCAAATCGAAGTATGGTATATCTATTTCTTCTAGGTCTGAGACCAGTTTTTGAACTACATAAAAACAAAACAAAAAAAAAAAACTATGGCATTGACAATAAATTCGACTGTCTAAAATTTTGGTGATGGAACCGAAACCCTAAGGTATTCTGTTATCGATTTGCCAATATTTCGGCATGAAAAACCTAATTTCCTTGGAGATTAGTTATTGTTATAATTTGTGCTGAGACACTTAAGAATGTGAAGAGTCGGCATGTTGTGTCTAAGTTGCATTCTATGATTGGTTGCATGTTTCCTTAGATAAAAAAAGTTTCCAGCACAAAAAGAAATCATGTAATCTTCGCAGGAGACTATCTAATTTGGCCGTGGTGCAAAAAAAAAAAAAAAAAAAGTACATAACAGTTCCTATTCGAATCTATAACCTTGTCTATAACGTATGGAAAAGATGACGATTATTATATGCCAACCATATGGGCATTTCTAGGAAGGGAAAAAATTCAAACCTTTCTCAAAACTTGGTCGCTTGCAAAAACTCTTTTAATATTTGAAGTAATTTTCAACTATGGTTGATGGGAACAGCGATCATGCATTTAAATTTTAAATGATAAAATATTTTTATCTTTTAAAACTCCTTATAACCTGCCCCAGAAGAGTCCCGTTAGCTCCACAGTACGTAAATTGTCTTGAAAACGGAATCCAGATCGGATCCAAAACGTTGACACCAGCGCAAATTTATTTAGTTAATTGAACGTGCTTTCGAGTATGAAATCCCATTTTACACCACTGGGTATGAATAATTAAGCGATTTCATTTGAACATATATGTGGAGTTTGTGCTTTTAATAATTAAAGTAATAAATAATTAATTTGCATGTAATGTCTATCACAAATCATGCATTGTCCACACAGTGTGAGGAAACTCTTCAGGGCTGTGCAAAGGTACTGGGGGGGGGGGTACCGGATGCAAACGGGGTTAAGGGGCCTCGTTTATTTATGTTGAGACTTTCTCGTTTATTTATGGTGATACTGTGACGCATCCAATGCATCCCCATTTGCATGGCCCTGAAACTCTTGATACTATTCACTATAGCCCATTATAATGAAACCTGAAAAATAAAAAAGTTTCAAATAATGAAGACGAAAAAAAAAAAAAAAAAAAAAACACCTAACTAATAATTATGGAGCCTGTAGAGAATTCTCAGTGCTTGGTCTAAGTTCAGCTCTCTCCCCTTCCATTAGTCCGGTTTTTTTTTTTCATGCACAAAAAATTTGCAAGAGATGCTGGCATCCAGATTTAATATTGTATTTTTAATTGTAAATGGGAGCTATTAAATATTATGTAATAGTAAGTAGCATATTTTTTCACTATATTTTTATACACTTTTCTTTCTTTAAATTTGTATTAATTCGTTTATCGTACGCCATACTTTTTTCTTTAGTGGTTAATTATTTTTTCTTCTGTTTTTTTTTTTTAATGAAGAAGCTGTCCATTTAACCCTTACACTTGAATATATATATATATATATATATATATATATATATATATATACTGTATATATATATATATATGTATATTTTAATTAATATGATAAATAAAAGTAAAGATGGCAGTTCGAAACTCCGGAAAGCTTAAAAAATTACATGAAAACGTTAAAAGAAAGTTACGATAGCCTACATCAGATAAAGGCGGGAAAAATTTACTAAACACAGAACTCCGAAACGGGGAATAAAATATGAAATATTAATAAAATATATATATATATATATATAAGATTTACATATATATATATATATAAATAAATCTTTATATATATATATATAAAGATTTCCTGACAATTCACGAGGTTTTAAAATTGATACAGAGAGGTCGCTAGTCTCGCATTAATGGTTGAATGTTAATAGCTTGGCGTGCGTGAGGAATGGCAAAAAGGTTAAGCTGGACAATGAATATGAGTGTTTTCCTTCTAGTGTTTGTAAGATTTTGGTAAATGGCGGAAAGAAAATTTTCAAGAGGATTAAGCAAACCCGGATCTGCAGCCCAAGTAAGAGAAACTGTTTCTCAGGCTGTGAGGGAAAGCACCGTACTGGTAAGTGTGGCTGTCAAATCCCAATTATAACCTTGAAGCTTCCTTCGTTTCCTCGACAACTGATGCTGAAGCCCAGAGCAGTGGGATAGGTATTGAAATATAGTGGTGTTAATAACCCACTGGTCTGGACAATTAATATCGCTTATTCATTAATATCAATAGTACAGTAAATTATATATTTACATTGCTGCTTGAATTTATACGTTTAATCGAGTGTAAGGATCAGTTATTTTATTTTATTTATTTTTTTTAAAATCAAGCATATGAAACGTTACGTATCGATGCTGTTGAATTTATTATTTCAGATGTAATTTCTTTGATTAATGATGAATATAACTCGACTGTAATCTGAACATATTGTATTCTAAATATATCAGGGTGATGCGTAATGGAAAGTCTTTTTTTGCCATACACACAATAGCTAGTTCACCTGATTTATACATTGCTTTGCTCAGTGAACTAATAACCACCCCCTGGTCAAGTTCGCTGCCACTTGTAGATGGAACTGCGGGGGTTGACAAGTTAACATATAACACACCCACTGGATCTAAGTGTTGCGTATGTGTAATGCACAAGTACTACCCGATATGCACGTTGCTATGATACTCTAGACGATCTTATACGAGTGTCGCTTCCCCCCCGCCTTTTCCCCACACATGCACAAGAAAGAGATTGCAGACTGGGCATAGTACATTTTTTTAAATTCCTTACGGTTGAATAGCAACTCATATTAGAAGAATGCTGATTACGATACCGTGTGAAGATCTAAGGCGTTAGGAGATTATGCCTTTAGAGTTCGTGAAAATGATAGAAAATGATAGAATGATTTAATAGAATATTAATGTAATATTCTTCTCTCCCTGTTCTGAGAGACAGGGATTATTGTGTACAATATATAAAAATAATGTGGATGAAAACACTATCAGTTTTGATAAATAAGTGGAGAATTTATTTAATAAATGCAAATGTTACTATTAATGTGTATAATTCTGCAGAATGATGAGCATAACTAAAATAAGCCAAAAGGTCAACAATTTTATGTAAGTAATTAATAAATTTAGTCCATAAAAGTGTAGTTTAAGCACCTGGACAACATAGGTTTTATTATATTATTTACACTGAACATTTGTTTTTCTCGGGATCATCTTGTCTGTAATCTGCTTGCAGGGGCAATCCCATGTAGCGATCGAAGGGACTGTAGCCTCTTATGATGATTAAAATAATGCTGATTTGTGTTGCTACACTTAGATTTTTTTGTTTTGTTTTGCTACATGATTAAAGCTTAACGATTCCCGGGAACACTGCTTTATCCCCCCCTCACCCCTTGAAAATCCTGAGACCGCCCCTGACTTATATTATCTTTCAACGCTGGCTTGCATGTAAGGGAGATTCCCATCGCAAACCAAAAAGGATTTTCTTCTCTGAATTCAGGGAAGAAAATTAAGCAAACGATTTCTAAAATGATCGCAATCGTCTGCGATTTTTCTTTCTTCACCTCACAACCTGGCGAAAGCATTCACTTTCCCAATTTTTAGCCAAAGAATATTTGAGGGAAGGGATAGGATTATTCCCCTTTTGCTTTTTGATGAAAAAAAAAAATGTTAAAAAATAGAGAACAATGCATATAAACGGGGCTATAGTGGATGGTATACGCGGATATATGATGTTATACCCTCTGAATTTTTTTAGGTGAATGGCGTATACCTTCTGGTTATAACATTCTTAGAGTATACCTTCTGCTAACTTTGCGACTACAGCATTGCATATAAAGGAAATCACGGTAATGTTTTATCAACATTTCCTTAAACGTAGAGCTTTGATTTTGAGGCTTAGCTTAGATCAGTGTTTTCCACTGGCAGGAACTCTTACCTGCGGATGAAAGTTGATGGTATCTAGAGTTGACTACTGTATTTACATGAAACAAGACAGGTGACAAAGAACATTTTAAGTCGTACCAATGTGTTTGAATGGTATAATCCTTTCAAAGATGGACGTGAGGATGTTCACGATGACCAAAGAAGTGGACGTCCGTCATCCTCTAGAAATGAGAACAGAGTTGCAAAAGTTCGAGAAATTGTGGCAAAGCGATCGTCGTTTGGTTCTCAGAATGAGGACTGATGAGTTTGGTGTGAATACGGAGACGATTAAATCCTGCATGAAGATTTAGGAAAAAGAAAGCAAAATTTGTGCAGCACAGCTTCACGGATGAGAAAAATATATTCCCAATTCCTCGAAGTACATAATGTTTGCCTCCATATACGAGCTACTTTTTTTTTTTTTTTTCTGTGAACTTTACATAATGTTTTCTGGAATAGACTTACAAAATTTACTAAAAATGTTAGACACTTTACCAAACATGATTTTAACAAACTTCTAAATGCATCTGCCAAATACTTGATTATTTATGGCAGGCTTTAAAAACTTATTTGGTCCTCAGTTTGTAACGAATTTGGTAATGATTCAGCTTGGAAACAGGTAGCTTGTAAATAAATCCACCTAGCCACTGTCATATGTATTTCGTATAGTATGCAGGGCATTTCATTTCAGACGCTTTCGAATTTTATTTCTTAAATTAATTGAACTTCTTGATTTTTCGTTATTAATAGAAGCGAAAAGTAAATAAACTGATTGCCTTTTAAATAATTTCGGTTCACACAATTCACAACATAATATTCACTGAATGATTTTTAATACTTATTTCCACCTGAATTTTTATAAAAAATTGAAACACAACATGTACCTCAGGTCTCAGTATGCTGTCAACACTTTTGTAATGCAGTTTACTTATTTTTTCCCTGGATTTCAATAACAATTGAAATATAACACGCATTTTCGGTTCTGCTTTGATTAATATAATAAGAATTGGTAATAGCTCATTATTACTATTGTGTAATTCGTCATTATTTCGTTTCTGCACATCCGGCATATTGCCTATTCATCCTTCCAATCAGATCACGACAACAGACAAAATATTTAGTGCCATAAGTAAAATGTACGGTATTTGGATAGCCTATGTGATATGCATAAAAATAAATGAAATAATGATAATAATAATAAGATAATAGTAAAATAAATAAATAATAGTAACTGCCTGATTTCTATTTGTCCAATTTTAATGAAATTTGGGTTGGCTCGACATATCTTGCGATGATGAAGTAGAATTCTATTTTATCATTATACAGTACTGTATTTTATCAGTAAAGATAAATGTCGAAAGTCAATGACCACAGGTTAATCTGAAAAACCATTTCAGTTATTAATACAAAAATTATATACTGTAGTAGATTAATAAGTTAGGTAGCCCGAAGTTTGCTATCAAATAAAATTTACTGTAACCCCAAAAAATCAAGCCTTTTTCGCTTTTCCCTTGTAGACTTAAGGAGTAAAAAAAAAAAAAAAAAGTTTTCAAAAGTGTCCCAACAGAGTCAGCATTTCTCTTTTTGGATTTCACAATTTGCAACGACGTATTTTGACCCTTATCGGTCGCAGTGCGAAGCCATAATTTAAGACCCTTCCCTTTGCAAAAGAAGTCTTTATTATACACCATACAATACATAACATAAAACAGGATCGTCTGGCAGTTAGGTTCTGAGCACCTTCGGACTGAGTGGGCGCCCTTGCTGTTTACCGAACACCAACAAGTACAGAAACTTGTCAGGGTAGTAAGATCCCAAGCAGACGACAGCCACCTTTTTTGGGGAAGTAGTAACAGTAGTCTCAAGCTAAATTTTACGTTGCAGCCGTTTTTTTTTTTTTCTTGCGCTTGACCTACCTGTGGATTAAAGATAAATTGTCTGTATTTGATCGTCTGCTTACTCTCATTTGTATTTGGCAGACGTAGAATATCTTTCTGATCAGCAAACTCATCTTAACATATGTTAGACGTGTGTTGAGCCTAATTGACGTAAATTGTCTTCTGTTATCTTGTTTCAAACATCCTGCTTACTGAGCGTTGCAAAATTATCGTAAAGATCTGTTAATATTATGTAAACGCAGAACAATAGTAAAGATCGAGAGACTACAGATAAAACGGCGTATTATTAGATTTATCTTGGATTAGAACGATGAGTGAAAAGTAGATACAAAAAAAAAAAAAAAACCTGAGTTATTTCCCCCCCCCCCCCTCCACCACTCGGAGATAAATTTAGAATTGTATTTTAACAGTATATTGCATACGAATGACATTTTTTTTATGCGTTTTTTATGTAACGAAAATGCAATTAAAAATTAAATGCAACGAAAGTGCAAACTTACTTGGATACAATTTTCACCCACTAATATCAACGTGGTATGGAGATTGTCGATACTAAAACTCGGAAATCGATTAATGAGTCTGGCATCATGTCTAGAGAGTGTAAAGAGAAAATGCAGTGGGGTACAAGAAAGAATCAGTGAAGAGACTTTCTTAAAAATGTCTTTTTTTTTCCAGTTGCGAAATGACAATGACGAATGTTCGCGCTAGTTGGAGTGTAATAAAAGATCAATTGGTTATTGGTAATATTAGTCCAGTAGTTCTTTGTTAAAATAACGGTAGAAATTGAACAGAAGAACGTTGGTAGCAAGCCTAGTTAATTATATAAGAAAGAATAGAACGAAAAGAAATTGCTTTACGTTGTAAGAAATGGAAGCTCTATTTTTGGAATCTGTGTTCGGCAGAGACTGATTGATCGCCTTTGGTACTCCAAAGAAAACTAAAGTCACGGTATGTTCGGTATGCCATTCACCATGGATAGTGGAGGGGGGGGGGGTGGATGAAGGGTCGCCTGCTTTGCTCGTTATAGGAAATTGCTGTTTCAAGTTGCGCTACTTTCTTAATGAGATTTTTTCTTTTTATTTATTTATTATATATATTTTTTTATTGGCTATTCTACACCGATTTAGCCAACTGTACTTCGCTGCAATTCCTGGAGAGGTGTTGGACATAGGTGATCTTTAAGCAGAATGGGGAGCTCTCACGTATGGTTTTCGCATTATTATAAGAATATTTTGGTGGAAGCAACAGAGGTAAATGTGTTTTTTATTTATTTATTTTTTTTTAAAAGGAAATGCCAAATATGAAAGGTATTAGAACCTTTAGCACTATGCATAGATTGAAGGTACTTGTTGACATTTGACTTGAAGTTCTATAGGTTGTAATTTTCAGAGAAACGGTAGTTGAAGGAAGAAGAAAAGTTGGTTCTCTGAGTTTGATGGACAGTAAATGAACGTTGACTGTTGTGACATGTATTCGGAACTGGTTTGGAAGAGAGGAAAATTACAGAAGCCAGTTCAAAAGAGTGCCCGTGGAAGTACGTATCAATAGAAAAAGGCATGCAGCAGAAATAGTGTATATGAGACATTGTGTTGAGACTTTGTAAGAGATGGGTCATTAATTAATCAGACTGCCCTCTTTTGAATGGCGTCTAGAAGCCCGAAAGAGATTTTGGGGACACTACAGAAGATGTGGGAACAATATTCCATGCAGCGTGGATTTTAGATTTCTACAGAGATTTGTACAGAGTGAGTAGTTTATAAGAAAAGTGATGCCAAGAACAAAAGAGAACTCAGTTTTTTTAGATGCAGAGGAAGCAATTTTTTGAATGTGCTTATGGGGAGAGGAGAGAGAGAGAGAGAGAGAGAGAGAGAGAGAGAGAGAGAGAGAGAGAGAGATATTAGAAGTAAGAGTAATCCTTCATAGAGATATGAGATCTTGTCTAGAAATCCGAGTGCCATCTAAGCAAAGCATCCTTTTTGCGAGATATAAGACAGGACTGAGTTTTATAAGGATTGAAATTAACAAAATTCTCTTTGCACTGTTGAAGAATTAAGTGGAGATGAGCATTTAAGAAAATGGTAGTAGATATTCGAAAAGTTACAGCTGTTTGTGCAAGGCAAGATTTCTCAAACTGGAAGGTGGAGTACAATGTGCTGTCATCATCAAAATTATGGATAGGATTTCCAGTCAGTAGAAGGTCATTAATAATCAAAGGGAAAAGATCGGGAGAAAGAACTGGACCTTAGGGAACGTCAGCATTAGTGGAATAGTTAAAGAGAGCCTTCTACAATTGCCCTCAGTGAGCGGTCAGAGAGAAAACTGGATACTCAATTACAAAAAACAGTTGGCAGACCATGAGATGGAAGCTTATATAGGGGAACTTTATGTCAAACATGATCAAAAGCCTTAGAAATGTCAAGAGCAAAAAAAAAAAAAAAGGTAAAATGCAGCCATTATCAACCCACTGCAGGATGGAAGCCTCCTCAACAATTCATGCTGAGGGAAATGGACCATAGTCTGCCACGATGGTCCATTGCGGGTTGGCAGAATGACCGTATTCAGCAGTCAGGGGCTTGAATGCCGGTCTACTCAAAGAGCGTGTGCTACTGCTACCGCTCCTGACCACTCTGCTACGGATTCTTTAACTGTCAAGAGCAACTGCTTGCATTTCACCAAACTTTTCCATTGAATTTGTATTTGTCCATAGATGGATAACATAAGCCAAAATATCACCAATGGATCGACACTAACAGTATCTATTTTGGCAGTCATTGATCAGAGTGGAAGGTTTAGATCTATTTCAGGTTCTGTCTAATTTGTCTAAGTGGGGTTCATAGTTGGTGGAGAAAGACGACATACAAGAAAGTTCTTTTTAGTGGTCATTACGCAGTAAACTCGTCACGTGATATAGTGAAAATACCGCTTTACCTTGCTTTTTTGTTGTTAAAATCATTTGAACTGAGTGGCCACTTTATTAGCCACTCCTACCTAATAGTGAGTATATTCCTCTTTTAGCCCTCAGAACAGACTTGATTCGTCGTGTAATGAACTGAACGAAGTACCGAAAGCATACCACACAAATGCTGTGTCATATTGAGTCAGTTGCTTCCCACAGTTTTTGCATTTTGGATTATTACAGATCTCTACTCTGAAAGGCTCCTATCTCATCCTACGGGTGCTTAGTTGGATTAATATTTGGTGACTGGGGAGGCTGCATTCACTAATGTTGCTGGAAACAGTTTTTTACAGTTCTCTTGTGACACGTCTAATTATTCTGTTATAAGAACCGATTCGCAGTTCTGTGCATTGCAGCCATGAAGGAATGCGCCTTGTCGGAAACAATATTTATGTGGCCAATGGCACCCAAATGATGCTCCGCTGGTATATTATAGGACATAGTTTCACGAAAACATTTCTCATTGCGTCCCCACCATCCTGCATTTGACACCCGGCAGGATAGGTTCATGGACTGATGTTCTTTTTACTATATTCTGGTCCTTCATCGGCATGAAACAGAAACTAGGGTCCGTCAGACCAGGCAACGTTTTTTTCAGCCCTCCGTTAGCCAGTGTTTGTGCACTTTGTTTTTTTGCTGACAAGAGTGGAATACAGTATGGGCGTCGGTACCCCGTTTGTGACAAGGTATTTGTGTGTTCTGAAATGCCTCGTTGGTTACGACTGTTGTATTAACTTGTTATTTGATTGACTAGCTTTTCTGTTACCTTGTACCATTGTCAGCTTCGGTTGGACCCCTCGCGTCAATGAGCAGTGTTCGACCATAGGATAGAACGATAGATTAGTCCAATCTTGATACACCCTAGACACAATCGTACTTGAAAACCGCAGCAGGGTTGCAGTTTCCGAGATACTTATACCGCCGTGTCTAGCGCGGACTACTGTGTTTCCCTTCCGTCTAACACGAGTGTGTAGACCCAAGGTAAACGTGTGGTGCGCACTGCCCTTCAGCCTGGTGATTGGGCATTTTTTCTTCCACAACAACAAATTAACTAGATATGCTGAAATTGTAACTTGTATCTCAGATATGCAGCCACATGTGTTCTGTCAGCAAGATGGGGCATCATTTGGAGGTTTACTGAAGTTCGGTTGTGTGATAAGCTTTTGAATTGCTTTAAGTGCAGAAAACCGTTTTACAATATCTATTTACAATAAAAATAAATAAATAATTGAGCTTCACAGTCAGGTAAATAATTTATGGACACCTTATATAATGTTTTCACGAATGAGTAATCTTCGATTTTTTTTTTTTTTTTTTTTAACGTATTTTTTTTTTGTCATGATCAACGGAAAAAAAGTGGTAAAAGTTGATATATCGATGTTGACTACGAAACTCATTACGAAATGCTCCTCGGGTAACTTAATAAATTTAATTTCGCGTTCTAGCAATACCTAGATATGATTTGCTATTCTTCGTCACTTCAGCCAGTAAGATGCGTTCTGTAAAATAATGCTGTCGATAGTTTAGTGTCCATATTGAGTCGAAAGTCGCGCCAATCTTTGCAAGACTAGAATCGGCAAACAAAGAACTAGAGGAAGAGATTAAACGTCTCATCTGCTGGACACTAAAATATCAGTGGCCATATCAGATATTTTAATTGGCATGGTGAACGTATTTGTCGAGTCCTAGATGTGACTTGTTATAACATAGTAAATTCTCCCTCTCTCCTATCTGCTTCTTGGTATCCTGTGTATCTTCTGCCCCTTGCACGAACTCGATTAAAGCATTTGATATAAAACAGAAAAGGTTAAAAACGGCTTGTTCATCTCTTTTCGAGATACAATTCTACATCTATAACGCAGAGCGGGAGAAATATAGGTCCAAAAAATTGTTGAGACCAAGTTTCAGTACAAGTGTTGTAACTTGGGCCGCTTGTGAAGTGTTAAAACGTTTTTGTGATTCTTAATTTATCCCATCAAGCCGTCTGTCCATGATGACTAATGCCTAGTATTAGTCATCATGGGCAGAATTATTAAGAGGGCTATAAATCTCTTGAATTCGGTGTCCATGACCAGAAAGGAGAGCGAAGTGCACATGGGCATTACTTGGTTATTTAATTACCACGTCAGCGGATATTTCTGTTCATGATATCGTTGAGAACTTGATAGACGGGTGGAAAGTGCATCTGAATTGAAATATAGGTCAAAGAAATGCGAAGTGTGAAAATCCTTTATTGAATTTCGCCCTTTTGGGCAGTGAAACGGAAAATGAAAGATCATTTCCTGTTTGGGAATTGAGGGAACATTGAGCAGCTGTTTTGAATTTAACAGAAAGGTAAAGCGGATGAAGGGATGTTAAACTTCCGGACTAACAACAGTAGCCTATCCCGTCTGATAGTTAACACTCGCCTGTGATTTTGAAATGGCATCTGAGTCATCCGAAGAAATCTCGTTGTGTGATCCAGATGTTTTATATAAAAGATAGGATACGAATTATGCTGTAATTTGAAGAACTAGAAATCATTTTGTGTGAAATGAAATCCAATATTTGATTATACTGAAGACTGCTGATTGGAATTTTAATTAATAGGGGTAGTTGGAAATTTCCGAAGGAACAAATTTTTGGGGTTAACTTTCTGAAATGGTTCACTGTTCTAGAGGGGATCGCGTCAGTTGAGTGCATGACAGTTTGGTGTATGCGGCAATTCGGTGAAAATTGTCTAATATAATTTGGTGAAAGACAATTGGGTGGCTACGATTCGGTGAATTTTTTGGGAGAATTCAGTGTATGGCGAAGCAAGAAGAATTTAGGAGATAAGATTTTAGGAGATCCTAATAAAAAAAAAATTGCACAGATAGGTTAAAGATTTAGATACAAGAAGACCTTGTTCGCACTTTACTTTCACTTCTGTAAGCTGTTTAGAAAATACACATGTCGGTGGGGTTGGGGGGAAAGATGTTCTAGAGATAAGTAGAGATCATTAATGGATGCCCGTTGGGTAATGCGATTCTTCTAATGTCCTGTTTGAAACCCGCGCTGTGCTTTTTATTGAAAGGAGTTAGTAGTAGGCTAGTGCCGTGGATGGTTTAAGAGTAAGTGGGTAAGATTCCCTGAAGATTGTGTAGGGGGTAGGAAGGGAACTCCGGGTTCCCTTCCTATGTGGATATGCGTTCTGGTCCATTGAGGCGTTTTCACCAGGATCCGTGGCAGTTCTCGACATTCCTGACTAAGGGATGGTATGCCAACTTAGTTACCATTAAAGGTGTTACAGTATGGACCGAACCATGCTGAAATTGGCACGTGCCCACTTTCTAACCTGCCTATGAGAAAGATCGTGAATCCTGTTATACAAAATCGATAAAAAAAATATCCTTTTTTTTTTTCTAAATTTATGCATCCCTTCTCTCTAAGTCGCAAAATTTCCCTTGTTTCCCAAAACTTTTACTTCATTAATTTTGTTAATTTCTGATCTATGTTGATGCACCGAATTGTCGCATACAGCGAACTGTCATGCACCGAACCGTCTTGCAACGAATTTACGTGGACCCGCGCCGTAGAGATATATCCAGTCATTAGCCATTGGATAATGATCTGAAGGAAGTGTATGAAGAAAGTATCATCGTCAGCCACTAATTAGAACAGCGGAAGCAATTGCAGAAATGAGCATCGCAGCACAACTGACTCTTAAAAAAAAAAAAAATCCAGAAAGTTATCAAGGAGAAACAATTGTTAGTCGAGCATATCGGAAGAATCATGCCCTAGGATTTCCAGTTTTTTTCTAAAGAAATTCTGATTTGTTGAGAGCAGAAACCTACAGATTATGGAAAGAGTTGAAGTTGTTCAATGACATAAATATTGTTATAACGTCACTCTTCGGGAGCAGTGTATCCGTGAATTGAGCTATAAAGGATTTATTGCTTTAAAATTTTAGTGAAAGACTGATTTTCGAGGAATGGTCTGATATCCATTTTTGCCACTTCGCTTCATTTGATAATATTTTTTTTAGGATCTGAAGCAATCCAAAGAAAGAAAAATCTTTTATTTTTTGTGTATGATTTGAATCTTCTTACCACTATACTAAATTAAGTCGCAAATCATTTTTATTTTTAAATCAATTTTTAACATAATTTATCGTCCACTTAGCACATAAATTATTTAAGAAACTATGTTGAATAATATTTATAATACTTACTTCATAACGCAGATGAAGAAATTCTAGGGATTTCTTCATCTGCGTAGGGAGGATGGTTGATCTGTACAATGGCGTATTTTGTCAGAAATATCTTCTCAACAATTGCGGTATGGGCGGGGCCATTGAGATGTAACAAGAACAAGCTGAATTTTCTCTAGAAAATGAGGCTGCGTTCAGGAAATGCACTTCTGTGGTCTTTGAAGCACCTTTACGTAGAACGCAGCAGTGACTCTCTCCCCCCCTTCAGGTACAAATTCCTTGTGAATCACACCCCGTTTGTCCAAAAACATGATCAGCATCGTCTTCATCCTGGACTTTTGTAAACGAAACTTTTTGAGCGTTGGTGATTATGTTGAAGACCACTGCATCCTCTGATACTTCGTCTCTGAGTCATACCGAAACACCCAGCACCCATCTCCAGTGACAATACAGTCGAGGAAATAAGGACTTGTTTTGACAAGTCTGGATGAAATCTTCATGATGTTGCTTCTGCTCATCCGTGAGGCTGCGCGGCACAAATTTTACACATATCTTCCTTTTCCTTAATCTTCATGCAGAAATTGATGAATCGCCTCCTTATTCATATCCAACTCAGCAGCCATCATTCTGAGGTTCAAACGACGATCTCTTGCCACAATTTCCCGAACTTTTGCAACTCTGTCCTCATTTCAAGAGGTTGACAGACGCCCACTTCTTGGGTCATCGCGGACATCCTCATGTCCGTCTTTGAACCGCTTATACCATTCAAACATATTGGTACGACTTAATGTTTCATTTTATCATAAACAGTTTTTAACATTTCATACTTCTCTGTTGTTGCAAATTTTCTCAGTTTAAAGCAGAAATTTGATTTTCGTTTCGTTGTTCCATTGCAAAACGGTAACACGGAACATTTACACTACTAACGAAACTTGTTACTTGTAGCTGGTCAGCCTACTGGGCATTGTCTGTACCACCATCTATTGGAGAAGTTTGAACTACCACGTACCACCCCCGTTTATTTTCAAACTCATTGAACATGATCGCAAAAGAACCAGTCCGGGAACTTTTTTTTTTTTTTTTTTTTGCCACACCTCGTATATTGTAGCTGAAGCACACTGGATAGATGTTATGTTTGTTGCCATACGCTGTTTGGAGGAATGAATGGTCAATATGTTTTCGGTTCACGCATAAAAGACGTTGTTTTTTTTTTTTTTTAATTATGACTATTTATTAGAGTAAATAAGGGCAATCATTGCTACTTAAGCATTGGTAGATGTTTTATATTTGCTATTCAAGAAGGATTACCTGGATTTTATATTTATATAGCTGAAATAAACTGTAATGCAGAATTTGAGCCCTCGTGGGTAGCAGTTGGTAGGATAGCCGTCCTTTCCACACCGGGTGGAAAAGACCTGAGTTCGAGTCCTGTCGATGGCGTGAGGAATTTTTATGTGCATTTTTCACAACGTGACCGAGTTAGCTCGGATTTTTCGTCCGGCAAACAGAAAATCGACCTCGGAACACACACGCAATTTACAGATATATATACTGGAAAATATGGCCTTAATCCCTGATGTTCCTAAAAACTTTACTACAAGAACCGAATTTGATTTCATAGTGCAAATTGTCGCTTTTAATGCTGTTCAGTCAGTCACGCACTCCCCACTCCCGGCATGCATTCGCTCATTTATTGAAACTGTTGTGTTGCAAATTGCCATTGGCATTCATTGAGTTATCAGTATGGACACGATCAGGGCCAAAATTTTGTTCATAAAAAATTTAAAAGTAGTTTTAGACTGAACTGATAATACAATCTAGGGTTACTGAAGAAATAAGCAGGGCCGGCTGAACCCATTAAACACTTCTTAAAGGACGTGTTCAATGGGTTCAGCAGAACCTGGTACCCCCCAATAGGGAGAGTTTTAGAAAATTAATTCTTATTAATTTTCGGCAGTACAATCCCGATTGTACTAATTACAAATGAATTGACACCCCATATGGAGAAATTTAACCGTTAACTTACTCAGACTGCATACAAAATGATAAGTTTGTTTTATTTTTCTTTCAGAAAACAAAAATTAGTAGGAATATTTATTTTATAAAAAAGAACAGATAATGTTACGTGCACGGACTATGTTCAGCAAAAACAGATAAAAACATTCCGAGCCATGCGGCTACGTAGGTCATCCGCAGGTATTACATATGCATTTCTTGACCGGAAGTAATGTTTACTAACAATATGCACGCTCATGTCTCGCGAATTTCATTCAAAGTCGATGTTTTGCCAAACCCATAAACAATGTTGTGTTGCCCACTGTTTCAGAATTTGTACGTATATTATAATTTTGTTTTTTCAAAGGTAAATACATTAAATCTGATTCGCTTGTAAATAATATTATTAATTTTGACATTTTTTAGTATGTGAAACTAACCTTTGGGCTGCGTGAGGCAGTGGTTTTCAAAATGGGTGCCACGGCGCTCTAGTTTGCCGCAACAACATTCCAGGGGTAACGTAATTTGGGTTTAAGTTACTTAAACTTATTATTTTTAAATTTAAGTATTTATTTTATTATAATAAGGTACATCCTTATAATTCTATTATAATAACTATTGTATAACTTTTTAAAATATTATTTATATATTAATAATATTTTAATAATATTAATAAATAAATTATTTATATATATTAAGGATAGGTCGAAAATCACTGATGTAAGGATTTTGTTGTTTTTCGTTTCTTCTTTTATATGTTACCTCTATTATTAAATTGCCATGTAAATATATTGTACCGTCTGTTATTTTTTCATCTTCCTTCTTGGTTAATGCAAGTCTGGCCTTTCAGACAAAATATAAATAATGGAAGGTGGGGCGACTTTTAGTAGTGCATTGCGGTAACTGTAGTATTTAATTATTCAACACAGTAGCTTAGTCTGTTATGTTTTGCTTTTCTGGTGGCACGAAATAGAACGTTGTTTTTTTTTTTTTTTCTCCCTCTTTTTGTTTTGTTCGAAATATAGATCGTACAGAGTTTATCCATAGCATGTGTAAAATTCACTTACGTAAGCGCACATGTTTGTAGTGTGTTTACGTTAGAAAGATATCTGCTATTTTTTTTATTAGGTTATTTATTTATTTTTATATTTATTTTTTTCTAGTAATGGCTGGATTTTATTTTCGAACATTCCCAATTATTTAATCCAAGTTTCTGCAGAACTCCAGTATCTCTTAATGAAATTTGGGATGGATTAGCAGATCTTTTTGAAAGAGCTAAATATCCGTTAAAATATTCATAAAAATCCGTTAATTAACAGGCGAGTTGTTACGTGCGGACTTACGGACGGACATGGTGAAGGCAATAGGAGCTTTATGTATATTTGTGCTGACTTGCCTAGAACAAAAAAAAAAAAAAAAAAACACACTAGTGTTTGAGCTTCATTATTTCAAAATATTTACTGCTTCTCGCTCTCTATATGGGAAAATTTCAAAATGCGCCCCTGGTTAGGACATGGCAACTGTAAAAATGTTTCATCTCTCAATATGTTTTTGAAGATTTTATAATCGGAAATACTGTATATTCCCGGCTACCTTTTTAAGCACTAAAAAATAACCTAAAATTTTAAAGTCTCTTTATGCGCCCAGTATAAAATTCTGAACTTCAAATTAAGGGCACGTGCTTATGGTTAGAGAGATGCAAGTTTAATACTAATATACTTACAATTTATTACATATATTTTCACCTATACATCATTGCTCACCTCTTAGACAAAAACAGTTAAATGTTATTGTCTTTTCAGCTATAACCTAAGAAAAGATGGCTCGTCTAGTTGATTGATAGTCTTATTTTGGTTTCTAGTAATAAGTGATTTTCATACTAATCGCAGTTTAGGCGCGTCATCATATATGCGCCTTTAGCATGTCTGTCCGTCCGTCTGCATGTAGTAACTTGACTCCTTGATCGATTTTTACGAAATTGTTTTCTTTTTTATTTTTTCAACAGATTTGTCGAATTAACCATTTATTTATTTTTTAATCGACAAACAGAAATCTAGCAATTATTATATATATTTTTTTCATACATAGGCTATCCATATATCGTATACTGGATATTGTGGTTTTTTTTGTTTTTTTTTTTTATGCGTTGGTTGGAGGAATGAATGGGTAGTGTGGCGAATACGCAGAAACAAAATGCTCTCGGTCTGAGTATAGAAATCGTTGGTTTTTGCCCTTTTTTTTTTTGTAATAAATCATTTGATTATTACTATTTGCTTGCGCGTTTGAATTGTAACGCACTGTAAACATTTATTAATTTATTGTATACTGTACGATTCTTGGTTGTTTCTTTTTGATATAAGCTGACTGTCCCTTACTAATGATCCACGGTTATTAAAATTTTCCATTCATTCAAGTGGTGCCTTATTGCTAAATGTTTATAGGACTTTCTTACAAAGTAAATAGTAAGATATACACTTTTATACGAGAGCTGTTCAAATATTAAAAATGATCATAATTTTTTTTTTCACAACGTTTTTCTCACATTTCCTTTTTTAACTTTGAAAAAAAAAAAAAATCGCAAGGTCAGGACTGTAGAGCGCTGATGTGAAATGCATTTGATATTAATGCTAAGTACTCGATAACATTATAAGCAATGTGAGGGCTCTCGCATTGTCGTGATGCAGCATCCATCCACCTGCGTGCAGTTGTGGTCGCAAACGACCACGACCGCAAATGATGAAAATGTCCAATGTGATCCCTCAAAGTGTACAGTACAGTTCTATAGTAAGACCCAATAATAGTCATATGACGCGGCACAACAGACTGCTAAACCATTCTCTGAATATCAAAAATAGAGAACCTTTCCTGCAGAAGCCACAACTTTGCCTTTTCAGTGTTGGCGATGACGTGGACTTCCAAACAGAGCTTTGTTGCTTACTCTCTGAGTCGAAACGATGAAGCTGTTTCATTATCACCTTGTGCAGAAACTCGCCATCTTCAGTAACCATCCATTGCAGCTTCTGACAAACCGCTCCATGCGAACTTGCTGTTGCTCAGGTGTGAGTAGCCTTGGAAGCCAGCGTGCACAAACACCTGTCATATGTAAATGGTCACGGAGAATACCGTGCGTGCTTCCTATTGATATTCTCAACGTCTCTGCCAGTTCCTTACTATTATACAACCATCTTCTCTCACAATTATAGAAACCGTGTTTATGGAACTCCAGGACTGCCGATTTTTGTGATTGAATCATGCCCATCTTCTAAACCACCTGAGAGCTGTGCTATATGAAAGCGTAGATTCACCATAAGCCTCTTTTAACATTTCATTTGCTTCAGCTGATGTTTTCTTGAGATGGAGACAAAATTTCAGCAGCATACTGTTTCTCGTGTGTCACGTCCATTGTTAGTAGGCGAAACTGAATAGGCATAAACTTGACCGACCGCCAAGGTCACACCGTGCGCACGAGTCAATTGCGCAGTTGCTATGTGATGCAGCTTGATTTTGTCTTAAATTCTGCAGCTTAGCTAGAAATAGCAAGCAGTACGGTTGTTCATGAAAAATTATGACCATTCTTTATTGAACAGCTTTCGTATTATGCTGTATTCTGTCTACTAAAATACTCACTAAGAATAAAAATAAAAAATATATATATAATTGTTCCACATTTTATCTGTTTATTTTTAACTGCTGAGTACTGTACTTTGTTTTCAAAACAGTAAGAACAGTCCAGAGTTGTTTACAAGCTGTGCAGCTTGTTAGACAATACAGCGATCTGATTGCCATAAGTGTGGTGAGCATCGGAATCCTGTCGAAAATACCTGTGGCAGACATTTTCAGTTTGCAATATAAGATTCTGGAATATGCGGAACTGTCTCCAAGTAAAGCTGCTCTACTAATTGGCCTACTTAGCTCCCCTGTTGCTAAAATTACGATATTCTCATATTACGTACGAGAACTACAGAAAGGTTTTAGGACCCAGTTCCATTACTAGTCTTGCCGTTAGAATAGAATAGAAACACGCTTGTGGACAAAATTAAGGCAACACGTTGTTTTTCGCTTGTATTTTAATTATAATAGTGAACTAGAAGATGAAATTACGTTTTTCGTATTTTTCATGCAGTTTTGTCATCAAATCTAAATAGATCCACTAGCATTCCAACGTTCAAATTACTGAATCATATATAAACGATATGGTAAAAATCCATTTCCTATGAGTGCCATTTCGGTGATTTCACCAGCATCAACAGTCTTAGTTTGGAATACTCTGCGATAAAGGGATCTTAGAACGACTTCAGGCAGAGGTGGATAGTTAAATGTGTCAAAGATGATAGACATATTTCGGAAATAATTTTTAAAAGAAACGAGAGGAAAAGCCAGTCAGTATTTTGATTTGGTAACAAGGTGGTACAGTCAAATATCATCACACAAGCCGTAGTCTTTTTGTGGAGAACAAAGATGAGAAGAGTTGACGAAAATCTAACTTGTGCTTAGGTAATCGGTGGTTTGTATTTTTGCTGCTACATACTGGGTAGCCTGTTTCAATGGACGTGACTAACGCGCCAGATTACTCTTTTCGGCTTATAGCCAGATTTTTGATCTAGAGAAAAGGAACTAATACAGTACATCAAATATCAGAGAATGGATCGCTGTAGTTGGTTGACTGATTGTGCTTCTCTCTGTGGATGTTCAAAGAGATTCTTCTTTATGGACAATTATCCTGTTTAATAGAGAATCAGCTGGTACACGAGTAGCCGAAAACTGAAGATATCCAAAGAATTCAACGGCAGGGTGGGTCGACCTAAATCAACAACCCAGTTTGGTTTACCCATTACATGCAAAAGTTTCTAACTACACTTGTCTTGTATGCGTCAGTTATATGGTCCTCGGCTTTTCCCATATGCCGTTAAGTTACTTAATATGTAATGTTGGATTCTGCAGTAGTTTAACATGGCTACCTAGGCTTTAATGTATTGAAAGCAATTCTGGAAAATTTAGGATATATAGCCAGTTGAATTCATTTCGTAATATCACATCACAAGCCTGCAGCGGGTGCAGGCTTGTGCCAGTCTTCTAGAGCGGTATGAGACCATGAGCTATGATTTTCTTGACGGCGTCGTCACCGCAGATGAGAGATCTGGGTATACCATTATGAACTGGAGTCAAACGGTAGGCTGTAGATCGGCAACATAGGGATTTACCGATAAAGAAGAAATTTATGGATCAGCCGTCTGCTGAAGAAAAAAATCACGTGTTCCATTTTTGAGAAAAGAGAAGTTAATTTTGTTGGAGTTCCTGAAACCGGAACATGCTATTTAATTCTCTGGCTATGTGGAGACACTGAAAAGGTGAGGACACGAATTGAAACCTTAAAGCTAGAAAGTTGTTTTTGTGTTTCAGGTGCAACAGCGACTTAGGTCATATTGCGCGGTATATGGTATGTTTGTAAATTGCGTGTTCTGTGGTTCGCTATTTGCCCAAAGAAAAACGAGTTTCCGGAAGGGGGAACCATGCTACAATCGCCTGAGATCGACTAACTTAGCCACGTTTTGAAAAAAGCCCATAATTTCTCATGTCATTGACGGGATTCTAACTCGAATCTTTTCCACCTGGTGTGAGGGGCAGTGATTCTACTAACTGTGCTGCCCGGGAGGGCAGGTTAAAAAGACAAGAATATTTCTCTTTCAGCACGACAGTGTCGAACCCCATCATCACAAGGAAAACCATTTATGGAATTCAGGTGGACTGTTACGACATTGCGCCATTAGACTTTCACCTGTTTGGCTTATGTTGGGTGGCCTTTGTGGAGAACACTTGAATGACGATGCTGTTATTGTAACCATCAAGAAGCGGCTTTTGGAGGTTGATAGCAACTTGTACGAGAGAGGGAATGCTGGCTCTGGTTGAGCGGTGGAGAAGATGTATACCAAGTGACGAATATTCTGAAAAATGTGTCTAAAGACCAAGTATTGAAATATACACTTTAAATTAGTGTGCATTCAATAGTCTCCATGAAAAATATTTGGAGGCGTTAAGAGTTTCTGAGCGACCCTTCTATACAAAATTTAATTTCTGCCCTCACAGAATAAATTATTCTGAAATTTATAACTTATCTTAATTTTCTACGCCAGCGTCAATATGCGACTGTTTTATTATTATTATTTTTTTTACTTCTACAGAAACCAACCACTGAACTTGCGTGCAATCACCCGCGATAAGCTTAGCTAGACACACTTCGATTGCGAGACTGATTTTAGACATGTGAGCTGCCTAAGTTCGCATGTCTAAAAGGGTCTCTCTTCTGTAGAGCAGGTTAGTAGTTTGCGCACTGCGAAAACAGTTAAATAGGTTGAATATAGTAATTACCAGTCATGGAAATTGCAGTTGGTAATGATGATTGCCGTATTTTCCGCACCGGTTTGAAAAGGTGTCCATTTGATGAATTCTCTGCAAAGGCTTGCAAGGAACTACGTTTGCATGTAGTACTGGAATATAGGTCACTTATTGATGACAAAATTATATTTAACTTTTTCCGTGGCTGTCGAGAACTATCATGGGAAATGTGGGAGGATCCAGTTGCCAATAATTTATGATTACCATTGGACATTTTGAGCGCTGACGGAAATGCGTAGGTCACTGTAGAGAGGTAAATTGGTCTAGTTGTATCGTATTGGGGTGAGAAAGATGAACATTATTTACCAGTGTATTAAACTTGAACAAGATCTTAATGTAATTGCATCACATTAAAAAGTGATTGTGGAAACCACAAGGCCGTCAGCTGACATGTTTTTTGCTATTTGGGAGAAGAAAGAAGGAAATGTTTTTAATTTAACGAAGTACAAACAATTATGCACTTACTGGTCAAAAAATTAGAAACATTTTGCAGTTTGCATCAACAGATAATTCGTACGGTATGCAAATACAAGTTGTAACCTGATAGGATTACAAGTTTCTTGCTATAAAATATATATACCGTACAGCTTCCTTGGGTTTCTTATTCGATCCGGTCGTGGCGAAGACAGCTGAATCATTCCGATTTTCAGGAAGTTGTTATTGCTAGAGCACGTTTAGCAGGAGCCGCAATTCAGAAAACAGAGGAAAGCCCTGGTGTGCCGAAAGCGACTATCTCAAAAATATACAGTGAGTGAAGACGAAAGGAGAACGCATCTCTAAAAGGAAGAAATGCGGTAGAAAATTGGTAGTACTCCAAGAACGAGACCTAATTCGAGAAATTTAAAGGAAATTATGAATCGGAATTGATTTAATAGAAGGTCCACTGTGCAGTGTAGTGCAGCAAATGACTGAAAAGTTCAAATCAAGAATGACTCGTATTAAACTGAACTGTATGGTAGAAGAATTTGGGATTTGTTAATGATGTGCCTACACGAATCCCTCGTGGGTAGTAAAGTTGGTTAATTACCGTCCTCCCCACATCGGGTGGAAAAGACCCGAGTTCGAATCCCGTCAGTGACAGGATGAATTTTTGTGGGTCTTTTTCACAACGTGTCTGAGTTAGTCGGTCTCGGGTGAGGGTAGCATGGTTTTTCTCCCTGAAACTCGAGTTTTTCGTCCAGCTAACAGCAAATCGATCAGAGAACATGCGCAATATAGCCTAAGTTCCCAATACGTTTAAAATCCTACAACAGCCTATATGAAAGCCATTCGTGAAAAAATTCCGAAGATTTCTCTACTGGTGCCGCCAACGCCAAAACTGGACTGCGGAATGTAAAAAGATCATGTGATTTGACGAGTCTCGATTTAAACTTTGTTGTACCAATGATAAGGTGAAAGTGGTGTGAATCTCATGAAGCAATACATTAAGACAGTTCACCACTCAGCGGCTAGAGATGGCATCATGGTATGCGGTATATTCTGTTAATACAAACTGGGTCTGCTCATACCGGAAGAAGGTAGTCTTAGTTCCAATTAATCTTTCTGTCGTATCGGACCAATTTCATCCGGCACTCATTCAATTTTTCAGGACAATAACGCAAATGCCCATTATAAAAATAACTGAATAGTTCGAGGAACATTCGGAATATTTCCGACATCTACATTGGCAGCTTAACCATATCTGAACCATCTGAGAATGTAAAGTGTATTGATGTCTAACGGCACCAGGGGTTTCCCCCATCTCCGCGTTGCTTTCATTGTAGGTGTACCAGTTCACTGGGAAGGCCAGAGATTTAAAAGTGTATGGATTTTGTATAAGTGTAATGTTATGTATCGTTGTTCATCTGGCCATTTAGCCGCTGGACCCCTACTGAGGCCCAACGTTGCCCACACTTGGCCCCGTGGAGGCAGACCAGGTACACAGTAGTATGGAGCTTTAGTCTGGCAGGCCCTGCCACCTAGTTTCCTGAGATTTCAGTGGCTAGGGCCTATGTAAAAAAAAAAAAAAAAAAAATTGTAATGCAACACGCGGCGATTTTCAGGGTAAGACGCTAAGAGATTATTATAGGCCAAAAGGGCATGCGTGACTTGATTTGAACAATTAAAATTTTTGTAGTGTGGGGCATACGCTATGATATTTAGTCAGAATCGGGAGGAGACTGAAGGCTGGGGGGAAAAGTCAGAAATATGGGGTCAATAGGGAAGACGGCCCCAGAGAAGGTCAGTGGGGCATGCCCATGCCCCACCAGGAGGAAAAGAGGGCTGGGCGAGGGGGAGAGAAAAACAGCAGAGCCGTCCCCTCTCTCCCCCGCCCAGGAATTGGAGTAAAAGCCCTGTGCAAGTGAGCACAGGTGTAGGATCGCCTTGTGGCGTCAGCAGCAAAGCTGCGTGTAGTCCCAGTAGTTGAAGTGTCCAAGCCGTGAAAGTTCGTCATTCCTGGGACAGTCCCGACCTGTCTAGTAGTTGTACTGTATATCTATTTTTGTGCAGGCGATGCATGAGCGGGTATCCTCACACTCGTCATTCATATTTCGGCGTCTCTATCAGATAGGTTGTTGTGCTAAGAGTCCGCGAGGTCCCTCCTTATTGAAGTTTCTTATATTCAGAAGTTGTGTTTTGAGCTGGAGGGGGTAAGCAGCTCTTGCACAAGTTTCTCCTTATTATTGTGGTTCCCTGTGAACAGCAATTCGTGTTTTGCGCCGGGTGAACAACTCCTGCGCGAATTTGGCTAGTGCCTTGTACTCTTCGCATGAATCTAGTAGGTGCGACTCGAGATGTCTTGGGAAGTATGTGGTTGCTGTCATAAGTCTGCAGCGTAGGTCTTCATAGTTGGTACATTCATACATTATGTGTGTCCAGGTTTCTGGCTCCCCACAAGAGCAACGTGGGTCCTCTAGGATTCTGAAAGATGCTAATTTCGCGTTGAACGCTCCGTCGCCTGTCAGCAAATAGGTTGTGAAGAGACTGGGTTGAAACCAGGGTGGGGGCTTGGGGTACACCCTGTCTATGGTGGGCAGAAATTTCTTTGTAATCTGAGAATGTCTGGGATATGTTGGAAAGGGCATCACTATCACTGCCGACCATGATACAGTAGCTGACAAATATCCGTAGCCTAGTGGTCAGGCGCGCGGGTGCATAAGTACACGTGCCTTGAGTGACCGGGGTTCAAGCCCGTTACTACTGAATACGGTGCTGTTTCTTGTGAACTCGTTTGGTCGTCCTGGAGTATAAACAGAAAATTTATTTATTTATCGTGATGGAATAAATGGTCAAATCCGGAGCTAGACTCACTTACATACCTAGTGGAATCCATGCCACAACGTTTTAAATGATAGAATTGTGTGGGGGGGGGGAGGAAGGTGGCCCTACTAGATACCGAATAAAGGTTTCTAAATTTTTGACCAGTGAATGTAGCAAAAATAATAAATTGAAATATTCAAACACGCTAAACTTTCTTTAATGATCTGCCTGGTTGCACTTCACTGGGTTGCACCCACTCTGCATCAAATATGAATTCCATACCCGATTTGCGGAATGCATTTTTGTCTTTTTTAGTTTGACAACCAAACATGTCTCCAGGGTATCTTCGAAGCCAGTTTTGTGAGACGATTTTATTTTATTATTTCCTACTGGGTTAGAGTACCCGCTTTATTAACTTTCTTTTAACTGGTTGGAGAATAAAAGGTCACTTCAAAGAGAAAGGGAGGGAGAAATGTTTCCCTATCATATTTCGGAAACACTAGCTGGCTTTGACGATCACATCTGAAATCATATCACTCCATTATTTTATTACTCGTGTAATTAGATCAAAGATCAACTCCCATTTAGCATCTCACAAATAAATCTTGCACATGCAACGTAGTTGTTGATTTTACTTTTTTTTTTTTTTTTTTTGTTAAATTGCGATTGACAAACTTTAAGATTTTTTTAAAGCCATGTTTGTTTTTGCCAGTGAAAGTAAGATACTGGACTTGATCATGTGCCTGTCTTTTTGAACCGGTTATGGAGAGTACCTTGTGACAGCGAATTTAGCTTATTTGGAACAAGGTTATTGTTAATGACTGTCTTAAAATTAATACAACAATCTTTTCACTGTTTTTTTTTTTAGGTTTTCATTAAAATTTGTTATTATACCATAATTTGATATAGGCGCGTATCACATCCAAAAATCCTCCTTTCAGCATGCAGAAAGGTTTACATTTTTTTTTTTTTTTTTTTTTTTTTTAGCTGAATTACAAAGAAAGAGGTTGCATGGTGTTATGTGAGGATCTCTTGGTCTGCAACGACCAATCCACCTTTTAGGAAAACAGTCGGCATGGACGGTGTTCAGATACATAACCTCCAAAATGTAAAACCTGGGGTGTTCAGATACATAACCTCCAAAATGTATCTGAACACCCCAGGTTTTATAAGTCCACTGGGCCTTCCCAGATGAACAAGTGACCCAGACGAAGGCATACGAGAAACATTTATATCATGAATCTGACTTGTTTTGCGGAACTTCTCACTGTGGGAGACAGGGTGGGATTCTTCTATCAGTACTAAAATGCTTAGAATTATAATAGTAGATGGTCTACCTCCACGGGGCAGCCGACCGGGCTAGCCGAGTGGGTAAAGTACCTGCCCGGCAACCCAAAGGTCGCGGGTTCGATTCTCGCCTCGGGGTTGGATCAAAGTACTGCAAAAACCTTGGGAGGTGCAATATGGCCACAGAAGCCGATGCGCCAACAACTATCAAATCAAACATCAAAAAATCCACGGGGCAGGAACAAAAATCCGTGGGGAGGTATAGTGTTGATCCCCTGGCTAAGAGGTAGATCATTTAATACAAACAAACGAGACCCAATACCATAATTCTACAATTCTTCTTCAGGATTAATGGAGACCTTCTAGCTTTCCTCACCGCCTTATTGAAGAATAGAAGTGTCCACCTCACTTTGAAGAAGACCCACTTTACAAGAAAAATCAATGCAGGAGTCCCACAAGGTGGTGTCCTGTCAGGCCTTCTTTTCTCAGCCATTCTGATTCCTTTTATGCGTCTTCGTGATGATGCTATAATATATGCCGACGATATAAAGTTTCTGACCTTAATCCCACCGTCTGCAGACCCAATGGCAATTACGTCTTCCATCACAGAGAATTTGACCGACCTTTCAACTTACTTGAAGATGTTTGAATTAAACCTTAACCCTTCAAAATCTGCAATAATGATATACTCATTGAAACACCAACCAACAATAATTCAACCTTCAGTTTTAGGTACTCTCATCCCAGTAGTTACCTGCCATAAGGATCTCGGTATCTATTTTGATCCGAAGCTGAAATTTAATGTTCACACGGAATACCTCCGGAAGCGATTTAACACCCTACGCTGGAGAGCGAAACAACACCTACTTCATTCTAATGATGCCGCAACCACTACCAGATATCTTCAAGCCACTGTTTATCCGGCTATTTTATATGCAGCTGAGATCTGGGCATCTGCGTCGCCCTCTCTTCAAAAACCGGTGTTCTCGTGTGAATACTGGACCTTGAAATGGGCCACAAATAAGCATCGCCGACCCCCTCAATTGAGAACAACTGACATGGCTGAGCAGCTAAATGTACCCAGGCTTCAGAGGTTAATTGACAGCAGGCGTTTAATGACCTCAGTAAAAATGTACACAGGAGTGATAAACGCCCCAAACATCTGGGATTTCTGTCAGTGGCACAATCCTCCGCCATCCTTGAGGTCAGAGCCCACACTAACCTTCAAATACAACCGGCTGAAACTGTGTAGTCGGTTCTTACCTGCCCAGGCACTCCCCAAAATTCAGGCACTGCTCCGTCTTGGAGTCGACCTACAAAAAATGGCTACCGACTACAAATACCGTCACATGCTCCTCGAGTGGATTACATCGGTGGAACTGGGATAACTTCCTCCATATGACGTTCAGTCCTCATATTTTCATTATTATAATTTCATTTTTACATGTTTAATTTGTGTAACTAATAATTTCCATGTAATGGTAAAAAAAAAAAAAAAAAATGTTTTGCCAATTAATCTCAATATTATAATGTAAAACTCCTGGCCATGTCGCCGTGATGAGTATTATTGTCTCTAGTACATGTCCTGTACTTATCAGCAATAAAGAATTTATTTATAATACGCAGACATGTTCAACACTTCACTGATCGTTTTTGCTGGGTAAAGTATCTTCATATACATATGGCGAGGTTCTATAATCTTGCTCGGGACTCATTCACACAAGAGGGGGGGGGGAGGAAACGAGAACTGTAACCTAACTCTTCAGTTTTCTGAAGAAGGAATGGATTCTTATTGGAGGTTTTTGTTGTAGAGTTTTAGCCGCATCAGCAACTTAAGCTCTATTACGCCTTATATTGTGTTTTGTAAAGTGCGTGTTTTCTGTGGTTGATCTGCTGTTTGTTGGACGAAAAGGCCGAGTTTCCAGGAGAAAGAGAAACTATGCTGTCTTCTTCTGAGACCGACTAACTCAGTCACTTTGTGAAACCCATGAAAGTACCTCGCATCATTGACGGGATTCGAACTTAAATCTTTTCCACCTGATATGGGGAGGGCGGTGATTATACCAAGTGTGCTACCCACGAGGGTACTTAGTGAAGGGGGACAATTTGAATTATGTTGTAATCTGTCCAGCAGTATCGGTTGTTACGTATCCAGCGTACATTGTAAACGGTTTCAGCCGACGGTTGGTCGTTGTTTACAATAACATGTCTGCAAAGTGTTGCAGTTTTCATGACAGAACCCTTGGAGATAGGTGGGCGAACGCACCCCCATAGATTCCTTTGGGTAGCACAGTTCATAGAATCGCCATTCTATCCACTGGTGGAAAAGACCTGAGTTTGAGTCCCGTCACTGACGTGAGAAATTATGGACCATTTTCACAACGTGGCTGAGTTAGTCGGTCTCAGGTGAAGGTAGATGATATTTTTTCCAGAAACTCGCGTTTTTCATCCAGCAAACAGCAAATAGAGCACAAGCAATTTACAGACAGCATACACGGAGCAATGTGGCCTTAGTTGCTGATGTTCCTAAAACGCTACTCTAAGAACCACAGCAAGCACTTCCACAGTTATCTCCCTTGTTTCCCCTTCGGAAACTTTTTTTCCATCTCGAGAAACAGATAAAGCAATCACGGCACGCGCTTCATGGCCTTAGCTATCTCGGCGTGGATTCTTAACCCAGCCGACTCAATTTTTATTATTATTTTTTATTTTGTTATGGAATTAATTATTATTTACTGACTAACTGTTAAACTCCTTCCTGACCATGAGGGATATTTGTAAAAATAAATGTAAATGAAGATTACTGTTTTCCTTAGATGGATATGAAATCTAATGAGTGATTCACCTTTAGCACTGATACTATAGACACGAACCAATTTTCAGTGTAAATTCAAATTACTGTTGATAAATAAACAAACGGGAACATTCCTTTTGTGTAGATGATTTAATCAACATTTTACTGTAAATGTTTAATATCTCTCCACTGCTGATGGTACCAGCGTAGGATAATTGTGTCCTTCATATAATTCATTGTCGTCACGGCTGGAGTTAATCTACGGTTATTTAATTTCACACTTGTGTGTCTTTGTTGGTGTGTTTTCATTAGCTGCGAACATGATAATCCCAATTGTGCAATCTCTTCCATCCCATTAAATCATTTCTCTATACTATAACAACAGAAGTATTGGGACACTATGACAACAACATTCGGAATGGTATAATTAATATTCAGTATTCATAATCAGGACCTGCTTAGATATTTGTTGCCCGGGACGTGATATGAATATGGATCTCCATATATATTATTTATAATATATAAATGTGAAAAAGAAAATAACGTAAAAATTATAAAACTGATTTTAAAAATCAGAAATCAAGCTAACCACAGTTTAAATTCCGCTTTTATTGTGAATTTACGACCCTTTTCCGTCTCCAACGTTATAGGGCACTCTGCAAGGAAAGGTATTAGTATTAGTAACGGCCGTATGGTGCAAGAAAGCCTATGGCTTATGCTGCACCAGCCAAAAAAAAAAAAAAAAAAAAATCCGAACAAAACAATGATAAAAACAAAAATTAAATAAATAAATAATAATAATTAATAAAGAAATAAAAATAATAAAATGAAATTAAAAATTAAATAAAAAGGAAATTAATCCTATCATCCTATGCGCTTCCCTTACCCGAAAGTACTATCCAGATGACCTTTGAATTTCCCCAAACTGTCGGCCTCTACCACCCATGAAGGCAACTTATTCCAGTAATTTATAACTCGCTGGCTAAAATAAAACTTCCTGCAGTCCAATCTAAACATTTCCCCGCGTAACTTGAATTTATGTCCCCTAGTTCTAGCATCATTTATAATCTTGAAAATTTTGTCCTCATTCAGTTTACTGATGCCTCTCAGAGCCTTAAACACCTCAATCAAATCTCCTCTAAGGTGTCTAGTTTCCAAACTCTGCAACCCACATATTCGAAGTCTTTCTTCATAAGGACGCCCTTTTGCCGATCTCACCAGGCGAGTTACCCTTCGTTGCACCCTTTCAAGAAGCTCGATGTCTTTCTTTAGGTGCGGTCTCCATACTTGAACACAGTATTCCAAGTGTGGTCTAACATAGGCCTTATATAATGGGATTATCACGTCCCTATCTCTACTTGCAAAAGTTCGATAGATCATCGATAGGACACCATGGGCCTTCCTTGCAACCTGTTTACAATGCTCAGAGAATTTCATGTCTGACCGTATCGTAACACCCAAGTCCCTTTCCTCCAGTACTGGGTTTAGTTGAACTCCACCAAGTGAATAAGTTATTTTGGGATTACTGTTTCCCAGGTGTAATACCTTACACTTTGTTGGATTAAAGCACAGCTGCCATTTTTCTGACCATTCTTGAAGTCTATCTAGGTCTCTCTGAAGAAGCTCAGCTTGACAGTGATCATTAACTACTCTACCAATTTTAACATCATCTGCAAATTTAGACATCACGCCCTCTATCCCTTCATCAATGTCGTTTATGAAAATTAAAAACAACAGTGGTCCTAATACTGATCCTTGGGGAACCCCACTTCTTACATCAACCCAATCTGAGGAATAGCCATTTATCACAACCCTCTGCCTCCTGCCCTGAAGCCATCCTTCTATCCATCTAAGGATTTTCCCAGTGATTCCAACCTGTTCCAGCTTATAAAGCAACCGCTCATGTGGGACTGAGTCAAAAGCTTTGCTGAAATCTAAATAAACAATGTCGAAATTATTCCCTAAATCCAGCTCGTGAGTGACCCTTTCGAAATAGCGAACCAGATTTGTTAAACATGATTTTCCCTTTACAAAACCATGCTGAGTATCCTTGAGAATTTCAATTCTATCCAAATGATCCTGAATTCCACCCTTGATCAATGCCTCCATGATTTTCCCTACTACTGAAGTCAGACTGACAGGTCGATAATTTCCCACTTCACTTTTAGAGCCACCCTTATGTATGGGAGATACATTTGCACTTTTCCAATCCAAGGGAATCTCCCCAGAGTCTAGTGATGCTCGCATAACCAGCCTCAGTGGTTCAATGCACTCGCTTGCCGCCTCTCTCAAGATTATAGGGTATATTCCATCAACTCCAGGAGCCTTACTAGTCTGTAGGCTTGAAAGTTTTTTCATTAAATAATCTTGCGAAATTTCAATATCATTAATTACATATTTTTTAACTTTGCTCCCACAATTTCCCATTGCCACAAAAGGCTTTTCATTTGTAAATATCGATGCAAAATAACTGTTGAGTTCATCTGCAACGGCAGCTGGTGTATTTATTACTATCCCCTTTCCCTTACGTAAAGGTCCGATCTGGTTTGTCCTGCTCTTCTTGGCATTTATATATGTGAAGAATTCTTTATCCCCCCTCTTTGCTCTGTATGCTAGTGATTTCTCATAAACTGCCTTTGCCTGTCGAACCTTTTCTGTGGCTCTATTACACACCACCTTGTAGCTGTTATAGGCTTCAGTACTTTTTATTGCTCTGTAACGTTTCCATGCCACCTTTTTCTGCTCAAGTAATGTGGCAACTTCACTATTCATCCAACTTGGAACCCTCCTCGTGGAGTATTTTTTTAATGGTATATACGCATTCAAGGCATCTGTGATTAATGTTTTAAAAGCGTACCACAGTTCAATTGTATTCATTCTCTGCGCGATATCTACCCAGTTAATAGAGGCCATGTAGTACCTTAAGGCATCGTAATTTCCTTTTCTGAAATTAAAACCCATTCCTTTGCCTTTTACTTCTGCTACCTCTCTCGTCATCATCCACCGTAGAACTCCGTGATCACTTCCTGCTACTGGTTCCTCTACTGTCAGCCCTGTTATGTCATCTGATTCATGTGTGATGATGAGGTCTAGGATATTCTTTTCTCTAGTACTTTCCCTGACATGTTGATACAAATAACAGTCATCTAGTTGATTTAAAAATTTTGTTCCCGATGTCGAGTTTCCTTCCCATTTACTCCAATCAATTAGAGGCAAATTGAAATCACCCATAATAAGGCATTGACGCTTACTTGCCCATTCCATTTGCATGTAGAGGCTTTTGTCATAGTCTTCACAATCACCTGGTCTGTAGATTACGCCTACTCGCATTGTACCTTTGTTTCCAACTATCTCACACCATACAGACTCTATACTAGCATGTGAAATGTCTGAATCTGGGAAAGCTATCGTCGCACTCAGGCTGCTTCTGATAAGAAGCATTACCCCACCACCCCTTCTATCTAACCTATCCTTCCTAAATACATTATACAAGCCGTACTGAAACTCATCATCCCCAATTTCCGGGTGGCACCACGTCTCTGTAAGCCCTATTATGTCCGCGTTACTTGTTTTAACCAGCAGTTCGAATTCGCTCATTTTATTGACGACACTTCTAACGTTACTGTATAAACAATTAAGATTTACTGTTCTTGTATATTTAACAACCCTAACACAACCCTTGAAGTTATTTAGGCTCTCTTCCCTGATATTAGCTACCTGCTCACGTGAAACGTCTTTGCCCCCAGAACATCTAGATAATACGTCCAGTTGGGGTAACAGATAAGAACTCTTAAGGTATGTGCAAGAGTTACATTGACCAATATTATCAGATAAACGCGTGTCAGTATTACCCACATCCCCCCTAACTAGCAGTTTCCCTGAGCCTTTAAGGTATCCTCAATAATACTGGCAAAAACTTTTGCACCACCTTTGTTTAAGTGTATCCCGTCTCTACAAAACAAATTCCTTCTACCTACAAGTGTGGGCCATGCTGATAGAAATTTACCCCCTAAAGCCTTGCAGATTCCTTCAAGTCTTGAGTTAATCCACAAGGCTCTTAACATATAATCCCTCCTATCGTGTCTGGGCAGAATTGCAGACACATAGACATTATGGCCTAGCTCGCGACATTTCCTCAGCATGGTCCTGTATTTTTCCAACAAATCGTCAGATCGTGTACGTTTAATATCGTTTGTCCCCACATGAATAATAATATTTTCTTTACCCCCTTTAAAATCTGACAGTCTGTTGGTGACATCATCAATAGTTGCTCCCGGCAGACATACCCTGGTTCTGCTCCACCTATCTTTATTACAAAAAATATTCCCCGTTTCCCTGACAATGGAGTCTCCTAATAAAACAATGTCCTTTCTAACCAGGTTGGGCGAAATTTTTAATTCCAAAGGATAAAACTTACCGTTTCGAATTAAGTATTGATAATATGTCTAGTAAACAAATTTATTCCATTTTTATTGACGGTAATGGGCGGGACACTGTTTATGTTAGTGTAGATAGTATAGAGCAGTAACTCACAGTTTTTTTTTTTTTTTTGTCATGACCCAAACTTAGCTGGTACCTTTGTTAATATTCCGATTTTGAGTTTACTGAGGATGTAATTGTATTTATAAGTCAGCGGATTCAGTTTGTTAAAATAGTGAAAGCTAAAGCCTAATCTCTGTTGATACAAGGGATCGTCAAAAAATTCTGAGAATAGGGTATATAAAATGTATTAATAAATTAAAGAATAACTTATTTTGATAGCTTATGCCATATAAAGTAACACGAAAAAAATTGTATGTCGATGTCTTATGCAGTTTCTAATATTTATTTTATTGTGGCAGAAGCTTGAATATCCATTAAATCGAATATCGTTCACCAATCAAATTTTAGACCAAAGAGGGCAGAAATGCTAAAGAAATCCGTGAAAGAATGACTGGAGTGTTTGTGGAAACGCTACCTTGCAAGATGGTCGGCAGAGTTAAGAGTATTGGAGTCAGCACCCAATGATTCTATCTGGTCGGCCATCTGAAGCAGCCAATTCTAAAAAAAATTGCCATCGTTGAAGGAAAAAATTTAGAAAACAGAAAAATTAAACTGTCTGAACTTGAAAAAAGTATTTAATATTTCCCATACAAGCATTTTAACAATAATATATGGGCATTTGGGAATGTCCAAAGTTTATGCAAGATAGTTCCAAGAAACCTTTCCACTTATGACAATCATTAGCGGGTGGAGTAATCAAAAGATAATTTAAAACTAATTCTAGCTAATGCAGCTAATATTTATTTATTTATTCCGTTTGGTGACTGGCGATGTAACTCGACTACAATTTTATTATCCTGAATCCAAATTAGAAAGCGTGCAAGGGATCTCCAAACAGTTCCCCCCCCCCCAGAAAATGCACCCGCCAGTATTGTACTACATCTGGTGGTTGTGAGATTTTCGGTGGTAATTACACCGGTACAGGATGACAGTTGACCCAGGCCCGATGCTAGAGGTGAGCATCAGGCAGCAGCTGCACCCTGGTGGAAAAGTGGCCTGACACAAACAAAACAACATACATTAATATTTACACACTTACACTTTTTCAGGCCCATTATGCAGAGTTTCTGCACCATAACAGAGTACAAAGGTGGAGATGGACTAACGCCTAGGAGCCACCCTTTACAACTGGAAAATCTCCAATTCGGGAAGAAAAGTTGGATTATCGGGTTTTGCTTCTCCATGACAATGCACCTGTGTACAAAGCCCGGGCTGCACAGGCTAAAATTCATGAATGTGGATTTGAACAATTAAACTACCTTCCCCTACGTCGCACAGGCTCCAAATGGCTGTTATTTGTTCGGGAACCTCAAGTCCCGTCTTCATGGCACTCATTTTAAAGTTGATGAACTAAAAGCCGCTGTAGAAGTCGGGTTTGATACCAGAAACAATTGAACAGTTTTTCAAGCTCTCCTATAAAAAATTTCTCCTCTCTCTACTATAATATTTCACTAAAGCGTATTGGCGATTACAAAATTGATTTCATTATATTTTCAATTTATCCATTATTCCATTTTAATGCATTCTGTTTTATAAACACAAGTATCATTTATTTTATATTTAAATGATTATGCTGGTATCATCCAATTATTTCCAGAAATGTGAGCTTCCCGTTTTTTAAATATATATATTTTTTTAAGTGCGATAATCATTCAGGAAGCATCTCATGGATATATTATAGTTTAGATACAATGAAGATGAAAATACAAATATTAAAAAAAAAATTATAATTTACACGCATAAGTGTTTTTTTTTTTTTTTTTTTTCAAAATTTCACGAAACGTACGTAGGAGCATAGGCTTCGAAAATTTGTATTTCCGAGTTGTTAAAAATTAATCATAAATTACAAAACATTAAAAAAAAAATTTTTTTTTCAATTAAACCTCTAAAAGGAAAACATCTAAAATAGCTGGACAAAATGACTACCATTTTGTTCAGTGCATCATTCAGCACGACGAATTCAAGATTACCTGGCATGTCTTATTGTTTCAGAATTATTCTTAATGGTTTCAGCAAATTCCAAAATATGATTCCTCTTAGTTCTTGCGTGGTAATACGAGTAGAATAAACCGTGGATGTCATGTTGTAGTAGGATTTTTAGGAGCATCAGCGGCTAAGGCTATACTGCAATGTGTATACTGTCTTTGAATTGCTGTGTTTTGTGGTCGATTTTATGTTTGCTGGACTAAAAACCGTAGTTTCAGCGTAAAAAAACCATTCTCCCCTCGCCTGAGATCGACTAACTTAACCACCTTGTGAAAAAGGCCCATAAAAATTCCTCACGTTATCGGCGAGACTCGAACTCTGGTCTTTTACATCCGGTGTGGGAGGACGGCGATCCTACCAACTGTGCTCCCAGTTCTTTGAACCCACGAGGGCTAGATATCATGTGACCTTATACAAAGTGATCTAAGGTGTGAGATCGGATGGTCCTCGTAGGTTGGCATACTGAGTACAATAACCGATGGATTGGTGATTGTACACCGTATTTAAACAGTTAGGAATATCATGGGAAAGTGGGCTGGTGTACCGTTGTGTATGAATCACGTAGTCTGCTGAATTCTCCGGGGAACTCAGCAGACGATACAGAAAATGTTTTCCAAAGTCCGCATAGCATATCTGCGAAGAGTAGTACGGAATTATTATGAATCTCATAATAAATTGAAAAATATCTGTTAAGTAAACAGACTGTCTTCTATAATGTCTCACTATAGACAACAAGGTTAGCCCTACATGTCAAAATCAAAAGAGAACATCAAAATTCTTGCCCGAACCTATTTGGTTTTTAAAACTCACTTTCACCGCACAGCCCCACGTCGCGCAATATTAATACTAACTTGTATCACTAATATCAACCTCGATTTTTTTTTTTTTTTTTTGGTCCTAGCCACTAAAATCCCAGGAAAGTAAGTGGCAAGACCAGCCAGAGTACAAATATTGGTAACACCCGGCCGGCCTCCCTGTGGCAGGTATTGGTAACGTCGGGTCTCACTAGGGGCCCGGCGGCTAACAGGCCGGACGAACAATGGGCACAACAAACTACACAGTACATATCCCACACACTTTTAAATCTCTGGCTTGTCCGATACAGAGAACATACGCGGAGATGGGAGAAATCCCAGGTGCCGTCAGACCCCGAACATACCTAATACCTAATACCTAATATAGACAACAAGGCAGTCGCTGTGGAACTAGAAACTCAAGAAACAGATATCCATGGAAGAATGACTGGAGCGTTTGAGGAAGTGCTATTGTTGCAAGGTGGTCGGCAGAGTTCAAAAGAGCACTGGAGTCATTAGTATGTATTTTGCCACATCGGTTACTCAACTGTGTCATTGATATGATTTATGTAGCAGAAGCCGACCGGGCTAGCCGGGTGGGTAAAGTGCCTGCCTAGCAACCCAAAGGTCGCGGGTTCGATTCCCGCCTCGGGCTTGGATCAAAGTACTGCAAAAACCTTGGGAGGTGCACTATGGCCACAGAAGCCTATGCGCCAACAACTTCCAAAAAAAATATATGTAGCAGAATAGCACTATACATGTCTGTGTCATATTTTTATGACAAAACTTTGAATACAAAAAAGTTTGTCGTTTTGTACAGTTGTATGATTTAATGTTTTATGCCTCCGTAGCCGAGTGGGCAGGAGCAGGAGTGCAGTAGCACCCGCTCTTTGAGTAGACCGGGGTTCAAGCCCCTGACTGCTAAATACGGTCGATCTACCGACCCGCACTGGACCAGCGTGGCAGATTATGGTCCATTTCCCTCAGCATGAATTGTTGAGGAGGCTTCCATCCTGCAGTGGGTTGATAATTTACTTTTTTTTAATCTCGAAAATAGATTTTCGTTTATGTTCAATGAGTTTGGAAATAAACGGAAGTGGTACGTTGTAGTTAAAACTTCCACCAACAGAGATGGTAATACAGAGATTGTCCAGTAGAAAGGTTGGATGTAACAACCAGTTTGATTAGTCGCGTTAACGTTCCGTGTCACGATTTTGCGGTGGAGAAACGAACGACTATCAAATTTTGCTTTAAACTTTGGAAATCTGCAATAGAAACGTATCAAATGTTAACAATCACTTATTGATGATGAAATCTTAAATCGTACCAGTGTGTTTGATTGGTATCAGTCAGGGATGGGCCAACTCTGGCTCGCTGTCGTTTTTTTTTTCTTTGTAAAATTAATAAATTAATGGAATTTATGACTTAATTACTTTGCTAATAGTTAAAGAATATTTTCTAAATATACAGAAAACGAACTTCCTATTCCTACGACAAATATTGATCAGATATCTATTCAATGATAAAAAATAAACAGTATCAAATCTCTCATTAAATATTCTAAAAATAAAATGTTGCACTTTTTGTTACTGGAATTATTTGTATTTTGTTGCTATAATTGTATTTTTGTAATTTTATCTTGAATTTGTATTTCGTTTTTCTTATTAATAAAATGATGTGCGTGCATGTTTAAATATTATAATATAAAACTGTTTGACAATTTTACATTATACACCATTTTCATAATCCTAAAAAATCGTGAAAAAAAAAAAAAAAAAAAAAAAAGAATGGCCCGCGTGTACCTGACAGGCATATTATTTGGCCCACCATTTATAAAGGTTGCTACCCCTGGTATAAGTGATCCAAAGACGAACGATGAAAATGTTCGCGATGATCTAAGAAGTGCGCTTCCGTCATCCTCTCGTAATGAGGACAGAGTTGCAAAAGTTCTGGAAATTGTGGCAAACCTTTGACACTCAGAATGATGGCTGATGAGTTCGATTTGAATAAGGAGACTATTCGTAAAATTCTGCATGAACATTTGAGAAAAAGGGAGGTCTGTGCAAAATGTGTGCTGCACAACCGCTCGGATTAGTAGAGGCAACAAAGAGTACCATCATATGAAGACTTCATCCTGACATGTCAAGAAAATTCTAAATTCGACTGTATTGTCACTGGGAATGAGTATTTGGAGTTTTAGTACGACCAATAGACGAATCGTCAGAGCATGCAGTGGACTTCAAAATCATCACAAAAGCCCAAAAAGGTTCGTTTACAGAAGTCCAGGATCAAGACGATGCCGATCATGTTTTTCGACAAACAGGGTGTGATTCAAAAAGAATTTGTAACTGAAAGGGAGAGAGTCAATGCTACGTTCTACGTACAGGTGTTTCAAAGACTGTTGAAACACATTTCCTGGGTGAGGCTTCAATTTCTAGAGAAAGGCAGCTGGCCCTTGTTGCAAGACATTGTCCCCGCTAATTCCGCACTTGTTGTGAAGACATTTCAGACGAAATATGGCAACGTACAGATCAACCATCCACCGTAGTCTTCCGATCTGTCACCAGCGAACTTCCTCTTTTCCAAGATGAAAATTGCCCTCAAAGGAAAGATTTCAGGATGTTGAGGATATCCTGAAGTAAATGTAACTGCCGTCATCTCTTTGGCCGCCTTTGCTGACTCTTGTCATAAACTTTTAGAACTGTGTAATAAGTGCATTCAGTTAGGTGGTGATTATTTTGAATAAAAATAAAACAATTTTTGAACTCCTCCACTTTGTGTTCTTTTTATTGTGCCACTCCGGGAATATTATTGCCGCACCTCGCAATTTATAGGAACTTATTTCCCCCCCCCCTTATTTTTAGTTATAGAATATGCTCCTATTCTGTGCAATTTTGAAAAACCCTTATGCATATTGTATATCGCCTACATAAAAGAATTGGGCTTTGAGAAAAACGGTAGTTGTATAGCAGTTAACTATGTGAGCATTTGGAGAAATGAAAGTCATTATGTAACACTTGTAGTTAATTGAGGATATGCGTGATGACAGAAATTATTGAAATAGGAAGTATCGTTAGAACTGTGTACTCTGCCCTACTAGAATAAAATGAGTACTCTTAAAAACAGTACAAAATATACGCAGCAACACCCACATGAATAGTATTGTTCTATTAAATTAATCATACCAATTATGTGATTGTGAGTAATCAGTGTGGCGAAGTATATACTAATTATGGTCATCATGTCTTGAGGGGATGGGGTACTGTTATCCCAAAATCATGGTATTTTTTGTAGAAAATGCAGACATTCTACTAACAAGCATTGAGACGTACCATACATCCTGAAAATCAGAGAAGACTTTGGAGTCTTTTGTTGTTTATTTATTTATTTTTTTTAACGCTGCCTTCGATTAAGAAGATTGATATAAATATATAATGCTATACATATGGTAGGAATATTAAAATTAATTATATTTTTAGCAGAAGATACGAATAAGAGCTTTCTATAATTTAAGCCAAAAGACGAATATTTTATAGGTAAATTGCAGTGTCTGTCTGTTGGTAAATTCCAGATGCAATAAAATGTGTTATATTTATTAATACTAATTAAATAAATTAATTAAAATATATATTTATTAATTAAATTATTGCTGCTCTGAGATCGTGCATAAGAACAAAAATTTTCTTTTCCTTATGGCTAGTGGCGACGTGACAGCTTGTATTTACTTATTCTAATTAAAGCTATTCAAGACCTGGAAGGGTTTTTCTTGTTCTTACTTATGTTGAGTATCCTTGTACAATGTTTTCTACTTTAGATTTCCTGTTATGATACAAGGGTGTACAAGTCTCGTGTTGTACTTTGATCTTGTGCGCACGTTGCTGTTAGCCCAAATATTCCACGGTAGCATACCGCTTGTAACGATTTGCACATCTTGCCTCGTGAGCTGTTACTATGGTCTCTTACGGCCTAGAAATGTATTGATCGCCATGAACAGTTGAATGACACCATGGTGGAGACTGTTCCAGACAGAGCCGATCTATTATGATTTATCTTGCCAAATAGGATGACGTTCGTCTTACAATGTATGGCGGATGAGGGATCTGAGACAGCATAAATAACGACATTATTTTTCGTTCTTTCTGTTGAAGGAAATAACCGTAGTAGCACTGTAAATGTAACATTTACACACTCTGTACAATAGTGTTGATAATGTGTGTTATTTTGTTTTTAATATACCACTTTGATTATGATTATTATTTTTTTTTTTTTGTCACAGCTTATTTTGATTTTTAAGTCATCTGCTTTTGATCTTCCAAGAGATGTCTTATAAAATACACTTCGTTTGGCATTGACTTTTTCGTTCAAGACGCAGTGTCGCTGCACTTCATTACTTTATTTATTCAGTAAAATTCAGTATCATTCAGAAAAATAATTATTATTTTTCTTAATGCTATTATTAACAACATTTGGAATAATAGAACTATGGCGTGCTCTAGTTTCAAAATGTCAACTGGAAGCCAGTTGCTTTGTGCTTCCGGCATTAATCGATACATAGCTTTATGGACAAGGAGAAGAAAATATCTCTAGTGCACAAACTGTTCTTATATTTATAGTGACGACGTGATATAATCGATACAATAATCAGTCAAAAACTGTCAAAACAATTCATCACTTTGAAAATTTATTCGGAAAATCGTTCAGTGCCGTCTGTTATGCAATCAGCCATCAAAATAAACAGATGCGTGCATAATAGACAGCGTATTATGTAATTTTCATAATTAATTAAAAGCTCTTGGATTAATTGCACTGAAAATACGTGTTGTACGTGAAAAAAAAAAACATAAAACATTACTATGCTTATAAAGCATGAGCAATTGCAGCCATTTTCGTAGTGCGGTTAACACCTTTGCATATTCAATGTAGGAGTGAGCTTTGCTCATTTCGTGATAGGTAATCCGACCTGTTTTCCAGCCTTGCGTGAAGGAAGAGTGTAGTGTGGACAGGCCGCCCGTACACTGTGCGAACATCTTAAATTTATTGTAGGAATTGTGGCGCAAAGAAGCTAAGGGTTAAAGCTCTCGGGCCGCCGTTTTAGAGTGCGAAGTACGCACGTGTTTTCACCGACCAAAATTGGCTATTTAGTGCGCAACACCAAACATAATGCTTTTATCCGGGAAAAGCAGATTCCATTTATATTTCAGATTACCCTTTGGCGTCTTTGCCATGGGTATTTGTGTTACGAGGCACTAGTAATTTTTCAAATACCCTTTGGAAAGGACTAGCCCTATACTGACTAATGTGACCTGGAAGGTGTGCTTTGATGAAATTTCGCCAGTTTGATGGCTTGACTGACAGGTTTTGATATATTGACTTTTGATATTAACATCTTTTTTTAAAGTCAGAGAATTGGCAGATAGAATAAACGGGCAACCAACCAACCATAGCAATGCCTTCTATTATTTCTAGTGGTTTTTATTTTTTTTTGTTATTTTTTATTTTATATCTTAATTATCAGTTCAATTTTAGTATCAGTAAGGCCAAATAATAAAAAGAAGCGAACTTTTTCTTAACAGAAAAAAAAGTGTATCGATTTTCTGACTGTAAGGAAACACTTAACACGCTGTTTTTTTAACTACGCCTTATTGCGAGAAAGGCAATAAAGAATAGTTAAAATCAGTTTCAGAAAGGAAAACATCCTTTACCACTCGAGAAAGTGCTGAGATTCTTTGCTAGAATTTTCTCTAGCAAGCAGGAGTACCTTTTTGGTTAAATATAGGTACGATTATTCATCGTCTATTAGTAGTGACAAATGATGCAAGAAAGCAAAAATTCCCACAGCACCTGTCCATCCCCCTCCAATAATTTACCTGGTTCTTCCTCGAATTTATTCAAATTACCCACTTCCATAACAACAAATGGAAGGCTTGTTCCAACAGTTAACCACTTCGCTGGCTGAAGAAAAACTTCCGCACATCTATCCTGCCACCATCCTTCCTCAATTTGAATTTATACCCCCTCGTTTGTGTAGTCTGAGGAAGAATGCTAACAGCATTGAGCTTGCTCAGTCCGTTCAAAGCTTTAAACACACCTCAGCTCACCTCCCAAATGCCTAGTCTCCAGACGCTGCAATTGCAGAATTGAAGCCTTTCGTAGTAAGACCACCCCTTTCTTCCCCTCATCTCGTGATGCCCTTCTCTGCAGCCTTTCCAGAAAATCTACATCATTTCCTAAAATGAAGCCTCCAGACCTGTATGCAGTATTCCATATGTGGTCTAACCATTGCCTTATACAACGAGATAATCACTTCCTTGTCCCTTCTAACAATTCTTATATATCATAGTCATAGACAAAACCACATGAGCTGTCCTGGCTGCTTGTCTGCATTGCTCAGAGAATTTCATATCTGACTGCACAATTACCTTCTCACTCTCAACCATCCAGTAATTTGCCCTTAATGCCCAATTTATTATTATTTTTATTTTATTTTTCACTTTTATTTTTATTAGTAAAATATCTGCAAAGAGAGAAAGAATTTCATAAAATTCGTTTGTTGCTGAAAGAGATCTGCTATAAATGTGTCGTTTGGCATTGCGTTTAAGTTGTAGATCGAAAAATTCAATACGAGTGCTGTAGAAATATATATGTAAAAAAAAAAAAAAAAAAAAAATTACGTTTCTAGTCCGTCTTATCTAGACCTTAACCCAATTGAACTGTCTGGAACTAATTAGAATTCTTGACGCATAGCAGTCAAGCGTATAATAAACATCACGTACTAGAATTATTAAAAACAGTACGACCGTGTAATGATTTTGTATATGTCAGCGCTTAGTATAAAGCAGACCTTATTGCTGATTATTGGTGCAAATACAATTTATCGGTTATTCGATTGAAAAAAAAAAAAAAATAAATAAATAAAAATAGGACAAAGTAATGTGTAAGATATTTTAAGGGATAAGAATTTTTAAATTGATGATCATTTCCGAGTTGTTAATTAATCCAGTATTTCTCAACCGGCTTTTCGTGGTATTTAGCTGCATTGGGATCTGTGGTTTGTTTGTTTGTTATTTGGTTTTTAGGAGCATTAGCAACTAAGGCCACTTGCTCCGGGAATATGCGGTGGTCATTCCCTGACTTTTCCGCATCCTCCGTATTTGGTGGTGACGGGCTCGAACCCGGTCTAATCAAGAAGCGTGTGCTACGCACTGCTGCTCCTTCCCACCTGGCTACGGAGGCGCCCATGTGTGGTTCAGTATGTCTCGAAGTATCATTAGAGAAATTGGACCAGTTACTAATTATGGTGGCTCGACTGTTAAGTTTGTATGTTCGTAAGCATTTTATTTTATTGATAAGGCGTATATGGATCAATTCCTCTGTAGAGATTTTCATGGATAATAACTGACTGTGGGAGTGGCAGACGAAATCTTTGCCCTCGTAGGTAGCACAGTTGATAGGATCGCCGTCTTCCCCACACCGGGTGGAAAAGACCTCAGTTCGAGTCCCGTAAATGACGGGAGGAATTTTTATGAGGCTTTTTTTCACAACGTGGCTTGGCTGAGTTGGTCGGTCTCAGGCGAGGGTAGCATGGTTTTTTCTCCCGGGAACTCGGGTTTTTCGTCCAGGAAACAGAAAATCGACCACAGAACATAGCAGGTTACTGACAATATACACAGAGCAATAGGGCCTTAGTCATTGATGCTCCTAAAACCCTATTACAATAACGAAATCCCTATAGGATAAAGTAGGGTTAAGGTATTTACACTGGGTTACTGACGCTGGGCCAGGTATAGTATCTTGAAGTTTCTGAGAATGGTCACAATTCTCAGAGCAGGATTGTGACCGGATGAAAGGTGAAATTTAAATCGTTACATTTTTTTTATTTTATTTTCGCTTTACGAATTATATCTTTCGAAATAATTGAAATATGGAAAGTAATAATTTAAAACTTATAGCTTCTCTTAATAGGGAAATAGAATCATTAACAAAATTCAACTTCGAGAGCTAAGTTTAGTTTAAATATTTTTCACGCAATTAAAAAAAAAAATGACACTGTTCCTCCTGTTACAATTCATAGTTGGTTATTGTAAATTATGTAAACTTGCATAACCGCCATGATTGACTTTTTAACAAATTATTAATATTTACAAAACTTATTATAATACTTATTTAAAGTTGGATTTTAGATTATTCACTCAATGTTTCGAGTGTTTTTGCTTCCAGCAGGTTAGGGTTTTCATCTCGCCACGAAATACAAATGTAAAACCGATGGTAAAATACAAACGATTTGTAGACGATCCAAAAGCCCTGAGATCCTCCTATCCTTACCTGATCGTTTAAAATTGAAGGAAATTTTTATGAACAAAGAACTAGCACAAATTTTTTTTTTTTTTTTTTACGAAAGTTTTTGGGAATTCATTGCGCTGATACTCCCATCCTCTTGTTTGCGTTCTCTAATCAGTACAAATCCTTCTTTGGCACCTTGCAAAGATTATTGATCGTCATAATACTTATTTTCTTTCTAAGGTGACATGTTTCTTGCTAATCCTGGTCCTAGGTAAATGGGTTCAATCCGACTCGTGCGTACCTGTTATTAAATTTTTGGTGGTTTACGGTGACTACTGTTAATCCATTTAATGGAATCGCGCATTTTTCGCTGGAAAAAATTGCACCTGATTCCTCATCATGTGAAAAAAAAAAAAAGAAAAAAGTGTCCTTTACATCTTCATTTTAGGCGCGTTAGTATATATGCGTAAAGCGCCTGTTGTCTTCACCTATTGCTGTTCGTTCGTCCATCCGTTTGTCTGTCCACTCAACTCTTGGTGGAGATTTTTATAAAATTTTTATATTTGACTGTTTAGAAAAATTTGTCTGGCCATTCCGTGTTTCATTAAAATCGAACTGATACAAATTCGGAAATTGTCTTTATCGGCCCACATGTAATTACTCGACTCCTAGTGAATGAATTTTCATAAAATCAAAAATTTGGCTCTTTTAGAAAACTTTATCGGGCTCTTCCAATTTTCATAAAAATCTGTTTATTATTATTTCTTTGCCCATCCCTATGTAATAACCCTCTTAGCGAATGGATTTTCATGAAATTTTATATTTGGCTCTTTTTAGAACGACTTGTCGTGCCTTTCCAAATTGCATTAAAATAGAAATCTGGAAATTTTTTTTTTTTTTTTTCATAACTTGAACTTTAAACTGTATGGATGTATTTCAGGAGTGGAGTTGTTATCCATATATTATCTCTTGTTTAGTACATGTTATCTGATCCTATCTTGAACACTGAATAGTTTATTATGGTCACGAAACGAACTGCATAATCATATACTTATGTTCAAAGTGCCAGACAGTGCTTTGCCATACTCAGCAATATATTACTGTTATTAAAGTGTTAACACTAAGGCACTCAACTTCCTTAAAGAGATCTTAGTTTTACTTATGACCATCATCGAAACAAGGGGGTCATCTCGACGATATTTATTTCTATCCAGCCATGACAATTGGCCCTAGTAAATACCGGTTATATTGAAGATTTAAAAAATGATCTTGATAGAATCATCATGCTTAGTATTTGTCATGAACCCTTGTTATTGTGGATTAACTAGACACCAAAGTCAGCTGACGTGAACCCGCAGGTTAAATGTATTGGTTCTGCTACTCAAACGTCACGTCCCTAATTAGCACTACTGTGAACAGGAAGTACTTTTAGTGTAATACAAAAAAAAAAAAATTACATTGTGTAGACAGAGATGGGGGGGGGGAGATCCGCTTAGCATCTGTTCTTAGCAGTTTAACCATCTGTTTTGGGGTGTAGTCGCTTCTCAGCTGAACACCGGAATCAAGAGAGATACCGAAGGCTCCATTACTGCCCCCCTCCCAGAAAACCTCCTTTCTCAATACCAGATGTGATTAATCATAAAATGTTTATACTAATTTTATAATAAACATACCTTCATTGGGATTTGTCAATAAAAATTTTCTCCTTATGTTTTCCTCTTCGGAAAACTGTTCTAATTTCATTTGAATTTTTTCAACACTTGGAAAGAGAAATTCAAGAGAATGAATAAGGTAGTTTATAAAGCTTTATGGACTTTCTTACTAGAAACTTATGGCGCACACCTTGTGAGCTGGAACATTTTTATTACTAATGCGCATGGAAACGTGTTAAAGGGATTCAAAATTCGCTTAACACAAAATAGAGCTAATTTCTCTTATTCTGGTAATCATACCCAAATCTTATGAAACCATAATGATAGCAACAGTGTTAAACCTATACATGAAGAACAGTTATTGTTAGGTTACACTTACACAAACTCATCCATACTGGTTTGTTCTTAACGAGACCATCACAACATATTCCCTGTTTTGAATGTGTATTTATAGTCGAAATTCAGTGCAACGATTTTGCCACCAGTAACCGTTTTCGTTAGCCCTCGTGGCTAGTGCAGTTGGTATAATCGCCATCTTCTCTATATCGGATGGAAAAGACCTCACTTCGAGTAAAGAAAAAGTTGGAAATGTTAATCAATATGTTTTATTGCTGCCGCTCAAAAAATCACTGAGCAGATTCGTGTATACAAAGGGCTAATGAAAAAATTTATGCTTCCGTTAGCGTATTCGTGTAATGCATGAACTTAAAGAACTCGATAAAGATAAAAGATTGCGTTATTTTCGTGCGTCTGACTCGAATGTACTGTATTTGTCATTTTGGACGATATTCAGCTAACAATAACAAAACGATGCGATTTTCATACATTCAAGAAAACGGTGGCAATGATGAGAGACTTTGTCGGTGATTGTTTTATTTATAAAATTTTCTGGTTCTCTCGATCCTCCAGATTAAATGTCGCCGAATTATTATTCGTGAGACTTAAAGGCAAAATGAATAAAAAAAAAAAAATAAGCCACCATAGTTGGAAGAATTGAAGCCCAGTATACAGAATGAAACAGCGACAGTAGTCAAGCATTACAAAAGGTGTGGTTGATAGGTAGAGTACGATGAAAAGAGTCCATTCATGTATTCACGAGGGTGAACATTTTCAAAATTTGTTTTATAATTACTTATTATCATTATAGTTATTATAACTATAATGATAATTTGTTGCATAATCTAATATGAAAGAATTAAATATTTATAGTGATATTTTGGTTTCGCGAATTTTGAATCACTGATGAATTTCAGGGTGGTTCAAAAACTCGTCGAACGTGACCCCAAAAGCACCAGTCCGGGAACTTTATTGCCACACCTAGTATATTTTGTGAGATGCTGATTTTAAACTTAAAAGACGCATAATACTTGAAGGCTATGCGTCTTCTAAGTTTAAAATCATCTCACAATCTCACAAAATATACTAGGTGTGGCAATAAAGTTCCCGGACTGGTGTTTTTTGGAGTATGTTCGACGAATTTGAAAATTAACAGAATTGGTACATTGTAGTTCAAATTTATTCCAACAGATGGAGGTACAGAGATTGTCTCGTAGGCCGACAGGTTGCAAGTAACAATCAGTTTCATCAGTAGCGTTAATATTCCCTTTCACGATTTTTCAATGGAGTAAAGAATAAATATCAAATTTTCCTTTAAACTGGAAAAATCTGCAATAGAAACGATTGAAATGCTAAAAACTGTTTAGTCGTACCAGTGTGCTTTGAATGGTATAAGCGATTCAAAGACTGACGTGAGGATGTTTGTGATGACCAAAAAAGTTGGCGTCTGTCAACCTCTCGAAATCAAGGCAGACTTGCAAAAGTTAGGAAAATTGTGGAAAGAGATCGTTGTTTGATTCTCAGAATGATAGCTGGCGAGTTGGATATGAATAAGAAGTCTGTATGAAGATTTAAGAAAAGGAAGGTCTGTGCAAAATTTGTGCTGCACATCCTTACGGATGAGCAGAAGCAATGAAGTATCATCATTCGAAGACTTCATTCAGACTTGTCAAAACAATCATAATTTCCTCAACTGTATTGTCACTGGAATGAGTGATAGGTGTTTTAGTACGAGCCAGAAACGAAGCGTCAGAGCATGTAGTGGACTTCAAATCATCACAAAAGCCTAAAGTTTCGTTTACAGAAGTCCAGCATAAAGAAGATGCTGATCATGTTTTTTCTACAAACAGGGTGTGATTCACTAGTAATTTATACCCGAATGGGAAAGGTTCAAAGCTGCTTTTTCAGGTTCTTCAAAAACTATTGAATCGCATTTCTGGAGTGAGGGCTCAATTTCGAGAGAAAGATAGCTGGTTCTTGTTGCAGGACAATGCCCCGCCCAATCCCCACTTGTTGTGAAGACATTTCTGACGAAATTGGCATTATACAGATTAACCATCCACCCTATAATACGATCTAGCACCAGTGGGCTGCTTCTTCCTGTTTTCCAAGTTAAACTGCCCTCAAAGGAAAGAGACTTCAATATGTTGAGGACATAAAGAAAAATGTAACCGATGAACTGAACATCATCTCTTCGGATGCCTTCGCTGACTGTTTTCAGAAACTTTTAGAACGGTGATAAGTTCATTCAATCAGGTAGTCATTACTTTGAATTAAAATAAAGCTACATATATTTTTGTGTTCTTTTTATTGCACCAGTCCGGGAACTTTATTGCTACACCTCCTAGTTTCCCACTGACTTTTGAAATATAGCTATTTTCTATATAGCTTTCTCGTGTTTTATGGATTTTAGTATTTAATTATTAAATGTTAAAAAAAACTGTAATTATGTCGGTAACAAAAATAAATTTTATCTTGAAAAATTTATAATTATTGGTAAGGAACTGGTCTTGAGGCCCGCAACCTGCTTGCCATTACAACTCATGCGGTCCACGACCTTTAGCATTTTATCTTTTTTACCTCCTAGCGATGGACGTCCCTTCTGTAGGCTTTCACACAATAAAAATTTCATTACTTTATAGTGGTATCTTTCAAATCTTTTCGGTCACCCCTGGCCAATTACGCTAATTTCATAATTCAAGGCTCTTTGTTACTCTGAATTTTGAACCAAGCCGTGGACCACATCTTTGAGAAGTACTGCTGGATGAGTGTATTTTGTATAGCATCCATTTTATTGAAGATTTTAGAGCTCTAAATGTTCTTTGCCTTAGGCATTCCTCTTTGTGAAGTAGAAATAGGAAATTCAAGATGAAAGGCTTTTTATTTTATCTATTTTGAATTAATTTATTTTTGTCATTTTGAGATCAAAAACTATTCAAAGATATCAAACTATTCAAAGAAAACAACTCCATTATTGGAGTTGTTTTCCTCTTCGCCTTCCAGTCATAGAGCGGAAATCGAACCCTGGTACTTCCATACGAGTGACAAGTGGCGAAACCACTGTGCTGTCACAGGGAACTTCAGTTTTATTAGAAAGCTTTTTTTTTTTTTTTTTTTTTTAATTCATGCTTAGTCCGTTTGCTGGATTGAACTGACTCGTGGTATGAAATCTGCCCATGTAAATTAAAAATGAATTGACATGTAACTGAGAACATTATGATTTTTATCATCCGTTTAGATTTTACTCCTGGTGCGCTGCTTATCAGGTTGTTGCTGCTGAAGAAAGTCGTGATGTCAATAACCGACTCAGAAATACCGGTCACCGGGGTCGGTCAAAGTGCACGCTTCGGTGAAAGTAGCATTTCCGTTATTTCTGATTCTCCATTCAGGGTAAAAATAATTTCGAAGGCTTTCTTTGTGCAGTTCAGTTGTGAATTTTTTTTTTTAATTCTTATTGAAAATAACCGTTTGATATGGTGCATTTTGATTTTCAAAACATTCGGCACAACATTATTTTTAATCTGTGATTTCTCAGTAGATTGGAAAACCTGTAAATTCTTTTTTTTTTTTTTTTTCCCTTTTCAAATACATGATATGCACCAGTTCTTATAAATCAACGCTTTTCTTTTAATTTTTGTTTAAATGCATGAAACGCACCATTTCCTACAAAATAGTCTTGTCTTTTTTTTTTTAGGCGCGTTAGCATGTATGCGTAAGGCGCTAATTATTTCATGTCCACCCGTCTGTCCGCCTGCATGTAACAACACTTCCTCATCCCCAACGGATGCAATTTCCTGAAATTTTACATTTAGGTTTTTTAGAAAGATTTGTCGTCCGCTCCTAGATTTCGTTAAAATGGAGCCAACAGAAATTCGACAATTTTTATTTCTTTTTCCGTCCGTCCGTCTGCATGTGATAATTTGACTATGAGTGGATTTTCATGCAACTTTTTTGTTTTGCTCTTTTCGACAGATTTGTTGAGCCATCCAAAACTTGATTAAAATCAGCAGAAATCTGACAATTATTATTATTAATTTTTTTCTTTTTCGTAAGCAATCCATATACTGTATATGGTTGCTAAATCACTGGATATATGTTTTTTGCCATGAGCTGATTGGAGGAATGAATGGGAATAGTTCGCGTATAAAATATGTTTCATTTTGCCATTTTTTTTTTTTTGTTATTAGTTTACAAAAATTTATTATTTGCTTCTTATATTAATAATAGTAGAAATGATGAATTCGTATTATATTTCAGCTGTTTTTAAAATACAGGAAGAAATAAGTAATATTGAATTACAAAGCATTGCCGTATGCTACGATTGTAAATTCATTAAATCACAGAGCCTTAAATGCGTGTTTCATTTTACTCACCGTTGATTATAAAGTACGGTAAACTCTTGATTTAACGGACAGAAATTTAAAAAATATATTTTATTTCTCTTTATATACATAAAAAATTTCCTCCTAGTGATATTTATTCGAGCCAATTTGAGAAGAGGGCGAGGAAATACGGCACTAAAATGCAATTACTTATTGACAACTGCCTCCATAACGTTCACCACCTCGTGCACGTGCATCATTTGATGTTTCCATTGTAACTTTTTTTTGTCCATTAATGAATATTGTATATTTTGTAAAATAGTTTAGTATTTTATAAATATTTTAAATATTTGTATATATTTCAGTTAAATTTTTTAATACTTCTCTTTCGGATGCAACAATATTTCTCATACATAGCCTAGGCAATCCAAAGAAATCTCCCCCCCCCACAAATTTTTATTGGAAAGGAGATAATGGGAAGATAGGAAGAGGGTGGGATAAAAGTTGTAGAGACCAGAGCTAGCTCTGTTCTCTACCACTGATCCATCTGATTTGAAAGGGGAGACAGTAAGGGGACCCCTGGTACAGGATGCCCATCCTAGTCCAGAGGGTGGGAGTTAAAAGTGGGTGGTGGGGAAAATCACCAAGCTAAAGGGGGTAGGGACCACCCAGGGTGGGAGAAGGGATTGGGGGAAGGAGACTCTACCATCCCAGGTGGTAGGAATAAAAGAACATAGGGGAAGAAATCCCTATGGTGGAGCGTGCTTTTTGCAGCTCTGGCCTGGGGGTTTTTCTAGCTGGCATAGTGCCAGCTTGGATAACCCTGAGGGTCTGCATAGCCATCAGTCTCTCCGGTCAAGAGGCTAAGATAGAACATGCAGTTATTAATAACTCTCATTTACTCAACATTTACATAATTTTCTTTTCTTTTATATATTAGATTAAATATCGATCAGTGCTTTTCGACAGGTGTGTCTTTTACGTAGAAAAGATTTGACTTACTCCGTCATAACTCTACATATTACGTAGAAAAACGCATGCGCGGGGGGTTGGCAAGTAGAGGGCGGATCCCCTAGTTTTTTATTAAAAAATTGACTGGCACCAAAGTAATAGTATTCGCCATATAGTGCAAGGAAGCCTTTGCTGCGCTAGCAAAATAAAAATAAAAAAATATATGCTTCTCTCCTCACACAGGTGTCCAGGTGACCTTTTGAATTTATTCAGACTGTCAGCCTCAACTACTTGCGAGGGCAACTTGTTCCTGCAATCAACGACTCGCAGTCTAAAATAGAACTTCCTACAATCTAATCTAAACCTCAGGTCCTATAATTTGAATTTATAACCCCTAGTTCTGGAATTCTTTATAACTGAGAATTCTACCTTCATTCATTTTACTAATCTCTCTCGGAGCCTTATAAGCCTCAATCAGGTCACCTCTGTGGTGCCTGGTTGCCAAGTTCTACAGCCCACATAATCATAGTCTCCTCATACGGTCATCCTTAGACATCCATCTTAGAATCTTACCAGTACCACTATATAGACAGTAAATTATCTTTATTAATTATATACTATGTATTAACCAACAAAGTCAAGGTAAATAAAAGTTATTTTTTTTATTTCATTTTTTTAATACATACATATACAGAGGTAAAATGGTCTCGAAAAATAACTTTCGGTTTAAAGGAAATTCGGCAATAACGGACATTCCTTTTTCCCTATTAATCCGTAAAATCGAGACTTTATTACAAAACTTGAAGTGAATATTACGCTGTATGCGCAAGTGAAAATAATTTTATATTTTCAGTAAATCAATTAGTAATTAATTAGCAAGATAATTAGTTATTTACTTTTCATTCCAATTACCCACAGGAAAAAAAAAACACGAATTGATTTTTAAAAAATCTAACGCACTGAAATGTAAGGCACTCGTACATTAGCTAATCTGTTAAAATTTAGAAACAAATTACTTTCATCACTTTCTCCTCTTTATCGTACATTTTTGCAGTTGAAACAAAAACATTTTTTTGTTCCACATTTTTATTGGCAACATCGTGTTTTCTTTGTTTCCTTTAAGGAAATCACAACTTTTAGTGCCAGTCTCCGGCCCTTGCTCGCAGTACTAGTTATGTCTAGTTGGCGCATAACGTCATCGATGACGTCAGAAGTAATATTTTATTCCTTGCCTTTGTGTTCCTTTTTGTATTTCTTTAATGTTCATACATCGAAGAGAAGCATGAAATTGGCTACAGAAGTTGCACTAAGTAGAACCATTTTGATGAATGCCCTATTATTCACTGTTTGTTGGACGTACCCTTTTGCTGTTTATCGAAAGGATTTCCGTATCCGGTGTGTCACAATCTCGAATGTTCGTTATCGCCTTGAAAGTTTCAAACAGTGCGCCATTAGGAAAACATACGGAAATAAGCAATGGTGTCATTTGTATTTCAGCCAGAAATTCTTAAAAAAAAAAAAAAAAAGTTTTGGGAAACAAAGTTGTAAATATCCGACGAAGTTCTATAGATTTCTGGATAGTGGAGAATCGCTCCTTGTAGATCCTCACAAAACTTAGTTTTACTTGTATTTCTAAGAATTAAGGAACAGTACGCCTTGCGGATATCTACACCTCATTACTTCCTTTACTTAAAATTTATTTCCCTTGGTGTAGAAGGGGGAAGGTTGCAACAGTTGAGATAGCATCGCGGCACGAAATTGTTCTATATAACATCTGTAATTGTGAATAAAGAATTGAATAAGGGAATGTAAATTTTCTTTCTTAATTTGAATCGGCCATAGTTTTTCTCTGGCTACTTGGCCGTAGGACCCCTAGTGGCACCATACGTTGCCCACTACCACCACTAGGAGGTGAGCTTGGCTGCTCATTCACTGGCTGGTCTCCGCCAGGATTGCCTGATCTTTCTGGACAGAGTCCAGAAGTGTGAGCAAGTGGAATGGTAGGAGTGAAAGTGGGGAGGAAGATGGAAGGACGAGGAAAGATGTCCTGTGGATGAGGGTGACAGGGAAGGAACGAAAGGTTTGATATCCCTGTGCCTGGAAGCCCACCTAAGCCCAGGGAAAGTAAAAGTCTGTAGGGTAGAGAACTCTGCAAAGAGTAACGCCATTTGGCATCCTACACCTCTAGGTGTCAGCGGCACCTGACCCACTTTACGGGATACAGGTGCATGTTCACCCTGCATCTGAGGATATCAGTAGCACCTGACCCACCCTGTGGTGAACAGGTGCATAGTTATCCCACACCGGCCAGGGTGGCCGAGTGGTTAAAGCGCCAGACCATGCCTTGTTAGTCGGGTTTGGTGATTAAGAAGATTAAGATATTCAAGTGGTCGAGATTATATTGATGAATCGTTAATATGCATGTCTGTTGTTTTCCCCAAGAAGGTGTGGGGAAAAAAATCCTCCGCTTGTGAGGGTTTGCAAGATAGGTTGGTTCCTACTCGGGCATGGGAAGGAAGTATCACCCTGCGCTCTAGGGGAGTGCCAGCAAGAAGAGCCTACCCCAAGTGGGGTATGCAAATGAGGTATCCCATAGCAAGGTGTAGAAACCCTTAGGAGTGCCAGCATATCAAATCTTACTCCAGCTGGGGTTTCAATCCCGCACTACCGAGCAGCGCCAACGAGATTCCTACCCCAGGAGGGGTTCGAAGGAATCGGACATCAACAAAAGCACGCGACAATGTGTTTTGTTGACAACATGCGTGGCCGATGAACGAGCGGTCGTTCTACTTCAAGAATGGCTCTCGCGGTTCGTTAATTTCAAAGTCATCCATCATTTATTTAATTTTGTTTTATCATTATGGCAGTTTTGTTATGTTTTTTATTTACATAAGTATTTTTCTTCGCATTTGTTGTTATGTTTATTTGCAAGAAGCCATTTCGATTATGCCACTGATTGCAACTTCCCGTATGTAGGTGAATGTGTACCGCCCTAAAAGAGCAATACGAATTTAATGGCCGTGTTTTTTTTTTTTTTTTTTAGTTCAATCGATAAGTGGGCTGTTCATTGTATTGGTTAGATACACTTCCTGGTAATTAATAATTTTGCTTCTCATTGAGATATTTTAAATCCTTGGGCTTTGTCGGCTTGTTATGCTCAAAATATTACTTTAGGTGTAGAATATTGTTTATTGAAACCGTTTTTAATATTATCAGTATTTGACGTCATCCGCTGCTATGGTAATTCTAATTTCCACTTACTTTCTACTTATATTTTTGTATACTTATCCAAAAAAAAAAAAAAAAAAAAAGATGGAATGGGACATGAAATATTTCTCAGTTAACTAATGAAATATAAGATCAGAATTTTTTTTTCAAAATTTTTCCATTTTTTAAAAATTTCTTACGCAAATGTAGAGCTGTTTTTCATACTTTAAAAGGGGATGAATTATTTTCTGCTATATAATAATTATACTTTATTTCTATAATTATATTGTGAAGTTATTTAATTTCATATTTTAAACAACACCCAGGTACAAGTAACAGTTTGGTTTACAGGTATGATATTAAATTATTTCGTGTCAAGTCTGTCTCTTTTATATTAAAAATATGATCTAATATTAATAATAAATGAATATTTGCTGAAAGTTAGGAAAAAAGAGCAGTTGAGATTATCCAGGAAAGTAAAAAACATATAGGTCTGTTCACATATATACCATAGCGCCTATTGTTGTCACCATGTCGACCGGTCTATCCGTCCGCATGTAATAAGCTGACTTTCAGTGGACGAATTTTCATGAAGTTTTATGTTTAACTCTTTCAGAAAGATTTGTTGAGCTGTTTCATATTTCATGAAAATCGGTGACTTGAAAATCCGACTATTATTATTATTATATATATTTTTTTCATACATATCACATAGACTATCCATGTACTGTGTATTGTAGATGAAACAACGGATTTGTTTGTTGCCCTGCACTGATTGGGGGAATGAATGGCCAGTATGACAGATGCGCAGAAATGTTCTTGGTTTGCGTATATGAAGTAGTTGTTTTTTGATGAGCTCTTTTTTGTTATAAGTTTACTATACTCTATATATAAATCATGAATTTTTACTATTTGCTTATTATAATCACAGCATAAACGTAAAATACGTGTTATCTTTTAATTGTTATTAAAATCTAGGCGGAAATAAGTAAAGTAAGTTACAGAAATGTAAAATACAGTACAAAATAATAAAGTTCAGTACAGAAATGTTAACTACATACTGCGATCTGAATTACGTGTTGCTATTTGTTTATTTTATTAAATGGAAGATCTGTGAAATGCCTGTTGCTTTTGAATTTTTATTAAAAATTCAGGAGGAAATAAGTAAAGTATAACAGAAAGTTAAGCAAATATTGAAGCAAATGTTGAAGTATTGAAGTGAAGACGACCGGGACCTTGAAGTTATAGCGAAATTTTAATTAAAATAGTTAAGATTTTATTGTTCGTTATAACAATATTTTTATATGGATTAAGAAATATTCAAGATTCCAAACTGTCTAAAGCAGTGTGTTTTAAGTTTCGAAAACCATGGGGGTTTCCCAAAGGGATCGAAGAGGGTCTGCAAATGTTCCTAATTTTTTTTTTTTTTTTTTTAATCAATCATATTTTATTTAATTTGTAGACGAGCATTACTATTTTAAATTTGATTGTTAGCTGTTACTGTTTTTAAAGATAGTAAGGTTCCGTGGAAGGTTTAAATCTGCAGAAGGGTTGCACTTCCTCCCCCTAAAAAAAAAAAAGTGAAAACGCTAGCCTACATGAAGTCCTCCAGCCGACCTGTTCAATTCGATGATGCTGATAGCCATACTTGAAGAACATTCTGGTGGAACAACTGGCAAAAAGTGTCAGGATAGAAAGTGGTCTTAGGACATGTTGTTGTCACCAGACAGTCTTAAAGAGAGGATAATATTTCTGCTTCACTGCATCTCGTGAACTTCAAGCTCTTGTTTTTGAATCGAATCATTAGTGAAGTTGAGAGGGAAAAAAAGGTGCATGCTTTATTGAACGTTGTACTTTTGCGGGGGTTGTTCAGAGGTGGTCATAATGGTCAAAGTCTTCTGCGCAAAGTTTGACCATTGTATTGCAAGAAAACCTTTTTTTGACCCATCACAAGAGTGTTATTTCATTTGGACAGCGAACTTCCTCATACTGGTTGGATCATGTGTTGCAAAATCAAGGAGCGTAGTTGGGAAAAAAATTCCACATCTGCTGTTATTTTTCTGACAAACTGTTCAGCAGTTTCAACACTGTCCCTATAGAAAAGAAATTGAAACTTATAGAGGCTGTCATAAGTGACCAGTACGTATTCTTTGCTTAAAAGTTAAATGAATCTTAACATGAAATACATATAGGAAAGTGGCAGAAGTACATTGAAAGTGAAGGAAAATGTCTACTTGATTAAAAAAAACCGATTGGATGTACTTTTGTTTTTATTTTTAAAAACGAGAATAAGTTAGATGTACGCATTTAGTTACATTTCAGGCGCGCGTTCGATTAACAAATCACGTGCACAAAATCTTCTGTACTGTACTCAAGAATTGTTTACCAAAACCTCACCACGTGATATTGTTTAGCATCAATATTTTTTGAAAGTGAGGTAAGATTTTTATAGCAATTTTTTTTGAAAGGAGAGAACTTTGGGTAACCTATGGATGTGATATTGGTATAGAGATTTGGGAGGATATTCTAAAAGTCCTGAAATATTAAAAAGGATTGAGCTGCTGTTTCAAATTCGTTCCATTGTTTCTGTAGGGTGTGGATCTTGGGGAAAGAGGCAATGGAACTGGACCTAAAGCCTCTCTAGGGACACACAAATATACATATATATAAAAATTACATGAAAATCTATCCACTGGCAATCGACTCTTTATGGATGGACAGCCAGACATGGTGAATGCTTAACGCATTTTGCGAACGCGCTAAAAAGACACCATTACGAGTGTACGTATAGGATGATCCGATATTCGCTAGTTTTTTTTTTTTTTTTTCAGTGATGAAATTTTTATCTGGTGACCTTATTTACTTTTAACTACTGTATTTGGGTTAGAGACAAATATTGAGAAACCTATACGAGTTCGACTCTAATTTTTTGTTGCTGTATTTCGTCTATCCATTTTGACAGTACCGTCATTTTTGACTGTGTACCCAATGCTCTTAGTTATCAGAAGGCATTAACACTGATGCTAAATCTGTAGGGAGATATCTAGGTTATACTTGGGTTGAAAAGCGGGCGAGCGGGTGCTGTTTCCAAAATAAACAGTCAAGAGCTAGTGTTTTCTTATCGAAAAACACCGACGAGGCCTTATATGGGTAATGGATTTCTGTACAGAAAACTTGTACTACGTAGAATTAAGTTGCGACAGCTGAAAGAATAATTTATTCATCTGAATAAGATTGGATTTATGGTATTGTTTATTCAGAGTTTATCCCTACACGTACATCTATCTAATAGTTCTTGAACTTTATTATAAGTTCTAAACAATACGTTTATTATAGTTGTTGGGAAAATACCTAAGGAATTATGTCAGAAGGTTGAATTATGGTCACGTTTATGAATACCACTGTTTGTTCACTGTTAGAGACAGGAAAGGTGGACACGAGACTAGAGGGTTAACCCGCCAACATCCTGCTTGTTCAGGGAGGTTGGCTTAGAGCCAGCTTCGTGAGAAGTGAATGAACTACTGTAGTTAGCAGTGTCAACCTACACCAGTCAGTAAGTTGCATTGCTAATTTCTTGACGCAGGTAACCACGCTATTGATTATCACTTTCGGAGACGTATGTTTAATCGATAATTTATTAATGGAAATTGTTATCAACAGAGTTTTATCTCCTTTTAAGATAAAAACCCACTCGTACGTTATGCTGACCTTTTAAGGAGCATTTGGTGACAGCACTTGAGTTATTAAAACTAAGATTGGAGAGTTAGAGAAAGGTTGGTGATTAAAACTTCCATTAAATCCTAAGGTTGCAAATTCAGCGCCGACTGGAATTGTTTTTCTGGTGCTGGGCGCGAAGTGTACTCGCTTGTTAAATTGGCTACCTACCTTCGATAGAGAAGAGGTAAATGCTATTGAGACAGGGGCTAATTACCTCATTTTTCTTGAGTACTGTGGGTTTCCTGTAGTTGATTAGCGTCGGGAGTTAATGTTAACGAAGTCTGTGCAAATATTTCAGTGGTGCCATCTGTTGGTACTGTTTTAAATTTGTGATCTTCGCCTTCCAGGTAGCCTGTCATCTTTCTTAAATACAGTATCGAAATACTGTACTGTGTTCTCATGGGACAGGAGTATTCTTCGACTGTAAACACTTTCAGATAGGGAATGTATCATTGTGTACAAAACCGACATGGATGAGTTTGTAAGTGCAACCAGACAACCGCTGTTCTTCATTTAGAAGTACAGTATACGGTGTTGCCATCTATATGGTTTTTTTTTTTTTTTTTTTTTGTTGTAAGAATTGCGTACAGTTTTTTACCAGAATGAGGAAAATTAGCTCTTTCTTTTTCGGTATGCACACGTTTTTAAAAGTGTCTTTTTCATAATGAATTTGGAAGTAGAAGCAGGGGATCGAACACAGTGTGAAAAATGTGGTTGTTAAAAAATTGATAATTTCTCTTTATATGAAAAGAGTATATTGAATAAAAGTTCATTTAAATTAACATCGAAAAGAAGCTTGAAAAGAAGAAAGCGAGAAAGATAGTGTAGTATTTCAATATTACGCTATCTTAATTTGCAGAAGAGGAAAATATTTAAATTTCTTTTCTTGTAATTGGGTTCCGTCGATATGGCAAGAAATTTGGTTTTCTTTTGGATTCACCCCACAAACAGATAAACTAGAGATAAAAAGCAGTTTGTAAAGTTGAAACAATGACACAGCCGATTTGCTTTTGCGTTAATGCAAAACAAACTATAGCTTATATAAACGTAAAAAGATTGGGTGGAAAAGCGCTTGATTCGAATCACTCAGAAGCATATAAAAATTCCTCCCTCTTAAGAGGAATTTCCATATACTTTGAGCCGCCTGTTTTTTCCTCCTCGCTGTAGTATTTTACGAGTCATAATGGCTGTGAGATTCAGTTGTCAGTTCTTTTATGATTCCTGTGATTTTGGCACGACTTTCGACTAAGGTTTAGTCTGCTAACATCATTTTACTGAAATAATCTTATTGATTTGAAGGAACGTGACGAAGAGCAATATGGATATATAGTAAATGTTATTTTTTTAATTAAATATTCGGACAAAAATAAATATTCGAAGTGTTTTTTTTTTTTCTTTCTTGAAAATATTATTGAAGTTTGGTAAAGTCGGTCTTAATCCAGGTCATTTCTCAGAGTGGGTAGGCTGATGCAGCAAAAGCTTGCATTTTTGGCCTTACCAGTGACTCTCCTTACCGGAGAGCCACCTCTGTAATTTCATCATCTCCTGTGGGCTTTCTATTTGTATTTCTGTGGTATACTGTGTCATTTATAGTTAGTTCCAGTATTATAACGTGTGGTCAGTTGTTATTTGTGCTTTGTAATCCGATTGGTTGTTGTTGGGTTTTAGGCGCATCAACAGCTTAGGCCATATTGCACCGTGTATAATATGTCTGTAAACTGTGTGTTCTATGGTCGATTTGCTGTTTCCGAGAGAAAAACCAAGCTACCCTCTCCAGAGACCGACTAACTCACTCACGTTGTGAAAAAAAGGTCCGCAAAAATTCCTCATGGTATTGACAGGATTCGAACTCTGGGGTTTTTCGTCCGGTGGGAGGAGGACGGTGATTATACCAACTGTGCTACCAACTAGGGCCTGCTTTAGGAAGTGGGCATGACCTTTTTCGACATGTCATAATAAGGTTCAGTAAGATGGGCTCTTATAGACTTAGTATGAATTTAACACCAAAAAGAAGGTAAACTTGTGATTCCTGTTTTCCTTGGGTAATCTGTTTTGAAATCTTTTCATTCTAACACTTTCTGTCACTTGATTAGAGTCACTTTCTTGGGAATGAAAACCTCCGTTGTTCCAACACCTTGGTTTTCCTACAAATGTCTTGAGGCTGTCCAAGATAAGAATGAAACATATCACAATTGCTTTGCATCTTCCTTTGTTGCTTGCACTAACCTTGAAGTAGTTGAAAACAAAATATGAATCTAAAATTGACTTCGGAAGTTAAGAAGAAAAAAAAAAAAAAAATCATTCCCCCTCCCCCAAACGTTCTTAGTTGATTTAGTAAGATTATGAATGTTTGGTTTTTTTTTTTTTTTCCTCCAGAAAAAGAATCTTGAATGACTTTGTGCTAGTATGTTATTTGGTTCCATTTGGCTTGTTTCATCTTACATTCTTCATCCCACTGCTGTTTTACTTGTTGCGGCGAAATTCGCTCAATTAATATGCCTTTCAGAAAAGAGACCGATCTTTGATGTCCATATTGTATATCGTTCCATTCCCCTTCAGTCATTTATTAAAGTAATGAAGAAATTCATTTGAAGCCGATGTTCAAATATTCACTATCAGATGAAATGATCAGTGGGCACTACTGATAAACAGAACTTTTTTTTTTTTTTTAGTTCTGCTTGATTTTAATTTTTAAAACATTGAAAACTATTTAATACAAAGTGTAACAATGACTTAGCTTTTATAGACTCGTTGAATAAAAAATTGACGAATATTGCAGGTTTTTTGTTTTTTTTAAGCATACGAATTTTGCACTTGATGGTTTTTTAAGCATACGAATATTCCATTTTTTTAAAAGCAGAAGGTGAAAAAAAGCTCACAAAAATTGAACGTGTGGAATTTCATCTGTTTATCAGCACCCAGCTTGGCCATTTGACATACCACTCACTAGCTACTGGCTTTTGAAGCATTGAGAATAAATATTCGCTCTTTCCATTTCTTGACGTTTGCATTTTATTTTTTTAAAAACACAAACCTGTTTTTCGTTTAACTGTCCCTCATTGGTTTTTGAAGAACAGCTTGAGTGATTGCATAAACAGAAGAGGAAAGAAGGCAAAAAAAAAAAAAAAGTAGTATTTTCAATAGCAGCGAGTACTCTTACATTCCAGATACGGTGTGAGAGTCGAGATGCTATTACCCGAAGCGACCTCGACTTTTGACAGACCGTAACTGGAAGACTTCGTTTACAATGGCCAAACTCTCACTCCTGAACGCTTTTATAATGGACTTGTAATAGTGGGTGGCTTATTTTCTTTCTTCATATGCAATCAACGTTTATGAGGGAGGTTAGTTCTGACGTCTATTAAATATGTGCGTCACGTTTGTATAGCTGATGAGCTGCGTTCGTTTGTATAGTGTTACAGGGAAGGTTTCTGTAGCGTTAAAAACGTAATGAGTTTTTTTTTTTTTTTTTTTTTTTGCGCTTGAATATTTTTGTGGTTTGTTCCTTGAATATTGCATTATGAATATAATAGAATATCATAAAAATATAATATTTATATACATGTGTATAATATCTATACGTGTTTTAATGAATAATAATGTTACGTCTGATAAACAGTCACAACCAACAGATTTTGATAAATAATTAAATAGGATGTGATAACAATGGCAGCATTAGTAACAAAAACTAAAGCCCTTAAATATCAACTTTTATCGTCTGCGAATTTTTTGATAGATAAAATCGCCAAATGATTTTAGTAACTGCACAGTATAAGCATTCATTTGACTTTTGCAAAGAATTTAATGATAGGCGAGATTTAAAAATAATAAATAAACAGTCATAACGCTATTGATTTTTCTATGAACTTAAATGTTAGAACGCTATTCTCTCCATCTGATAATGGCTAAGTGGAGCCTCGATTGAAGTTGATTTTAGAAATTTCTCCAGTCGTCGATAGGAATCGAATCCAAATTTCTTTTCAGATGACTGGCAAGCTGCTATGTATCGTTGCCAATCGAGCTTACACGAAGGACACAAGTACACTAATCCCTCGCCATATAAGAGTTTGCTAACTACAGATTTGAGATAACGCGGTTTTATATTTGTGTTTGTACACCACAATTTTTCAATCGTTTATATTTTTTAGCATATGTACTCTGATCAGTCTATGTTGATCCACATGATCTACAAAGGAACAACAGCCATTGCTCCTCCTTCTGTAGATCATGTGGGCAGGTATAACGAGCAGTATAGAATGGGGGTAGCAGTACTTGTTTTCGCCCTGCTTGTTTTTATTTAATATTGGATATGTTTTTCTGGATTTAAATCTTGTTATTTATGTTTGAATACTCAGATAAATTTAAATCTGAATACTGTGTTTCCAAGTTTGCACCCACTCTGTGATTTCCTCTAATCAAACGAGATAGCGATAGGTGTGTGTGGGGGAAGGGTTTATTTATAATAGTTGCAATAATGGGTAATTCAGTTTTTGGCTGTTGCAAATATGAATGATTAATGAAATTATGAAAAAAAAAAAAACAGAACAAAACTTTTTTTTAAATTTCTTGTTCTCATTAACTTTCTACAACTATTGCAATTATTTAAAACAATTAAAAAGTAATTAAAATCAACTTAAAGTATAGGAAATGATACACAATGAAAAATACCAAACAAAATGTACGCAGTGAATTCAACAGATGAAATTAAAATGTACACGTTGAAAAATACCAAACGAAACGTACGCAGTGAATTCAATAGATGAAATAAAAATGTACACGATGAAAAATACCAAACGAAACGTACGCAGTGACTTCAACAGATGAAATAAAAATGTACACGATTAAAAATACCAAACGAAACGTACGCAGTGAATTCAACAAATATAACAATAATTAAGTTAATAATAATAAAATTTCTTATTAACTTAAATCGTATACATTCGTGATTCCTTATACAGATATCCAGAGGAATCTAACAATACGTTGTCTACACAATTGAACAAACACAGATGTATATGAAATGAAAATCAATTGAACATGAATATGTGAAAGATATTTCCTCTTAACATAGCACTTTTTTTTTTTTTTTTTTTTTTATCACAGGCACAATCGTATCCAGGTATCATCGTAAGTAGGGGGTGTACGACGACCAGGTTTTTGAGTTTTTTGTTTGTTTAGGAACACTTATACGCATGGTTAAGCCGGGGGGGGGGAAATATGCCCCTCTGCTCTTCCCTGAATACGCCCTTGATAACATGTATTGCCATGAAAATATTTGTTTGATTCGTTTAATGCGTCAGTGATTTTGTACACAACTGACAGTTGTCTTCATCGTTTTACGATGTTTCAAGGTTTTATACATTTTCCGCGTCCCGTTCTCATCGTGTTAGTACATGACGACTGGAGGAAAAGACCGAGGAGAATTCAAATATTCTCCAACTCTGTTTTTATTTCTTCAAATTCACGCTGCTAGATTTTTCCTGCGCCAGATAAAATCTATACCGCCAGAGCTGAAGGTAAAAATTATAGCAACGCCCAGCGTACGAAATGAGAAGTTATACTTGCAACTGAGGTCATGTGCCGCAACTGTACTCTCCCTGTTATTTATTAAATATTTGCCACCATGCGTCACTGACAGCTGGAGACATTTTGATGGAATCAGTCGGTTTTCCGATTCAAGATTTAATGTCTAATATAATTACCATTTTATTATATTAGACAGAGCACCCTCAGAAACCAATAGTAATGATAAATTGACTTCAAGCTCGTATATTTTGTAATTTAGTTTGGTTTTTGTGTTGAAATTGAATTATAATAAATTGCAATTTTAGTTATTTACGTTTAATTCGAAGTTACGTCGGTGATTAATTAGTGCGCATGCATCACAAGTTTCTGATTTTATGATTCGATTCAGTGACAAAATCACATTTAGCGATTTTGTGAATATCGACTTTTTTTTTTTTGTATGGTGTGCGAGTGTGAGAATTTTAATTAACAGGAATGTAATGACTTCAGAAATTGTTTGATTTGACGTAACCAACGTCTTGTGGGCTGCCTAAGAGCATTCACAAAAGATGACCTGCCGCTGATCGAATGTTTTTATAAATGATTGATTATAGAGATGGCAGCCACGATGATGGTGTATTCCTTGTAAAACAAGGTTATATTTAAGAATATTAACTGTGTAAACATTTATCATTGAATAAAATTAATATTTTGCAATATTCACCCAACTTTTTCATCAAACTTCTCTGCTTATACTCTGGCACGACTATATACGCTCCCCCCTAAAAGTTTGTGATCATGTTTCTTTTTCTTAATTTTTATTTTTATTAAAATATGACCAACTTGTTTATAATTTTTATTAAAATATTTTCTATTATGTATAAAAACAAATAAAAAATCGTAAGTATTTAAGAAATTTCTAGAATATTCGATAATGTTCCTGAAAGTTGTAGATTTTAGAATGTTTTGCAATAATATATAAATTGAAAAGTAAGAGCTCTAACTTATAAAATCAAACACCCACCATTCAGAAAGAGTGTCTGGTGTAAGTTTTGTGTGTTTCGTGATAACCGAGCGTTGAACAAAAGTGCTATTATAAGTCTATATAAAGAAAGTTATTCCATGAAAAGTATTGACAAAAAACTTAGGTGTTTCATTTAAAGGAGTACTAACTACCATTCGACGATTCAAGGATATTGTTAGTTTAAAGGACAAACCATGATCCGGACGACCCCGCGTAACAACGGATGCACGAGGTAAGATCATAACACTAATTCCCCAAACGCAGTAGACGAATTACTACACCCGAAGAGCTTAGTTCAATAAGAACAGAGAAACTCGTGTCTACATCCACCGTAAAATTCGTCTTTTTTCGATTTTTTTAAAATATATACTCTGTTCAGTCTAGTCAAGCAGGACTTCATTGTCGTGTAGCTGTCCAAAAAATGCCCTTATTAAAATCGAAAAAACGATTGCCTTGGCCAAGAGTCATCAACATTGGAAAACGTATTGAAGAGTGGAAAACATATTGTGAGCGGATGAATCCAAATTTGAAACTTTTAGATCTAAGCACAGAGTTTGAGAGACGATCAACCGAAGGAAAAAATGGTGCCAAATTGTTTAATGCCTACAGTCATGATCTGGGGTTGCTTTTGTTTTTCTGGAGTGGGTGACATCGTCAAAATTGAAGGAATTTAAACAAAAGAAAGATATAAAATCATTTTTGAGCATAACGCATTGTCAACTGGACTTCGTGGAAGAAATTTTATATCAACAAAACAATAACCGAAAGCACAGCTCTAAGCTGTGGAGGGATTTTCTAGGAGGTGTACTGCAAATTATGGTGCGGCCACCCCTATCGCTTGGGATCATCTAGAATTCTAGATCGTCAAGTCTGTTAAGTCTGCCCATCTTCACAGCTTATGGGAAACCTTAGATTGCTTAGAATAATGTTAGTCAAGACACGATTATAAAATTAATTGCCAGAATGCACATGTGTAAGGCAGTGATATTTCAATATATTTTTTTTTTTTTGCTGTGTATTTGTCAGTGCCTAATAAAAAGGCATAAAATTGTAGGGTTTTTTTTTTTTTTTTTTTTATATTGAACCTTTCATTGTCATGGCTAATTTAAAAAAAAAAAAAAAATCGACGAAAACTGTCATACGCTGTGATTTTTCCAAACAGTCAGCAGTTTACAACAAATAATTCTTCAATGAATACTAGTACAGTCATTACCGATATAGCAGTTTTATAGACTCGAACCATGGTCAACCCAAACACGTGTGCTACTGCATTCTTGCGGGCCTTCGTGGGTAGCACAGTTCGTAGGATCACCGTCCACCTCACACCGGGTGAAAAAGACCCGAGTTCGGGTTCCGTCGATGACGTGAGGAATTTTTATGGGCCTTTTTCACAACGTGGCTGGCTGGGTTAGTCGGTCTCAGGCGAAGGTAGCGTGTTTTTTTTTTTTTTTTTTCTCGAGTTTTTCGTCCAGAAAACAAAATAGATCACAGAACACATGCAATTTACAGACTTGCATACAAGGAGCAACAACAGCAGCATTCTTGCGTTAACCACTTGAATACTTCAGGCTTTATATCCTGTCTGAAGTTTTTTTTTTTGTTCTCTCCAGATTAACTGGTTACTAATATAATCGAAACAACACAAGAAGAAGAGGGTTTTGAACTGTAATGTTTATGCAATGTTCGCTTCGTGTAAACTTTGAAATGTTACAGCCGGTTAATGGAATTCAACCTTCAAGTGGACTACAAAGTTGTTCGTTCGACCCGCAGTCAGTAATTCATATACCGAGATGACTAACCCATCCACCTACGCAGATGATAGTGGCATACTAATGGCTATCGTCACACGTGTTATTCTACCGTGCCTCGCGATAAGACAATCTTGACATCGTTTTGTAGTTGCCTGCATTTCTCGTTTTAGTTTCTCTTGGCTACCGTTGATTTTGTCACCTGTACAGTTTTTCGGATACCCTCTGTGATAAGACCAGTCCTCGTTTGTAACAGGCATTATTTTGTTTTATTTATTAAGCTCTTGTTTTGTGTTCCTACAAATTGAGGTTCTGTCAAAGGTATTTGTCCTGTTTTCATGGCGAAGAAGAAGAAGCAGACAATTCTACAGGTGATACTTATTATTTAAATCCTTTTAAGAACTGCGATCTTAGCATATTCGACTATATAAATAAATCTTATGCATGAACGTCGCCAGAAATATTTCTGAGTTTGTTTGTTATTTGGTTTTTAGGAGCATTAGCAACTAAGGCCATATTGTTCTCAGGATATGCAGTTGCCATTCCCTGACCTTTCCGTATTTGGTGGTCATGTACTTGAACCCCGTCTAATCAAGAAGCGTGTGCTATGCACTGCTGCTCCTGCCCACCTAGCTACTGAGGCGCCATATTTCTGAGGGTTCGGAAACACCCTAATTCATATCACACGTTATGAATTAGGGTTTTTTTTTTTTTTTGTGTCAATTATATATTTTGTCTGGCATTATCGTTAATATTATGTATATTAACTATTATATCTATAATAATAATATTATTATAGATATTTTCTGTTGTTTTCTGTTGTCTATAATAATAATATAATTATTATTATAGACAACAGAAAGTATTTAAAGTTTCTACTCCGATTTTTCGGGTGCGTAACTTCTTTGAATATGCCATGTATATACCCTGAGTTCTCTTTGCATTAGCAACACACCAATACCTCGTGGTACCACCTTTTCCCGTAAAACACCCATACACGTTTTGGTATGGACTCCACAAGGTGTTTCTGGGTGTCCGTCCTGTGGTAGTGCTGCCGCATTGCACGATGTATCCAGTAATACCTGCACATTGTCAGGTGGATGATAGTAGAATCGAATGCCCTTTTCCAGTACGACTCAGCGCCTCCGTGGGCAGGAGCAGCAGTGGTAGCACACGCTTCTTGATTAGACCAGGGTTCGAACCCGTGACCACCACATACGGAGGATGCAGAAAGGTAAGGGAATGACCACCGCATATCCCCGGAGTAATATGGCCTTAGTTGCTAATGCTTCTAAAAACCAAATAACAACAACAACCAGTACGACTCAAACATGCTCACTTGGGTGAGGTTGAGTTGGGTGGCTGTGGAAGCACAATGAATTCATTGTCATGTTTATGAAGCTAGTTAGCTACCTTCCAGGCCTTTTAAGTCATGGTGTGCTGTGAAAACGGTGTATGTAAATATGCATATATTTTTAAAAGTTATGCACTTTCTAATGAAGTTTCCCCCCCCCCCCCCCTCAGACGCCCTTTGTACAAAGTGTTTCTATTAAAAGGCACTATGATTCATCTCGTTTATTTTTAGTTTAAGTTATTTGTTGTCTGGATCTTTCTTGTCGTATTTATGCAGTCAGCATAAGGATATATATTTGCATGTACAGTATAATGTATAAATAAAAGTTACTGTAATGCAATCTGAATTATTTTTTTCTGATTTTCTTTTTATATGTAGATGGGAGTGCATTTAGAATCTATTACAGTATATATAAAAAAAAAAAAAAAAAAAAATCGACTATCCAAAATTCGAACGTCAAGATAGAAAATAAATTAATTTTATCATATTTTATCCCTGTTTGGCTTAACGAAAATCGTATGGTATCATTCCGAACTATTAAAAAAAATGCAGAAAAAAAAAAAAAACTATTGAAAAATTAAAAAAAAAAAAGAAAAAGAAGCAAGTGTTGCAGTTTGTTTTAAATAATTAGACGCGGGAAGGTGGATATGGCATTACTAGAAACTTCTTGGGTGAAATTGTACTCTTATTTCAATACAATACTGCATTTTCAGCAACATCAAGCATTAGTGTCGTGGTGATGAAGCTGGATGTAGATGCAAGGACTATTTCTACGAATTTTGTTCAAAACTTCCAGTGAAAATTGTTCTTGTACGATGCGTGTCATTTGCACTGCCTGAATAGTGAACAAGGGATCAAGAGGATATATCTGTTTATATTCTTTTACTTTCTACTTATTTTAGTTTTTCTCATTTCAGCATATACTTTACGAAAGTGGTGCTATTGTAGCCGATATGGATACAATAACGGCATTTAACCCTTTTCGATATCTTTATTTCCTTCTAATCGACAAAATAAAACGAGAAATATTTTCAATAAGTAAATAGAAGTTGCTGAACCTAAGGAATTAAAATATATATTAAGATTTTAAAAAATTTGTTCTCTCCTTGACAATAGCTGTTAAATGAAAATAAATAATGGCATTATTGGGTGCCTCTACATTATATTTTTTTATATAGTACGTATTATAAGTTTACCTGCTTATCTAATGTACATTGAGTATTATTTATATATATTTTTATGGATTATAAATAAATAAATATTGTCTGAGATTCAGGGGGAGCAATTGTCTTTCTTGGCATAACTGGGCTCTTCCCTAATTATTAGTTAAAGACGATTGATTAACATTACTGAATATACGCCTAAGTCATTGTAATTTAGTGTAATAGACTGCAAATTTATTATGTTAAAAGGTCAATCGAAATATTTTAAATATCCTTAATTAGGAATCCCATAAGGTTTAAATAAACATCTCATAATTCATCGTGTGACAGCATAGCAAACTACTACTGTCTATTTTATCTACTCTTTACATCCGTTTTTTAGCTTTAATAATTTATTTTATTTCTTATCAGATTTTATTTGATTTGATTTTAATGTTTGTGTTTTTACCTCTTAATTGTGTAGTTTTATTAATTTTTTTTCTTGTCTAGCGAGCTGCTACAAGCATTGTGTGATTTGTTACTCTAAGTATAGAAGACTATTAATATTGGAATTTGCTAGTTTTAGTTTTTTATACAGTATGTCATATTCGTTATTTATTTTATCTTACGCACCTTCAATTGAAATTTTTCTCTTTTTTTTTTTTTATCTAAAGTACTTATACATTGAACTCTTTAGCAGTAATCGAGGATTTTTTACGTACGAACGTCTTCAGTGTCGATAAGATTTAGGAAAGGACTATTGACAGTTTCATTCTTTATTTCATAAGCATAAAACTAACATGATTGAGTAATTGGTTTCCATATTACTACTCACTACTTATTGGGCCCATTAATATTATTTATTTCTCTTATTTTTTTTATCGGTTATAATTTATTTATTTTATATGTTTAAATTTTCATTTCATTTCTTATGATTATACCATATTAATGATGGTTTTACTACATTTCTTATCGGTTTGATGGTCATACAAACGAACTAGAACTTCCCAACAAGGAATTGTTATTTATTTGAAGCATTGCAATACCAGAGTAGCTCTTTATGAAGATGTTATACGAGAGATCAGTTTCAGGGGAAGAAAAAAAAATCTGTCTAATACAGATCTTTGCTTGTGATACTATAGCGAAACACTGTGGGGTTGTGTTCTTTTTCAACTGTATTTTTCATTTCTACTAATTAACAGTAAGCTTCTAAACCAAAAATAGCCTTTAAAATAGTTAATATTTTGTAAAAAAAAAAAAAAAAAAATATGTTGCAGAAACTAATAGTGTACTGAAATGCATTTTTTGTTAGTACGGCAATTCAAAGAATAATCTTTGACTCAAGAGAGAGATTGTCTAGAAATTCAATCGATCGAGTTTCATTAATCACCAGGCACTCTTCCTTACTTTTTTTTTTTTTTTATATACGATAATTTTGCACCTGTCGTCTGCCAGACAATAACTCAGTCGAACTATCCACTCGCAGACGATCAAACACGATCGATTTAGTAACTGGAGCACTGAATACAATAATATAGGAAATGAAAGATTTTATATGTTTAATAAGAATAATAATACAATTGCTGAAGATACGTTTCATTATGTAGTTTTGTTGAAATGATAACTATCGTTGTGGCGCTCATCACATCCACACATGCAATGAAGTGCCTGCTATTTTTGACTCACTTACTCTAAATAGGAACATTTAAAAATTTCAGCCTTGACCTAAATTTGTACTAGTTTCCTGGTTAATACACGTTTGTCACTCGGAAGGACTTCCTTAAAAACTTTCCGTGTAAGTTGGCATATTAAAATGCATTTGTATCTCTCGCTGCATCTGCCGTGTTTATGTGCAACGTAAAAAAAAAAAAAAAAAGTTTAGCACGTAACACGGTTTGTAATATTGCTGAGATGTAAAGCTTATTGCTTATTAGGTGATGCGAAACACTAATGAATCATTTAGACACGAACGTTATTTTAAGTCACACTCCATCTTCGTGCAAGATTGTTGGCCTTAAGCAGGATATTATTTTGATGGTGTTATTACTAACTTTTGTCTTGTTTCAATGAATCACTGTCTCTTAGTTCCGATAAATAAGTAGCGGTGCATGTTTATTTTTTACGGTTCAGTTAATTCTCGGGTCAGCATTCCATTATAGAGTTAAAAAAAAACTGTTTGATTGTTCAATTTGAAGCTTATAAAAACATGCTAATAACATTAGCATGTTTCCATTGTACTCTTAGGTCAACTGATGTTTATTCATTCGTTGTTTCCCATTTATTTATTATTATTATTTTTTAAATAGGAACTGCAGGTATACCACCAGGAAAGGACTATATCATAATTGAACGCGACGTTCCAAACATCAAACTAAAATGTTTGTTGCACGAAGGATAAAATCACTTGTATGTCATAAAAATATGAAATTTCAGGCTTAATAATCTCATCAGAGGCTACTCCTTAGGTCCAGATCCATTTTTCCAGGAGGCAAATCTGAAAGCTTGATTAAACCAGAAATATTTCCAGTCCGCCGCTGTAATTTTAGGACTCAAATTTGCCTTTGGATCAGGAGCAGAATCTTGCAACCCGTGGGAAGTGCCAAGCCAATGACAGGAAAAAGAGGGCGTTTTTTTATTTTGGATGATCGGAGTAACTTCAAGACACATGAGCACTAGATTCTTTCATCTGCAAAAAAAAAAAAAAAAAAAAAAAAGCAATATTTGCTTGAGAACTATAAGTCGTCGTGTTTTATCTCATCTGGAGCCTCATCATTAGGAATGAGGGTTTCCCTCTTTTTAGACGCGTTAGCATATATGCATAATACACCTATTGTCTTCGTGTCCGTCCGCATGTTATAACTCGGCTCTCAGTGGATGGATTTTTACGAAATTTTATTTGTGCTTTTTAAAACGATTTGTCGAGTCATCCTAAATTTCATTGAAATCGGACCAATAAAAATTCGGAAATTATTATTATTTTTGTCTTCTGCGTGTAATGACTTGACTTTCAGTGGATGGATTTTCATGAAAGTTTACATTTGAGCCTCTTAGAAAGAATTGTTGAGCATTTCCTAGCAGATGTACTTTCATAAAATATATGTTTCACTCGTTTAGAACGATTTGTGGATCCTTCCCCAATTTCATTAAAATCAAACTAGTGGAAATCCAGAAATTTTTATTTATCGTTTTCATACATATTACAGAAACGAATTTTTTTTTCAATTCGTCCTTGAAAGTCGTTGCTTTTTTCTCATTATTTTTTTTTTACTTTTGTTAAAAATCATGAATTATTATTATTTTATAACGCACTATGTACTAACATGTTATTACATAGTTTTTACATATAAGAGAAGTTTGCAATTAGCCTGTTTTTTGGCCAGAATATAATCATTAACCGTATTTAGCGATTGTTATAGATGCCATTCCTTTAGTTGTCGATTTTATCGACGAAGTGCCTCTCTGACGTGTTCATCTTACTGTTTTCCATGGGTCCGCAGCAAACTTCATAATTGGACCATTTTAAGAGGTTCGAGCACATGGTTCTGAAAAGTTGATGTGATCTCCAACGCATATGATCTCTCTCTCTCTCTTCGTCAAGAGTGTGCTTGGACACAACTGTTTTTATGCAAGTGATATCCAGCACGCATTGCTTGCTCGGTAAAACCATTGTTGCGGACCACATTTGAGAGCTACCGTATTATTTTATATGATTTTTGTAATTTTTCCAATTCTTGGCTGCCTCACTTCTTAGACTTGAATACTTTTGAATTCTCGTTAATGGGTTCGATCCTTCAAGAACAGGTTTGATGAAAGTACTGTCCACTCTGTGGTTTACCTGAAGAAAAGCATCGCAAGGTTGCCAGCAAGCAGTGTTATCGGCATTCCCATCGGGAATATTGGTGACATTTCTCTTGTTCATAACTATGGCCCACTTCAATTTTTTTTTAGTTGTACCGACCCAGCTGGTCGAGATGCTGACGCTTTTGTGATTGCTAATGACCTTATACAACTTGTTTGTTTACCTATTAGAAAATCCTAGTACACACACCCAACCCTCTTGATATTTTCCTTATCAAAAGCCCTTCAAAGTACACAGTCAATATTAGTGTTCCTCTAGGTACTGTAGATCAGATCATAACTTGGTGATGTTTTCTTCTCCACTGGAGTCTCTCTCATGACTATTCTCAGTATCGGGTTATTTGGCGTTACAAGGATGCGAAATGGAGTTGTCTGTATAATTTCTTCCTTTTTTTCCTTGGTTGGATTACTGTTTTAAATATTCCAATCCTAATCTTTGCTCATATTGTGTCAGTTAACTATTCCACCCTGAAATCTGGTCCTTTATCTAAATTTGGGATTTCTATAAATGTCCTAAGGCTGTTCAAGATAAGACTGTAACATATCGCAATTGGCTTGTATCCAAATCTGCAGTTTATTTTCTGCCTACACTAAAGTTCGCAACGTCTGTAAAAGAACTTTTAATCAATCCAAATTCGATTTTGAACAGGCTAAGAATAGAAACTTCCTTCTTATCCAAATGTTGGTTGAGCAGTCTGGTTTCTTGCTATAGCTATTGGCCGCATCATCTGTCCATTCTCCCATCCTATACCACGTAAAAGTTCAATTGCGTCCTCAGCTAAAGATAAAGCCGACTTAGTAGTATCCTACTTTTCTACTAAATCTTGTATCGACGATCTTGGTAAATCGCCCCATACCACGCTATAGGGAGGCAAGAAATCTATACACAGACAAAATCCAAAAGAGTAAAAGAAAATCCTGGGAGTTACTTGTCTCCACAGCTGGAAATGCGGATCCCTGGGGGGTTATATACAAAGTAACTACGAATAAACTCCCCAGGGGAGAAGTCCTCACGACGACTCGAACTCCACAAGGCACTCTAACAAAACGTGGGAGGAATCAGTCGACAACCTCCTAAACGCAATACTGAAGGAACCAGCACAGCCAACCAGTGAACAACAACTCAAGCTGTGCAAAGAAAATGAAGAATACCTCACGGAACATATAGAACAACCATTTACAATGGAGGAACTCCAAGAAGCGACTGCCCGGATTAGGCCCAAAAGATGCCCTGGAAGAGATATGCCTGAACCTGAAATCATAAAGAAGGTTGCTGACCTAGAACCCCAACTTCTCTTAAGGCTGTACAATTGCTGCCTGGAGGCTGGCTACTTCCCTATGGAGTGGAGAACAGCAAATGTCAAATTAATTCTCAAAGCCCCAAGCAAAAATCCGGCATTCCCGGAATCATATCGACCCATAGCGCTCCTAACAGTTTTAAGTAAGCTATATGAACGGCTCCTTCATAGACGGATACAACACTACTACTCCACTGCCAACCTTGAGGCAAAAAACCAATTCGGATTCAAGCCAGGTCACTCGACTGTCGATGCGATGAGAAACCTACTGATATCAGTGAATGATTGCCAACAGAAGTACTTTCTCGCTATTGCAGTGGATTTTGCCGGGGCGTTCGACTCACTTTGGTGGCCGAGCGTCCTGGGCAGGCTCAGAATGGCACAGGTCCCAAGCAGCCTTTATAATAATATCAAAAGCTACCTTTCACACCGAAAAATAGAAGTGAAAGTACCATACCAACAGATCAGCAGGAACATCCACAGGGGGTGCCCCCAGGGTTCCGTGCTCGGTCCACTGCTGTGGAATATAGTATTTGATGATTTTCTGAACACCCGCCTTGGGGAGGTGATAACCCAAGCATTTGCGGATGATTTAATTCTCACTGTGACGGCAGATAATAGAACCCAACTTGAGACTCGAGCAAATCAAGCTCTGTATACTGTACAGCGGTGGGCTACGGAGAACTTTCTACAGATCTCGCCTGCCAAAACGACTTCCATCTTGCTTAAGGGAACATTGGACATAAGGAGGCCACCGCAAATTAAAATAAACCGCCCTACAATCAAATTCGCCCAACAAATGAAATACCTCGGGATCATTTTTGACAGCAAGCTCGCATTCCAACCTCATCTCAGGCAACTCAGGACGAAGATTAGGAACTACTCAGGCCTGATTGCGCGAGTCTCACGCAAGGACTGGGGACTGAGTAAACAAACCATGTTGCTATACTACAAGACTACTTTTCTCCCAGTGATCACATACGGTGCACCAATATGGTACCATAGAACCAGACTGACCACCAACAAAAGAATACTGGACTCAACACAACGAACAATATTGCTCAAAACAACCCGAGCCTGCAATTCTGTGAGCACGGAGGCGCTCCAGGTTCTTACTGGATCCTTACCCCTGGATCTCGAAGTGATCAGATGCGGACTAGCATACTACATATCAAAAGGAATCTCTGTGACCTACTCGGGCTTTACGATTGAACCCACACACAATATAAAAATGGAAAAGGCTCGGCTCTTGGCACACTTAAAACAGGAATGGCAAAACAGTTGGACAGACTCAACCAAAGGAGAGGTGACACGACGCTTCATACCTGATGTAGACAGGTTTTTCCCAAAACTACCTGTATGGTTCCACCCAGGCCTATATGCCACCTACTTATTGACGGGTCACGGCCCCTTCAACGAGAAACTAACATCTCTGGGCCTCCTCCAAGACCCCAACTGGTCATGTGGCGAACCGGAAAGCTGGACCCACCTCATGCACGAATGCACAAACTACGAGGACCTACGTGGAAATCTAATAACAAGATTGACCTACGTGCCGCGAGGCCAGGAGCATCATCTCTTGGACACAAGCGAAGAATATAAGAACCTTACCAGATTTGCACAGGAACTCTTTGCCAGAAGAAGAACCTGTTCTGCGATTAGGAACTAAGGGCACAGTATGCCTTGTAGCAGACATTAAACTTCCACAACACCGGACTATAAGCAGCACTAGACCACCCTTCCTGATGATGAAAACAGGATCAACGGAGACCAGACCCATCCGGGATGCAAAAGAGACACTCCACGAGACTACCCTGGTCGTGTATATAACCCATAAATGTGACTGACCTCAACCTACCTGGATGGACACATAGCCAATGAATGACATCGGGGAACTGGTTCCGACTGCTTCATTGGACCCATATCTTTTTCCCCACCTTGAACAGCAGATTTGCTGCCAGTGCGCCAATTGGCGACCGAGCTGGGCACTCTTTCCTGGCTTTCTTTCCACTCCACTTCCCTGGCGGGGGGGGGGGTGCCTGTCCTCTTGTCTCCTCCCTTCCTCGCCACCCCCATTTTTCCTTCTGGTGGGGCATGGGCATGTCCCACTGACACCTATTGGGGTTGCCTTCCCTATTGACTCCATATTTCTGTCTCTCCCCCCCCCCAGTCTTCAGTCTCCCTCCCCTACTCTATCTGTACACAAGCGATTGCCCTACACGTCAAATTACTGTTTGCCAATATCTTACCCCCTCCCCCACGCGAAAGATCAAAAAAAAAAAAAAAAATTTTTTTTTTTTTTTATAGGTCCTAGCCACTGAAATCTCAGGAAATTAGGTGGCAGGACCTGCCAGAGTAATTAATTATAATGATGCTGATATACCGGCCTGCCTCCACGGGGCTGAGTGTGGACAACTTGGGCCTCAGCAGGGGTCCAGCGGCTAAATGGCCAGAAGAACAACGGTACATAGCACTATACATATGCAATATCCACACACTTTTAAATCTCTGTCCTTTCCAGTGAACTGGCACACCTACAATGACAGCAACGCGGAGATGGGGGAAACCCCTGGTGCCGCTTGACGCTAAATACACTCTACACTACCATGCCCAGTAGTCTTCCGGTGATTATAACCACTTCGCGTGTAGTAGCACAGATTATAGTCGTTGATCTCCCCAGGTAGAGAAGGCACAGGTTCGAATCTCGTCAATGATACGGAGAACATTTATGGGCCTTTTTCACTCCGTGGCTGAATTAGTCGGTCTTAGGCGAGGATAGCAAGGGCAAGGTTTTCTCTCCCGGCAACTCGCGTATTTTGTCCAGCAAAACAGGGAAACCGACCAGAGAACGCACGCAATTTATGAACATAATGCCTATGGGCGGATGTGATTGTTCTCGGGTAACCCTAATATGACTCTTGTTGTTTTTTTTGTTCCATATCCAATGCTCTCCACCCATTGCCTTCTGTGATCTTTTGACAACGATGTTAGAAGAATTCCAAGCAATTTTGATACCAATAAAGCACACAAGATCCTCATAGTATTTCTTCACGATCATTATCATCCTTGAATGCTCCTGTTTTGTGTCGCATTTTTACACTTTCTTATTTCACTGGTGTTTTTATTTTATTTTTATTCTGCTTTGAAATTTGCTGATATCCAGCCAGTTCTTAAAAAGAGTGAAAAATTCCTCCCGTTCATGTATTGCGTTATTATACTTAACTCTACTCTTTCCAAAACCATGAAGAAATCCACCAACCTCTAACAGTTGAATAATCTAGAAACCTTCCATCTGATCGGAGATATTTTTCCATCAGTGTCAATTAACTGGTGAGTGATATATTGGCTTATGTTACTCATATTTGGACAGTTTCGGTGAAACTCAAGCAGTAGCTCTTGAAATTTCTAAAGCATAAAATCTGAACAAGCCAGCTTTTGTTTTTGCAATTGGGTAGCCAGTTTTCTCATCCCCCACTGAGGTTGATGACGTTTTGCACCATGTCCTCTAAAAGAAAGAACTGAACTTTTGGGAGCAAGGTTCAGTTCTTTCCTCACACTTTTTTTTCTTCTTGTGTATTAGCATTAGCATTAGCATTGGCATATGATGCAAGAAAGCAAGCTTATTCAGCATCAGCCAAAAAAAAAAAAAAAAAACCCACTCCCATTTCACCCCTCCGTTCGTTCGAAATACCTGTCCAGTTGAGCTTTAAATTTGTTTAGGCTATCAACTTCAACAACAAGTGATGGAAGTCGGTTCCACCAACCAACCACCCGCTGGCCAAAGGCAAATTTCCGCACATCTATCCGACATCCGTCCTTCCTCAATTTGAATTTATGCCCTTTGAGGTGATTATTCTGAGAAAGATGAAGAATCCCATTGGCATTGAGCATGCTCAAACCATTCAAAGCCTTATACACCTCTATCAGATCACCTCGCCGGTGCCTAGTCTCCAAACTCTGTAATTTGCAAAACTTAAGCCTTTCTTCGTAAGAGCAACCCTTTGTTCCATTTACTAATCTTGTTGCCCTTCTCTGTACCCGTTCCAGCAGCTCTACATCCTTCTTGAAATGAGGCCTCCAGACCTGTATACAGTACTCAAGATGTGGCCTTACCATTGCCTTATACAAGGGAATAATCACCTCCTTATCCCTGCTAGAAAAATTCCTGTATATCATTGACAAGACACCATGAGCTACTCTTGCAGCTCGTCTGCACTGCTCAGAGAACTTCATATCTGCCTGCACAATTACCCCCAGGTCCTTTTCATTCTCCACCACTGTCAGTGTAGTACCGCAGAGTTGATACATTGCTCTGGGGTTACTGTTTCCCATATGCAGCACTTTACATTTGTCGATGTTAAACCTCATTTGCCACCTCTCAGCCCATCTGTTCAACCTTTCCAGATCCTGTTGCAGCAGCATAGCGTCAGTATTGTCCTTAACGACCCTGCCAACCTTTGTATCATCTGCAAACTTGGACATTAAACTTGATATCCCATCATCAATATCATTCATAAACACCGAAAACAACAACGGACCCAACACTGAACCTTGAGGAACTCCACTAATAACATTAGTCCACGTTGAGCAGTGTCCATTGATTACCACTCTCTGTCTTCTGCCACTCAACCATCCCCTTATCCATAGCAGCAATTTGCCTCCAATGCCACACTGCTCCAATTTGTGCAGCAGTCTTCCATGTGCAACAGTATCAAAAGCCTTTCTAAGATCCAAATATATAATATCAAAGTTATTCCCTGCATCCAGTTCTTTTGTGACTACATCATAGTATCCAATCAAATTGGTCAGGCAAGACCTGCCCTTAACAAAACCATGTATATTAATGAACTTCTTCCACTGACTGGATATGATAGCTATAGTTCTGCTGATGATAGCACACGGCTTCACCTTCCAGTTGGAGAAAACACAAACAGCTTCAACTTCTCGAATGCCTACCACCAATTCCTTAAACGCCATGTAGTTTTCCAGTGGAGCAAAGAGAAGAATTTAAGTAATTTAAATTCTTCTAAAACTCAGTCCTGTCTTATTTCGCTCAAGAAAAAGGTGTTACCTCTTTGTAATAATTATCTTATATGACAGTTAGATTTCCAGACTGGATCACATATCTCTATTAGGAATTATCCTTTCTTTTAATCTCTAACCTTTGGCTAAGCACAACTCAAATATTGCTTCCTCTGCATGATTAGAACTAGATTTTCTTTAATCTCTCTGAGAGCTACATTTCTTTTAAACAGCTAGTCATTCTGTGCAAATCTGAAATTCGTTCTACCATGGAATATTTTGTCCCACATCTGGAGTGGTGCCCTTTAAACCTCTTTATCTTCTTAGACTGTTCAAGAGAGGACAGTTGGATTGATGACCCGTCTCTCACAGTTTCTTCTCTGTCTTATGTACGTTCAATTTCTGCTGAATATCTTTTCTATAGATACTTCCATGGGCACTGTTCTTCTGAATTGGCATCTGTAATTCCTCCACTCTCTTCCCGGCGCCTCCGTGGGCAGGAGCAGTAGTGCGTAGCACACGCTTCTTGATCAGACCGGGGTTCGAGCCCGTGACCACCAAATACGGAGGATGCGGAAAGGTCAGGAAATGACCACCGCATATTCCCGGAGCAGTATGGCCTTAGTTGCTAATGCTCCTGAAAACAAAACAACAACACTCTCTTCCAAACCAGTCGAAACACTTGCACAACCAGTCAGCATAAATTCACTGTACAACTCCAAGCTCATTGAACCAAATTTTCCTCATTTATCCCTTCTATTTCAGTTTTTCGGAACAATATGTATTTCTCGAAAATTACAGTCTACCAAAATTGATGTTTAATGTCAACATATATCTCCATTGTTTCTCAACCATCAACCCAGGTACAGCACTAAAGACTGTAAGATGCATTACCTTCAGTGTTCGTGGTTTCATAGAGGGGGGGAGGAAAGAAAAGAAAAATTCACCCTGTGTTAGTTTTTGTGACTTTCATTTGCACTTGGTGTAGACACTATCTATTTGAAATTTCATCTTTGGACGATTTATAATATGTCGCTAAAAGAGGCCAAAGTGAATTATAATCATAACCACCCTGTATACTTTCAGGTATTTTGTAATGTAAATTTTGTATTTCAAATTTCCTAGGTGAGGAAGTTAATGATTACTGAGCTTATTGTTAGACATAAACATCGTAAAACATTTGCTTTTCTATAAATGAATGGAACGTCGATAACTGTTTGACCTTATCGAAGATTAATTTGTGTGCGTCTCTGCTTTACTGAACACCACGACTATTTCTGTATCCAATCAACAAGAATGAACTCCAATAGATTAAAAGTTCTATTAATAGAATGCTTATGTTGGGAAATCTGGTATGTACAGATTGCCCAACTTACACGCACAGTTGCCATTATTAGTTGGTTCTGACTAAAAGGAAATTTCGCAGATTTGTATGTTATTAAGAAATGAGGTAATTTTTGTAACGAGGATATTTATGTATTAATTGCTTGATGCGTTGTAATTATGGTACATATGACTATTTTTATGGCGATTGCAAACTGGAAAGGGTGTTGAAAAAATTGATTCTAGTAGAGAATGTATGAAACTCGTTAACATTGGATCTGAATTTGAAACTAATGAAAGAAGGAAAGTTAAACTGGTTGGTATATTTTCCAAACTACTTTGGAAGAAATATTAGCCCTTATGGAAATGGCATATAGCTTAGACTGAACTTGTTGAAAAAGGAGTGAGGATAATGGGGAGGAAGCATTGATTAGCTATGATATTTTATTGTGGTGGGGATGAGGAAAGGACACGTATGTTATTAAGACCAGTTCTTGTCTGTCAGACAGTCTAGTAAAAGATATGTACAGTACAAAGTTAAATAGTACAGTAATGTCCAATTTCAGGGGTTTGGAGTACATTGATTTTTGAACTTTTCCTCAATTATAAATATGATTTAGATTTTTAGCGGGGGAAGCTTCTTTGGACCTTTTGGCGTCTTCGAAAATACTGTCTATGGAAGCAAGTTTCCGTATATTTTCGAAGCTTGTGAAGAATTGTCGACAACTGATTAGATTATCATTACTGACATCTACCGTAAATCGAACTTAAGTGAAAAACTACTGAATTTTTTGTTTAAGCTGTTAACGGTAACTGTATTTAATAACATTATGTTCATAAATTCTTTATTAAAAACTAACCCCCAGTTGTCCATTTTTGGTAACTCAACCCCCTTTAATAAAGTTATTTTACCTAAAATAAGGTTATAATTTTAATAGTAAGGTTAGGTTACCTAAAATAGGACAATTAGCGGTTATTTTTTTAAATTTAGCATTTAGAAAACGTAATGTTGTTGTGTAAAGTGGGTTGAAGAAAGCATTTGATCCTTAGTTTGGTTTTCAACAATTGTCTGTAATTGATAGTTTGACAACTCTTGTTAGTCATGATTAGTAGAAACCAGTGAGAGATAAATATCATGCAGTGTTGATTGTCAAGTTATCGACCTATCATTTTGAGGGTATGAGAAAGTTCACGGTAGTCTTAAAAGTCCTTTAGCCAAGTTCCACTGTGAAGGTCCTTTGCAGTCCAATGCAGTCTTTTCTATAAGAGGTAAAAACCTGAGTTTGCGTTTTGATCTACCACGATTCTCTACGCCACTTGCCTTTTTTTTAACCCAGACGGAATATGTAATGGAAACTAGAAATGAAATGAAATGTGCTGCGTTGTTGTTGACTAATTTAAAAATTGATTAGTGTTCAGTGAATGAATGAGTTTTGTCAGCTTAATGCCACATATACAAATTGCAAGACCAGAAACTCTGAGTACTCCATCGCGAATTATCAATGCGGACGGACAGACACAGGCAGACGGATGGATGGAAATGGTGAAGCCAATAGGCGCATTAAAAAAAAAAAAAAAAATTCGGTGCAATTGGTCTGTCTGAATTTTCCATTTATGAAGAATTATTAATGCGGTACTTTTGTGATCAGAGGTTATTTTAATATTTTTTCCAAATTTTGGGGAGGATTATTCCCCTCAATTTCCCATTACTTTTTTGCCCTGCTCATTTAGATCAGGAAAGAGTCTCATAAGCTTTTTCATTTACTGTTTCTCATTTCTTCAAAAGTTGCAAGAAGAAATAGGACCTTGAAACGTGTTCCTACCAGCTTGCAACTTGATCTCCTCCTTCATAAATCAGAAAATATTAGTGCTGTAATTATTGTTTGTGTTTCTTACGGGTTGACGTCGTGATCTCAAAGGAAAGTTAAACGCAGCCTTCTATAGCTGGAAATCACGCCCAAATTGTTATCTATTGTTTCTTTTTAGGCAATTAGATGATGTCTTCTCATTTATGTTATTGTTTTCCTGGAAGGTTGGCTTCTGTACTGATACTTTCTTATTTCGAAATCTCAGTCGAGAGTGAATCTTTCCGAATCCTTTTGCTCAGTTATGCTTTGCATGCTTATAGAATTATTCGACAGAAATTACACAATGCTTGACCTTGGGCTACTATCCAGTTTTTCAAGTCGATCTAGGACTCTAGGTTATGCGGTAAATTGTGTGATGTAATAGAAAATGTCTTCTGATAATAAGGTGGCCTTGAGTTATTTTTTTCTCGATTCTTCTTGTGTACTAAGTCTTATTGTTATTTACGCTAGTGTACAGTGGCCGGTTGTAATGTCACAGTCCAGCGTTCCTAAATAGTAAATACTTTAAAAACATGGAGTTTGTCTTTATTTGTTAAGGATAATGGAGAGTAGAGCACGCGGAACTAGCGCTGTAATTCCCATTCTCTGATCGTTTTAACCATCCGTATCAAAACACTGCAGTTGAGCTGTTTTGCTTATGCTCACGATAATACACCATACTGCAAAAAGTATCTGGACACAATGGGATTTTGGAAAAATGAACCACACCCACTGTCCACGTGCCAGAATAGGTATAAAAGGTATTGAATCACTAAGATCAACGAAATACTTTAGATGGTTCGAGGTGTTGGTGATACTTTAGATGGTTCGAGCTTAGCAACTACCACCGGAGAGTTATTGTAGGATGTCGCATCAATAAACAAAGTATTCGTGTCATTGCAGAAAAACTTGCATTACCGTATCCGCGTATTAATTAAATCGAGAGACCTGTGAAGCACTTAAAAAAATCATCCAAAATTCTGAAGTCGACTTCTGTGCCAGCTACAAAAGCCTAAACTTGAATTAAAAGGTGTACCTAGGGATAGTGATAGACGAGATTTATGTTTTTGGATTTACCCTTCGAGTTTTCGAAAAATAAACTTTTGAAAAGATCATCCCTGATCTGTGCTTTTTATTGGTTATGATAAAGCCATCGATCGGAACCCGTGTACCAGGTTACATGAAGAACTTATTATTGTTATTATTTTTTTTGGAAAATATTTGTGCTAAACATCAAAAGTAAGCAATGGGATTTATGACAAGTGCTTCGTCCGATAAGATTTATGTGGAAGAAGACGTTTCCATGAATCCATCTAGCCCATAACTTTGCCGAAAGTTTATATATTTTTATTATGGCAATTGTAAAAAAAAAATTCAAATCCCAAATTTAGAGGGTTTATTTGATTTCTTTAAATGTCTTAACGATATGATCTTCACGCGCAAAGATAATTGAATAGGTGTCTAAGTAGGGAACACCTAGGGCAGTGCCTGCCGGGTTCAGTCTCCCCCCCCAAAGGCTCGATTGAAACGGAAAAAGGAAACAATTAGTATTTTTCTTCAGGTCAAACTAAGCCCCCCAAAACGAAATTTTAGACGCATTGCTGTTTCTAAGTATTCATTACTTTATTCCATTAAATATTGAAACCTAAGGGAGAATAGTTCATTTATTATAGATGATAACTGCTGGCACCATTCTGTCCCATCTAGCCCATTGGTGCTGTCAACCAAAGGTTTTTCTGATGTTGTTCAGGGCCATGTGTTATCCTTATCTTTGTGTTGGAAACTGTGCCATTTAGTTGTTTTCACAAGAAGTGGGCAGTTTGACTTCACTTTATAGCACGAATGACTGGCCCCGTCGATTATCTGTATTGCGAAATTTGGTAAAGTACCATCGTGTCGAAACCGGTACTCATGTTAAGTGAAAAGACATTTCTTTTGAAATTCCTAACATTCCACTTTCTGACTCATGGCGGATTCTGACCACAATACATCTGTATTCTCTTGAATGTGCGGTTAGTCATTTTATTTCCTTTCAATCTTTACTGCATATCTGAAGTTGTCTGGTGCCACAATATCATCCTCATTTGTATATCCTTGTTAATTCCTGCCCATGATCAATTTAATTGATTAGCCTATTTTTGTATCAAAGTTTAGTTGATACGTTTGCGTTATGTATTACGTTTTAGAAATTTGAAGACACAAGCACTATTCCATCCCCCCCACCAATGGAATTTGTATTGCAAACCGACAAGAGATTTCAGCAATGCGATGAGCGAGCTGAAAGTTGAAATTACTTTGACCTTGTGTTCGCAATACATAAACAGACCGTAAACGGAAGTAAAGTAAAAGTTAACGAGAAAGTGAGGTGTACTGATGTAGACTCAACAACGTAATAAAGGCTCATTGTTTATGGTGGAAGAGTAATTTATCTGCCAATATGTCCTATTTTTTTTTCTCCTTTTAGTTTTAATTTTTAGCTTTCACTTCAGAAAAATCAAGGTTTTAAAATTGAATCTATTAGCAATACGTTTTAAGGAGTTATTGCATTCTTTATATATGTGTGTGTGTGTGTGTGTGTGAGAGAGAGAGAGAGAGAGAGAGAGAGAGGGGCAGTGCCAATTTCCCCCATTCAAAATATGAGGGATAGACTATTTTATTATTATTTTTTAAATTTGGCAACATTGACCACAGTAAGTTTTCTCCATTACAAGAACTATCCGACTTACGTAAATTCGACTTTACGTAAGTTTTTGCCGGCCGGTGCAAACTTAAAAAAAAAAAAAAAATCGTGGAAACGTATTTCGCATCCCGTATGAATACAGTAAATGGAGGTATCGTGAAAATATCGTAATGTTGAACCCAATAACACATCGTTCCTGGAGGTTACGACCATAAAACAATAAAAACAGTTTGCACTTTCCTGTTTATTGGGCTTTTCTGTTAGTGCATCTGATTATAAACGTGAAGTAAACTCGATCTTATTGCATTTGCGATAATACCGATAACTGCATTTGTGTGGGTTTTTATGCTATTATGGTGAAATGTGTTCCCCTTCACTGAAATCTTCAATCGTATAAAAAACAAATTTTCAGAAATTTCACTTCATTCCTATTTACGTAATTACAATGGTGAAGGGACCAACGGAAAGTTCAAGTGCTGGTAGTGCCAGGAAACGAAACAAAATTGATTTAAAAATGAAGATGGAAATGATTAAGAAGTACAAAGTTTGTCATCTATTTAATGGAATTAGGTCTCGCTGCTTCAACGGTGAATACTATTTTAAGGGACAGTGTGCGTATAAAAGAACATGTTAAAAGATCAATGCATCTGTAACATCATCAGGGATACTACTGATGACTGGAATTACCATAGTGTTTCTCTTGTGCATTTTCAAAATGCCTGGAGCTACCGTGAATCTTGAATCGTATTGCATGTGTGTGAAAGAGTAGAAGGAAGCGAAATGGGACAATAATTGGATAGGAGGGATTTGTCATCCTTTTTAGGAACTCGCTGGATATGAGCAAATTTCCAGGCAGAAGGGAAAACAACATTGGAATAATAAAGTGAAAAAAAGGCAACACAGAACAGGAGTAAGTTCAGGGGCACAAGTTTTGAGAACAAGTGGAGAAATACTATCAGGACGTAGAGCTTTCTTAACATCAAGTTTGTTCAGAATCCTTCAGAGATCAACAGTGATCACAAAAGTGTCCAGGTGCTATATCGAAGATGGAAAAGCTATTAATAATTTGGATGGAAAATCAGATTCAGAAGCGAGTGCCCCTGAGTCCAATGGCCATTCAAGCAAAAGCAAGAAGTATTTATGAAGATATTAAGGATAAGTATGGCAAACCCCAAGCCAAGTTTGTGGCAAGCAACGGGTTCTTTAATAGGTTCAAGCATCGCGCTGGTTTCCAAAACATTAAAGTATGTGGTGAAGTCGCCAGTGCCGATTCTGCAGCTGCAGAGAAATTTTGTGATGTGTTGGAAAAAATTATTAAGGCGGCTATTCAACACAGCAAATTTTTAATGTTGAAGAGACTGCTCTGTATTGGAAAAAAATGCTGGATCAAACATACATTGCCAAAGAGGAAAATACAATGCCAGGTTTCAAGACGTCAAAAAATAGGGCCACGCTCTTGCTTGTGGCTAATGCAGCGGGAGCTTACCGATTAATACCACTGCTTGTGTACCATTCTGGAAATCCTCGTGCATTTAAGGGCATCAATAAAGCCACCCTACCCGTGCATTTCCGATCAAACCAGAGAGCGTGGATAACAATATCTCTCTTTGAGGATTGGTTTAAATGCTTCTTCATTTCTGAGTTTGAAAAATATTGTAAAGACAAAGACATTCCTTTCAAGATTTTGCTTCTATTAGATAATGCTCCTGGACATTCTACGCATCTAGATGATTTAAATTCGAATGGGAGAGTCATATTTCTACCGCCAAACACGACTTCACTCATCCAACCTATGGATCACTGTGTTATTTCGAATTTAAAATCATACTATTTACACATAACATTTACTCAAGCATTGTCTGCAGTAGATGGTGAGAAAAATTGTTAAGAGACTTTTTTTGGAAATATTACAATATTTATCATGCCATCTTAAACATTAATAAGGCCTGGGCGGAAATTACTAAATGTTGTTTAAATGGCGCATGGAAGAAAATATTCCTACGGCATGTAAAAGGCTTTGAACAATTTGAAAAAGATTAATCATATGAAGAGGTTACAGATAAGATTGTAAAGGTTGCAGAGCTACTTCAGTTGGAGATCGGTGCCAAAGATGTGGAGGAGTTAATAGAGGAAGAAAAGGAATTATCTAATGAAGAACTTATTGACTTGCAGGCAGCGATAGTTAAGAAGAAAATGCTGACGAAGCTCAAGATGAACCAAACTAGGAGGGGAGACACTTCATCGCCAGAGAGATGGCAATGGCATTTTGTGAAACTGCATCGGCAATGGCAAGGTTTGAGAAGATGGATCCTGACAGCGAACGAGTCTTAAAAGTTAACAGAGGGGTGAATTATTTGTTTGCTTGCTACAAAGAAATCTACGATGAAAAGAAAAAAGCCACCGCCCAATTATCCATTATTATGTTCTTTTGTAAGGTTGAGCGGCCAACCCATTCTAAATCTTCACAGTGGCATACTTATCAGCTGAAGACGTAGATTCTGGCAACGATGCTTGAGAGGTAAAACTTACTGGCACTATGCCTGTCTTCTCTCTTTTTTTGTAATTTTGCAATTTTTTTAAATTACATGCTTTTGTAATTTTTACTGCGCAAGAGATAAAAAAAAAAAAATGAATAAATACAATAAATAATACTATTTACATGTTTGTTGAACATTTATTTTTTGATTCAATCAATTCAGCGAGCACAGTTGCGAGTGCTGCACAAACATGGGGGAGGAATTCTGACTTCCATGGTTTTCCATGGAAGGCAACCCTCACGTAAGTCGTGGAGTTCCTGTATTACATAGTGCTTAATGAAAAATTCACTTCTGTAATCTCCTTGACGAGTGCTGGTTTCGCCATTTGCCACTCGTTTGGAGAAGACTGGATTTTGAATCTTTCAGACAAAAATACAGTTCTTTTTTTAAAAAAAAGAATCCTCTTCAGTTGGGCTGTAGTTAACCAATTTCAGGTGGAGGGAGTAGGGTTTTTCAGTCCACACAACCAGGGGCAGAACAATAAGCGGATCCTGCCATATGTATTTTAATCTAATTAATTAAATTTTAATAATAGACGTAATTGCACGTCTATTATTAAAAATTTAGTTTGAATTGCAAAAGAAAATTCTATTTGTTAATTTGTTGTGAATCTTGTTTCAGAATAGTAATACACAATCACGTGACCAAACAAACTTGCTCATATTATAAAATAATTATTATGACTTAAGTCTTTGGAATGGTGTGTAAGAAATTTTATGGCCTTGAGATGATCTCAACACAGAATTTGAGGAAATTAAAGACCATATATATAAGAGTACATATTTCTTTTTAAATCTTATGACTTTTTGCTGTTTAATTGCAATCGTATTGATTTCTGTTTTTCTTTACAAATATGTAATAATATTATATTCTTTAATTATCCTACGTTGAGTACATAAGATCCACCAGAACTCAGAAAAAAAATTGGGGGAGGCTTTACCTATAGGGAAAGATAACCAGTCAGTGTTGAAATTAGAGGTTTAATGATTAGTTATAAGGTTAACAGAAAGCGCTATTCACACTTTATATGAATACAGCCTGTTTAGGTGAGGGATAAAGCCTCAGGCTTTATCCCTCACCTAACACCTTACAGTTTCCATAGGGGGGCTTAAAATTTATTTGTACGAGGTGTGTCTAAAAAGTAATGAGACTGAACGCGTGGCTCGAAAACTGGCAACATAGCCACGCCTCTGACACCAACCGAGATTTATATTCTTACTTGATGTTCAGTGCAAGTTTCAACTTGATAGCATTAACATGTCTGACATGACAGAGAATTCTGTAAGTGTGTGTAGTGATACGTTACGAAAATAGCGAAATTAAATATTGAGCAGCGTTGCACGATCAAATTTTGCATCAGATTTAACGAAAATGCAACAAACTTATGAAAAATTAAAACAGGCGTATGGAGAGCATGCACTATCAAGGGCACAGGTTTTTAGGTGGCATAAAGCATTTTTGGATAGCCGTGAAAGTGTGGAAGATGAATCTTGTTCTGGAAGACCTTGCACGTCAAAAACAGATGAAAATGTGACCAAAGTGAGGGCTTTTGTGAGGTCTGATCGACTTTTGACCGTCAGAATGATCGGTAGTGAGTTGAATTTGAATTGCCAAACCGTTCACGACATTTTGACCGAGGAATTGGGCATGCGGAAAATTTGTGCAAAGCTGGTTCCAAAAAACCTCGCCAACAAACAAAAGGAAACCCGAAGGAATGTGTGCCTGGACCTCATCGAAATTGACAAATTTTTGCAAACATGTCATAACAGGTGATGAAGTGTGGATTTTCGAGTATGATCCCGAAACCAAATGACATAGTTCGGATTGGCATTGACATAGTTCGGATTGTGTGTGTTTTTGAATAATGACATTAAGAAAATAAAATAAAAGAAATAAGAAAATAAATATAAAGCTATCATTAGAGGCAGCAAAAATACACATCCTCCACATGATGCCCATTACATAACAGATTATAAATATCAAATTAAAAATCAAATTAATTTGACCACCTACCTAATATGATGTTGGTCCTCCACATGCATCCAAAACAGCTTGTACCTGGCGAGGCATGGACGCTACAAGATTTCTAAATGTGTATTGTGGTATCTGTTCCAACACAAACCACAGATGCTCGATGGGATTGATGTCTGGGGAATTTGGAGGCCAGGGCAATCCCTGGAAGTCTTTCTCATGTTCTGCGAACAAGTCTGGAACAATCCAGGCGGTGTGGCATATTCTACTGAAAGACGGCACCACCAGAGGGGAAGACAATTGCCACGAAAGGGTGTACCTGGTCAGCAATGATGTTTAGTTAGGTGGTAGGCATCGCAGAGTGCCCGGCATATGGATGACTGGACCCAGGGTATCCCAGCAGAACATCGCCCAAAGCATGACATCGCGAGCACCAGCTTGTTTTCGTCCCATGGTGCATCCAGGCAACATACCAAGAGAGGCTTAAGTTCTGCAAATTGCAGTGGCTGGAGACTAAGCACCTGCGCGGTGATCTGATTGAGGTATATAAGGCCTTGAATGGGTTGAGCACACTGAATTCTGATGGGATCCTTCCACTTGTTCAGATTACGAACCTAAGGGGGCATATTTTCAAATTAAGAAAAGACAGATGTAGAATAGATGTGCAGAAATTTGCCTTTAGTCAGCGGGTGGTTAATTGCTGGAACAAACTTCCATCTGTCGTTGTGGAAGTTGATAGGTTGAATAAATTTAAGGAGGAACTGGACAGGCATTTGGAAGGAATGGTGTAATTTTTTTTTTTTTTGGCTGATGCTGCATAAGCTCATATACATGCTTTCTTGCATCACATGCCACTACTACTACATCACTTCCTCAGGTAAACGATGCACACCGCGTAGCTGGCTGTCCACATTGTACAACAGGAAACGTGATTAATTGGACCAGACGACCTTCTTCAAATCACTCAAGGTCCAGTTTCGATGCTCGCGTGCCCATTGTAGGCACTGTTGCCGGTGAACTGTGGTTGGGATGGGCACTCAGAGCAGCCTGTGGCTATGCAGCCACACTTTCATCAGGGTTTGATGTACTGTGTGTTGTGACACATTACTTCTGACCAAATACGGAGGATGCGGAAAGGGCAGGGAATGACCACTGCAAATCCCCAGAGCAATATGGCCTTAGTTGCTAATGCTCCTAAAAACCAAATAACAAACAAACATTACTTCTGTCACCAGCATTCCAATTACCGGCAAACTGTGCCGCAGTCTCCCTTCTGTTGCCACATACCATCCAAGAGATCCTTTGCTCACCTTGAGCATCAATGAGCCGTGGTCATCCAACACCTCACCAGCAGTACCTGGGTTTTCCCTTCTCAGACCACTTTTGGTAGGTACTTACCACGGCTGACCGTGAGCATCCCACCAGCCATGCCATTTTGGATACGCTCCAACCCTTACAATTTGGCCTTTGTCAAACTTGCTTAAGTCTGCTTCCTTTTCCATCTGAAACACAAGGGTAAAGCTGATTAACGGATTTCAGTATCAGGTGTTTTTTATACAGTGTCCTGACCCTCGCATCCGCTGTAGTTCACTTGCAGTTGCTTCGATTTGCATAACGACTCACTGGTCATAATGTTTCGACTCGTGTGTGTTTTTTTTTTTTTTTTTTAATCTTGTCACCCTATTTTAGATGTTAAAGTTATTTAAATCACAATAACAACACATTTATATATGAACATAATGTGATGGTCCCAGAAAGGGGTAAAAGAGGCTATAGCTACACCCATGATAAAAGTAATGTGGATATATTTTTACTGATATATCACAATTAAAACTCAGTGATTGCCTGAAACAGTTTTAGCTTCCTCCACCTTCAAAAAATCCTGGGACTCAATGCACATAATAATAATATACTGGTGCAATATTGCCTGTGTTATGATATATCCTAAAATCAGCTGAAACATCTTACCAGAAATCTCAACTCCTGTAGCAACTTAAAATTACGTATTTTGAAAACCCATTTCAACAATAAGCCCCACATTTACAGCTGGCATTAGAAATGTGCATTAGGTTCAACCCTTCCTCCATCTCTTCCATCATGCAGTATGATTAGGCGTCTCCGTAGCCAGGTGGGAAGGAGCAGCAGCGCATAGCACATGCTCCTTGATTAGACCGGGGTTCGAGCCCGTCACCACCAAATACAGAGGATGCGGAAAGGTCAGCGAATGACCACCGCATATTCCCGGAGCAATATGGCCTTAGTTGCTAATGCTCCTAAAAACCAAATAACAGCAGTATGATCGATGTCTTTTGAGGTTATGTTGAACACCATGGCGAGGGTACAGCTCTAAAACACTGTTTGCAGGTGGGCCGCTAGTTAGTACACCGGACCGAACCTATTGGTTTCTCTCTAGGAGGCTTCCCGATCAGCTAGTGTATAATCTTGCTACCTCTACTGTGCCAGATAGTTACTGGAGGAAGTCAGAGTTGTGTGTATGTGGGGGGCATTGTTGAGGCTATGTTATGTGAAGGATCTGGGTATATTCTTACCATGTGTATGCGATATCCAAAAATTTCATTACTTCATACAGCATATCCTCCCCCTCTTTCTTGCTATTGAATACACCATGAATTGTCAAATTAATAGAGTAAGCTTATCTGCGAAAAGATTTAAACCTCCCAAACACTTTCTAGATCATTTCACAAATATACGTGGTCTCAGTTCTAATCTCAATGATGTCCATTTCCACTTGCAGTCTGCCAAACCCCATGTACTTTTTCTGACAGAATCTCAGTTATTGGTTGATTCAACCGCTGCTCATCTTAGTTGCCCAAATTATTTGCTGTATGATTCCTTTTTCCCCAAAGGTGGTACTTGTACATATGTCAGTTTCCGATATTCCATGTCAGAGACTTTGTAATTTGGAATCTCCTCTTTTCGATCTTCTCTGGCTTAAAATCTCTCCACCTCATTGTGTCAGATTCGTCTCTTGTCTCTACCGTTCTCCCAACTCCACTAATCACTTGGAGCTCTTTGACTTCCTCTCTTTGCAACTTGACTTTCTCCAGTCCAATTTTCCTAACAGTGAGGTAATTTTCTTTGGTGATTTTAATGTTCACAACTCCAGCTGGCTTCAGTTTTATTGTCACACCGACCCAGCAGGTCGAGATGCTGAGGCTTTTGCAATTACTAATGACGTTGCACAGATTATTCATTTACCTACAAGGATACCAGACAATCCTAACCATACAGCCAACACATTTGATGTTTTTCTCACAAACAACCCTTCTAAGTACACGGTCGAAGTGAGTGGTCCTTTAGGCACCTCAGATCACAACTTGGTGATTGTCTCTTCTCCAATGGAGCCTTTAACTTATGGCTATTACAAGAATGCAAAATGGGATGATCTGCATGATTTCTTTTCCTTGGTCGGATTGCTGTTTCAAAATTTCTGATGTCAACGTTTCTCAGATCGTGTCAGTTAAATTATTCTTGTAGGAATGGAATCCTTTATTCCACACTTCACTTTAAAATCTTATTCTTTATCTAAACCTTGGTTTTCCAATAAATGTGCGAAAACTATTGGCTGCAACTTTTGCCCATCTCTTCTCCCACCTGTGTCAAAACCAGGTGATTCTATTGTCACTTCAGCCAAATATAAAGCTGACCTGCTAGCATCTCATTTTTCTTCCAACTCGTGTATTAATGAACTTGGTAAAACACCTCCCACCATTCCTAACATGCTCCATTCAATGCCTCCTGTGGTCTTCCATCAAAAGGATGTCAGAAGGATTTTGACGAATCTTAAATCTTTATTGCAATTATAATAATAATAATAATAATAATGATGATAATACAATTTGATACATTGCAATGTTGCCCTTCATGGCCACCAGGCCGGGGATTAACAGTAATAATACAATATAAATAGACCATTGATATATGAAACATAAGGAAATGCATATGTGGAAGTACAACTCAAACTGCAAGTAAAGCTCCAGGTCCTATTGGTATTTCTCCACTTGTTCTCAAAACCTGTGCTCCTGAACTTACTCCTGTTCTTTGCCGCCTTTTTTCACTTTCTTATTCCAAAGGTGTTTTTCCTTCTGCTTGGAATTTGGTTGTATCCAGCCAGTTCCTAAAAAGGGCGATAAATTTGTCCCATTGCAATTATTTCTGCTCTTTCTAAAGTAATGTAGAAATCAATTAACTGCCAACTCTTTAACTTTCTAGAAATGCTCAGTCTGATCAATGATTGCCAGTATGGATTCCATCAGTGTCGATCCAGTGGTGATATTCTGCCTTACGTTACCCATTTATGGACAAATTCAGTGGAAAAGTTTGGTGAAACACAAGCAGTTGCTCTTGACATCTCAAATGCTTTTGATCATGTTTGGCATAAAGGTCTTCTAAACAAGCTTCCATCTTATGGTTTGCCAACTGTTTTTAGTAATTGGTTATCCAATTTTCTCTCTCACCGCTCACTGAGGGTGATGGTAGATGGCTCTCTCTTCTAACTTCTTCACTAATGCTGGTATCCCCGAAGGTTCAGTTCTCTCCCTTACTCCTTTCCTTTTGTATATTAATGACCTTCTTCCATTGACCGGAAATCCTATCCATAGTTTTACCGATGGTAGCACATTGCATTCCAGTTTGAGAAACCTAACCCTGCTCAATCAGCTTCAGCTTCTTGATTATCTGCTACCAATTCTTTAAATGCTGATCTTCAGGTAATTCTCCAGTGGGGCAAAGACAACTTGGTTGATTTCAAACCTTCTAAAACTCAGTTCTGTCTTATCTCTCAAAAAGGATTCCTCTGCTCCTACGCTTATCTTTGGTGACACTCAGATCTCTAGACAAGATGATATATCTCTTTAGAAGTCAGGGTAATCCTGACTTCTAATCTCTCTTGGCACAAGCGCATTACAAATATTGCTTCCTCTGCATATAAAAAACTTGGTTTTCTCTTTCGCTCTCAGCATTACTTTTCTTCCAAACAGCTGTTCACTCTGTACAAATCACAAATCCACCCTACCATAGAATATTGTTCCACATCTGGGGCGGTGCTCCCGAAACCTCCCTCAGGTTTCTAGATTCCATTCAGAGGAGGGCATTTAGGTTAATTAATGATTCATCTCTAAGTGTCTCTCCACTCTATCTCATGGACATACTGTTTCTGCTGCATGCCTTTTCCACAGATACTTCCATGGGCATCGTTCTTCCGAATTGGCTTCTATGATTCCTACTCTCTCTTTCAAAACAGTTCGAACATGTGCTGCCACCAGCCAACATCCATTTACTGTCTAACTTCAAACTCACAGAACCAACTTTTCATCTTCCTTGTTTATTCATTCAGTTGCTGTTTTCCTGAACAACCTTCCTTCATACTTATTTCCTGAACTTAGTCTATAGAAGTTCAAGTTTAATGTCAACAAATATCTTCTTTCGTCTTCTCAACCTACCCATGGACGGCATTGAGTACTATAGGTTCTAATACCTCGTTTGGGATTTTTATAAAAAAAAAGGGTTCATTTGCACTTTCTTGAAACCATGGGTCAGCAGATTTATACTCCTAATGCATTTATTTTGCATGATTTCTCTTAGTCCTACTTCTATATTTCCTTACTTTCTTTTAGCAAAATTTAGAATACATTAGTTTTAAGTTAATACAGCCAGAACGATATTGATCGAGCTCTTTTTTTTTTTTTTTTTTTTTTTTCTTAATTTGCATCAGATATTGCAGTTCCTTGTGACAGCACTGCCTATATTATGTTTTATGATCCTATAAAAAAAAAAAACAGGTTCAGTGGCATGGATCTGTGGTCTCATTTGCGATTATCATATATAGATTCTTCTGAATCTCTTGGATAACTTTGCTTCCTAGTTACCTTGTAGGTATGGAGTTTTGCATAAGCTGTACACAAACTAAAAGTATAAGCCACATACCAGGTCATCAAGAAAAGATGCAGCAGATTTGGATGTCTCTTTTTTGATGTATTGTGCCAGCCTTATTGTGAGTTTGGTTTCATTAAGATATTATTAGTCACTGTAATGTTAATAAAAATTAGATTTCTAGGTGTCTCTATTGTTATTCCACTATTCAATATATATTGCCATCTTTTACCGGCTCTTCTTACTATACCAGGATCCCTTTCTTATAGGATCAGGAAGTTACATTCCTGGTAATATCCGATGTACAATCGTATAAACACTTTTTTCCTTTACTTTTAACTATCTTATTCTCTTTTTTTCATACCTCGTGAACTATTAGAGCAATTTGAGGGGGATTGAGGTACTATTACTTTAACTAGCCTTCTCTCCGTTCTCCTTTTGTTAGCTAATTTAGCTTACTATGTTTAGCAGATTATTTGATTCTCAGCATTGCTTATTTACTATTTTGTTTCAGCTATCGGTCGGGCTAAATGTCATCCAGCCTGTATTCTGCAAAATTACTATTAATAAGCTACTTATTTTATTATTATAATTTCTATTTTATTATAATTTTAATTTTATTATTATAATAATTTCTATCTTATTATATTATACCCATCTTACAGGTACTTATGGACTTCTTTAGGTCCTAGTTATACAGGCAGATGACAACAGAAACTGATAGTTCTGCCAACCATGGGTTTTGTATTTTGTAGGGGTTTAGCCCTCGACAAAGTCCCTTGCAAAGTATCTTTTCCCATGGACGGCTATTTATGTATAATTTTTATTGAGTTTAATATTTATGTTTAACTGTTGTTGCCTAGGGTCCGGTTAGTTCATGGATTGCTTCGGGTTTTTAAATGACAGGACGGCCTCTACATTTTAACATTATTTCTTTACTGCATAACGACGGATGTAATGTTCTATTGCCGATGGCATTAATTCAATTGGTTAATATTATCATATAATATCCCTGTTCTATGCTTTAGTAATTATAGGATTAGTAAATATAACATCACAGTTCTACGCTTTAGTAATTTGATTACATATATATATATATATATATATATATATATATTTTTTTTTTTTTTTTTTTTTTTTTTAAATATAAATATACCATACCCTATTAAAAAAAAAAAAAAAAATCACATCCAGTCATTTTACTTTGATGACTGTGCTCAAAGAAATTGAAGAAAAACAGCAACAAACAAAAAAAATCCCATTAGATATCGTATAAGACAAAGTTAATAATATTATGGAATTAGAAATAAAGGCATGCACCATTTAAAAAAAAATTTTTTTTTTTTTTTTTTTGTTTTCTCTCTTCCCCAGCAGGTTATGTCATTGCAGGCTACATGAAAAGGTTCTGTGGGTTGTCTATCCCTAATTTAAGCAATTTGTAGTTGTGGCAAAGTAGTTGCAATTTTTGTACAGTGCAAGGTTTATCAAATAGGAACGTGGGATGTAGAGTACTGTGGACAGGATTTCCAGTTATTGGAAGATCAGGGATATATGCACTTGATAAAGAGTAGAGTAACAGGGATTTGTATTGAGGGAAGGAGGTGGCAACAGTGTTTGAGATAATTATCATTTCCAGGTATGTGACAGAAATATCACATACTAACAGGAGGAAAAATAGTGTGTTTTAAAGAGAGGAAAATTAACTTGCAAATCACTGTTTTAAATTATATCAAATTTGCCAACTAATGATGGTGCACCCCCCTCCCCCCAGAATTACTTGAAAATGGACATAATTATGATATACACTTTGAGTATATAGGGTTTACTGATGCCTCACAGCCTGAATTACCATAATGTTATGTGAAAATAACAGCTCATCATAAAAACTTGCAAAGGTGTATATATTGTATATTAAGAAATTATAAAAGGCTAAGCTTGTATTGTGGGTTAAATATAATTTTTTCTCCTTAAAAGAAATATGATATTCTGTCACTTTCTGAATAAGTATTGATAAATATTTTTCTAATAGGTCACTAACTTTATTTCTTTAAAGATTTACTTTGGAAATTTCTTTGTTATCAACCTTGTATTTATTCTTTACTTCAATATGTAGGTAAAGCCTCATCTTGTAGATCCATTAGAGTATGAAACATTCATCCTCAAAAATAAAGCAGTGTTTCAGAATGACCCACAGAAGGAGATGCTACTCTTTCCGTTGGATGATGTATCTGTAAGTTCACTTTTTAATTTCATATATTCTGATTATGCACTGTGATTTCTTTATTTTTTAGAATGCATGTTATTTTCTATGTAACATGAATATCCCTATCAATGTTTTTGAGAAGAAAATATAAGGAAACATTCTTAGTTACAGACTCATGCATATATCATCCATTATATATCCTTCCAAGTAATAAATGAATGAATTAGCACTGAAGTGCAATTGAGATTTTTTTAGTTTTACTTTTATATGGTTTTTATTATGACTATGTTCATTATAAATATTGTTAATGGATATGCAGTTGTTTCCTTGTTTCACTATTCATTGTCTTTTTGAAAGTCTAATAATACTGCTAACTGCTCATGGATTAAGGAGTCCATTTAAAGTTGCGGGTAATGCAACTTTCATGTGTTTTACCTTTGTTCAGGTATGTAAATTTAGTGGAAACTACCATAGTAGTAAATAATATATCTGGGAAAGAGAATTGAGATAATATATTTTTGGGAAATAGAATTGCCTCCCCTTCCCCCATAAGCAGTGTAAATATCATTAATAGGGCACACAGATCATCCTATCTGTGAGGCTGTGGTTCTTGAGTGGATGAGTTGTGGCAGAGCACTCATTCATTTCCATTTATCATGCAGAGAATCCATCCTCTTACTTCCATGATCCTTGGGCTGTAGGACATGTAACTTTGTTTGGTCTCTGGTAGGAATATGCTTTTGAGAAAGATGGCCGTTAAATTACAGTTAAGCTTTCTTTTTGACATTTGATGTTTTGAACTTGTCCTCTTCAGCTGTTTTGATGTTATGTAAAAAATATCTTCATAAAAAATTTAGGTTATCAGTAAATTTTTCCAAAATGTCCATAAAAAATGCTTTCAATGTTTTTTTCTTTTTTTTGTTAGCCACTAGCAAAAGTGTTGGGGATAGAGGAGGGGAAGGGAGGCAGGTGCTGTGGACCCAGACGTTGTTGGGTGGCAAATCTGAAGGAAAGTGAAGAATTAGAGGAGGGGAAGGCAGTGCTGGTGAGGTTGTTTGGCTCTTGGTGCCAAACACCTGTCTGGTTAATGGTATACATTACAAATAAATAGAAACATACTTCACCTTAGGAAGTGCTTTACATTTGATATGTAGATTGGTTGTGATGGCTCATTTTAAATAGATGTATTTTGTAGCACAACATTAGCATTAGTTGAGGCATATGATGCAAGAAAGCAAGCTTATAGAGCATCAGCCAAAAAAAAAAAAAAAAAAAAAAAAACCTACTTCACCCATTCACTCCAAAAGTTTGTCCAGTTGTTCCTTGAATTTGTAGTAGTAGTAGTAGTAGTAGTAGTGGCACATGATGCAAGAAAGCAAGTGTAGGAGCTTATGCAGCATCAGCCAAAAAAAAAAAAAAAAAAAATCATCACGCCATTCCCTCCAAATGCCTGTCCAGTTCCTCCTTAAATTTATTTAACCTATCAACTTCCACAACGACAGATGGAAGTTTGTTCCAGCAATTAACCACCCGCTGGCTAAAGGCAAATTTCCGCACATCTATTCTACATCTGTCCTTTCTTAATTTGAACTTATGTCCCCGTAGGTTCGTAATCTGAACAAGTGGAAGGATCCCATCAGAATTCAGTGTGCTCAACCCATTCAAGGCCTTATAGACCTCAATCAGATCACCGTGCAGGTGCCTAGTCTCCAGCCACTGCAATTTGCAGAACTTAAGCCTCTCTTGGTAAGAGAATCCCTTCATTCCCCTCACCAATCGTGTTGCTCTTCTCTGTACACGCTCAAGCAAATCTACATCCTTCCTAAAATGAGGCCTCCAGACCTGTACGCAGTACTCAAGGCGTGGCCTGACCATTGCCTTATACAGAGGGACAATCACCTCCTTTTCCCTGCTAGCAAAATTCCTATATATCATTGACAAAACCCCATGACCTGCCCTAGCAGCCTGTCTGCATTGCTCAGAAAACTTCATATCTGACTGCACAATTACTCCCAGGTCTTTTTCATTTTCTACCACCTTAAGTGTAGTACCACACAGTTGGTACGTTTCTCTGGGGTTACTTCTACCCATATGCAGTACTTTGCATTTGTCAAGGTTGAACTTCAGTTGCCACTTCTTAGCCCATCTGCCCAAATTATCTAGATCCTGTTGCAGTAGCACACTGCCATTACTGTCATTAACAACCCTGCCAACCTTTGTGTCATCTGCAAACTTCGACATTAAGCCTGATATACCTTCATCAATATCATTGATAAATACACAAAACAACAGTGGACCCAACACCGAACCCTGTGGGACTCCACTAATAACATTAGTCCATGAAGAGCAGCACCCATTGATTACCACCCTCTGTCTTCTCCCACTTAACCATCCTTTTATCCATTGTAGCAACTTACCCTTAATACCATTCTGCTCCAATTTGTACAGTAGTCTTCCATGCGCAACAGTGTCAAAAGCTTTCCTGAAATCCAAGTATATGATATCAAAATTATTTTTCGCATCCAGTTCCTTTGTGACCACATCATAATAACCAATCAAATTTGTCAGACAAGACTTTCCCTTAACAAACCCATGCTGTGTTTGAATTATTGCTGCAGTCTTGTCTAGATGATCCTGCAATGCATCTTTAACCAGTGACTCCATTATTTTACCCGGAACAGAAGTTAAACTAACTGGTCTGTAATTACTCGTGTCACCCTTCGATCCACCTTTGTGAATTGGGGACACATTTGCACATCTCCAGTCCGTGGGAACCTCCCCTGAGTCCAAGGATGCTCTCATAATTATGGCTAAGGGTTTGCTTAGTTGCTTTGCCGCCTCCTTTAAAATAACTGGATAGATCCCATCCACCCCAGGTGCCTTTCTTATGTTTAACTTCAACAATTTCTCCTCCACTTTGCTCTCAGTTATTACAAAATCATTAAGCACACTGCTACAATTTGATAACCTTCTTCCATTTTCAAACTGTAATAATTCCTCACGTGTGAATGTAGATGCAAAATACTCATTCAGTTTGTTTGCTATCTGAACAGGATCATCAACAGTCGAACCATCGATGTCAAGTGGACCAATCATATTCATCCCCTTCCTTTTAGAGTTTATATAAGTAAAGAAATCCTTGCTGTTTTTCTTAGCATCCTTTGCCAAAGATTTCTCGTAATCCGCCTTCGCCTGCCGAACCTCCTTTGTGACCTGATTACAGACTAGCTTATATCTGCCACAGGCTTCTGCGTCACCTGATAATTTATATGCATCCCATGCATTTTTCTTCTCTGTCACGAGTCTCATTAGTTCATTTGATAACCATTTAGGCCTTAACCTTGAACGATATTTCTTAATCGGTATATAAAGTCTAGTAGCTTCCACGATTAATTCCTTGAATGCTTCCCACTTAGAATTTACTGTTGGTAACATCGTCAGTTGATCCCACTGTACAGAATTTAAAAACTGTCTGAGACCACTGTACTCCCCTTTACGGAAGCAAAAACCCTTTCCTTTACCCCTGACGGTAGTTACCTCTTTGAGTAAATCCCACTTCAGCACACTGTGATCACTGCCACCTAGTGGTTCCTTTATCTGCAAATTCTTAATACACGAATGATCACTGCTGATAACCAGATCAAGAGTGTTACTTTCTCTGGTTGCCTCTCGAACATGCTGCTGCAGAAAACAATCATCCAATAAATCCACAAAAGTCTGACTGGTGTGTGAGTGACCAACCCACAAGTTCCAGTCAATATCTGGGAAGTTAAAATCCCCCATTATAAGACATTCAGATTTACTGGCCCACTCTATTTCTCTGTACAATTGTTCATTGTACTCATTCAAGTCATTAGGCCTATAACACACTCCTACCCTTATTTTTCCTTTCGCAGTGCTTATCTCGCACCAAACTGACTCAACAGAGCACTGTTCATCTATATTAACTGGGTGCACTTCCTTTGATTTTATGTTTTTCTTAATTAACAGCATAACACCCCCTCCCTTTCTGTCCTGTCTATCCTTTCTGTACACATTGTACTCCCCAAATTCCAGTTCTGCATTCCTTATATCTTTGTGACACCACGTCTCTGCTATCCCAACAATATCCGCCTTTGATGTCTTGACCAACACTTCAAATTCATCAAATTTATTTACTATACTTCTAGCATTGGTATACATGCAAGCATACATGCTCCTATGCCTATTCCTGGTTACCCTAACACATCCCATATACCCAACTATTCCATGATGACTGCTATCCGTCCCTGAAACCCCCAACACCCCTCGCTCCAGGTCGCTTCTTATTCTAATAGAAGTTGTGCAAGAATCGCCTTCACCTCTGCCTGCGGTTACTGTTAAATTATTAGTCTTTGTATCCCCCCAAACTAGCAGTTTTCCGACCCACCTAACACTGCCTCGATAGCATCAGCAAATATTCTTGCACCCTTTCTATTTAAGTGTATCCCATCCCTGTAGAAGCAATCTCTCCTATTAACAAGTACAGTCCAGGCTGAAAAAAATTCTACCCCTTGAGCCTTGCACAATCTTTCCAGGGCCGAATTGATCGACAAGGCTCTCATCATATACTCCCTCCTATCGTGTCTGGGCAGAATTGCAGACACTTTCAAATTCAACCCTATTTCACGGCTTTTTTTCAACAGTGACCTGTACTTGTTGAGTAATTCTGCCGGTCTCCTACTCTTAATATCATTAGTGCCAACGTGTACAACTATATCACCTTTTGTGCCCTTGAAAGATGATATCCGCTCTACAACGTCATCAACCTTTGCCCCTGGCAGACATACCCTGGTCCTGTTCCACCTATCCTTTTTACAAAGGATGTTCCCCGTTTCCCTGACAATAGAGTCACCAACAACAACTAGTTCCTGTGGGACCAGCGCATTCTGCCTTAGGGGTTGCCGCTGTGTTGCGTGATGACCAAGTGCAAGCTCTGGCGTTGATGTGGGCAGCTGAGAGCCTGATGGGCCCCTCAATTTAGTTCCTTCGAGGGCATCCACCCTGTCCTTCAAGCTCTCATATAGGCCCATAAGAACGCTGAGTTGTTGCCTGATTTCGATACACTCCTTGCATCGCGCACACACAAAGACATCCCCCATGGCAATATCATGTTCCGTTCCAGAGAGTTCGGCAAACATTTCACAAGTTGCACATTTCTTTAGGCTGTGATGCGTTGGAGAATTGCCCCCCTCAGTTCTCCCCCGAGTCACAGCACTCCTGCCACTTTGTGACCGTTGCTTTGCTGCTCTAGTTTGGGGCATGGTAGTTTAAATTAATAAAATCAATAAATTAAATATCAATAGTATTTGAATAGAAACTATTAAATAGAAACAGTGAAGCGTATTACTATATAATTATGCGTTAGAGCTACCTAGCTACCTCAATTAAAAAATTTGAATTCCCTACCACTATATCCAAAAACAATGGCTACAGAAATGGAACGAAATAACGGTTTTACCTATCGTAAGTAAAATCCACAAAAACTCTTTATCTAAATTAAAAATAAAAAATAACCAGCGTAACTATAACTATATGACTACGTATTAAGTACAATATAAAATAACAATCATGTAAATAACAGGTAAACACTTATCGTTTTTGCAGAGCCTGTAACTGATAGCTGCAACTTTTAAAGAGATTCAGCGCCCTCTATCTTGTTTAAGCTATCAACTTCCACAATGACAGATGGAAGTTTGTTCCAGCAATCAATAACCTGCTGGTTAAAGGCAAATTTCCACAAATCTATTCTACAACCGTCTTTCCTCAATTCAAATTTATGCCCCCCTCAGGTTCGTAATCTGAGCAAGAGTAAGAATCCCATCAGCATTGAGCCTGCTCAAACCATTCAACCATCGAGCCTGCTCAAACCATCTTGAATTAGTGGAGTCCCTCAGGGTTCAGTGTTGGGTCCATTATTGTTTTCTGATTTTTAAATAATATTGGTGATGGTATATCAATCTTAATGTCCAAGTTTGCAGATGATACAAAGGTTAGCAGGGTTGTTAAGGACATTACTGAAGCTATGCTGCTGCAACAGGATCTGGAAAGGTTGAGCAGATGGGCTGAGACGTGGCAAATGAAGTTTAACATTGACAAATGTAAAGTACTACATATGGGGAAACAGCAACCCCAGAGCAGCGTATCAACTCTGTGGTACTACACTGAAAGCTTGTTTGTGTGTTATTTGGTTTCTAGGAGCGTTAGCAACTAAGGCCATATTGCTCCGGGAATATGCGGTGGTCATTCCCTTGACCTTTCCGCATCCTCCGTATTTGGTGGTGACGGGCTCGAACCCTGGTCTAATCATCACTGACAGTGGTAGAGAATGAAAAGGACCTGGGGGTAATTATGCAGGCAGATATGAAGTTCTCTGAGCAGTGCATACAGGCTGCAAAAGTAGCTCATGGTGTCTTGTCAATGATATACAGGAATTTTTCTAGCAGGGATAAGGAGGTGATTATTCCCTTGCATAAGGCAATGGTCAGGCCACACCTTGAGTACTGTATACAGGTCTGGAGGCCTCATTTCAAGAAAGATGTAGAGCTGCTGGAACGAGTACAGAGAAGGGCAACAAGATTAGTGAAAGGATCAAAGGGTTGCTCTTACGAAGAAAGGCTTAAGTTTTGCTAATTACAGTGTCTGGAGACTAGGCACCGGCGAGGTGATCTGATAGAGGTGTATAAAGCCTTGAATGGTTTGAGCATGCTCAATGCTGATGGGATTCTTCCTCAGAGTAATCATTTGAGAGGGCATAAATTCAAATTGAGGAAAGACAGATGTAGGATAGACGTGCGGAAATTTGCCTTTAGCCAGCGGGTAGTTGGTTGGTGGAACAGACTTCCATCCTTTGTTGTGGAAGTTGATAGCCTAAATAAATTTAAGGCTCAGCTGGACAGGTATTTTGAACAAACGGAGGGGTGAAGTGGAAGTGTTATTATTTTTTTTTTTTTTTGGCTGATGCTGCATAAGCTTGCTTTCTTGCATAATATGCCTATGCTAATAATGAAAGAAATGGATATCTTGACAGTTAGATTCACATGTGATGATGAAATACCAAGTATCAGGAAAGCCACTTTGTTAAGGAAAATTAATATTCCTGTTGCATTATTTATAACATCGGGCATTTGAATTCTGATACAGCAAATTATGTTAAATGAAGTTTTTGTATTGTTTCTTTGATCTGTGATTTTTATTATTTTTTTTAATAGAGGTAAAGAATGTACATTTATATTATGTTAGATTTCAATAATTCTGAATTTTTACTTTTGTATTCTTTCAAATTAATGTCTGCTTTCAATTTTTTTTAAAGCAAACAACCATCTCCAGGACATACAGAACTACAATTCCTACCATTCCTGCCTGTTCCCAGAAAGAGGCAACATCACTTTTTGTTCGACAGTGCATTAAATCTTATACAATGGACTGGCATGTCATTAATTATAGGTATAATTCTTACTCAGGGAGCTATCTTCAGTTACCAAGGTAAGAGCACATTGAACAAACAAATTTTCTGATGTAATTATATATATATATATATATATATATATATATATATATATATATATGTGTATATGGAGAGCATAGTTTTGCAAATGCTAAAGCTTACTGCATGATTTTGTAATGGTTTATGTAGAATAAGTTGAAGAATTACTGTATACACAAGTAATTTGTTATGCATTATAATTGCCTATATCAGTAAATACTTTTTACATGATTTACATTACACTTCACATTAGAGAACTGTGACTGACACTAGAAAGCCATTCAAAATAATTCTCCTTATGAAGAGATCACAATGTTAAGACAGCTATTAGCACTCAGCACTCAACTTTGATATGTTTTGCATATCATATTACTGGAATTTTATAAAATAGAAAGAAGTTAAATGCAAACTTTAAATTATTTTCATTGAATAAGAGTATTGTCACGATTTTAAGAAATTTAGGAGGAAAATATTAACTGTGCAGAATTAATGTGCAAAACATGTACTAAATAAGGTTATTATGTGTTGAGGTTATTATTTAATATGTGTATATGTTATTCAGCATGCGTCTTGTGTGCTGAAGAAGGGGGAACACAGAGCATTAAAGCTTTATAATTATAGTTTTTTGTAGTATAAATTAGCACTGGATTCAAGTTTTTAGTTGTATTCACCACAATTCCCAGTCATTGGCTCTTTCTGTAGATGATTTTAGTCTGAAAAGTCACTTGTATTGCACCTGTTATTCTATATTAACTTTTGCGATGAAAAGTTGCTGGCTGGATGCTCTTCTTGGAACTCTGTGTTGGTGTAATACTCTGCATACCATATCCACACTGTTAACTGAGGTATTGTTCAAAACATCAATGGCAGTTATTGTGGATATCAGAGATGTGGTGTCACACAGATATAAGGAATGCAGAACTGGAATTTGGGAAGTACAATGTGTACAGAAAGGATAGACAGGATGAGAAGGGAGGAGGGGTTATGCTATTAGTTAAGAAACACAAAATCCAAGGAAGTGAAGCCAGTCGACATCGCTGGACAGTGTAGTGTCGAGTCAGTTTGGTGTGACATAAGCATTCGGAGATCAAAATTGAGAGTAGGAGTGTGCTGTAGGCCTAATGACTCTGATGAGTGTAATAAGAAACTGTACAGGGAAATAGAGTGGGCCAGTAAATCAGAGAGTCTTATAATGGGGGATTTTAATTTCCCAGATATTGACTGGAATTTGTGGGTTGGTCACTCACACACTAGCAAGGCTTTTGTGGATTTATTGGATGATTGTTTTCTACGTCAGCATGTTTGGGAGGCAACTAGGGGAGTAATACTCATGATCTGATTATTAGTAGTGATTCTTCATGCATTAAGAATCTGCAGATAAAGGAACCACTAGGTGGCAGTGATCACAGTGTGCTGAAGTGGTATTTACTCAAAGAGGTAACTACCATCAGGGGTAAAGGGAAGGGTTTTTGCATTTATAAAGGCGACTACGATGGTCTAAGACAGTATTTAAATTCAATACAGTTTGAACAACTGATAATGTTACCAACTGCAAATTCAAAATGGCAAGCATTCAAAGAACTTATCTTGGAAGCTACTAGGCGTTACATGCCAACTAAGAAATATTGTTCAGGATTTAGCCCTAAATGGATGTCAGATGAACTAATGAGACATATGGCAGAGAAGAAAAATGCATGGGATACATATAAATTAACATGTGACACAGAAGCCTGTGATAGATATAAGCTGATCTGTAACCAAGTTACAAAGGAGGTTAGGCAGGTGAACGCAGATTATGAGAAATCCTTGGCAAAGGATGCAAAGAAAAACAGAAAAGAGTTCTTTACCTATGTAAACTCTAGAAGGAAAGTGATGAATCAGATTGATCCACTGGATATTGATGGTTCAACAGTTGAGAATCCCGCTCAGTTGGCTAACAAACTAAACGAGTATTTTGCATCTACATTCACACATGAGGAGTTATTCAGGAAGGGGAATGCCAGAGGTGAAGTAAACTCTGGCAGTGAGCTAGATGATATTGTAATAACTGAGAGGAAAGTGGAGGAGAAATTGTTGAGGATAAACATAGATCCCATCCACCCCAGGTGCCTTTTTTATCTAGTTATATTAAACGAGGCAGCAAAGGAAGTAAGCAAACCCTTAGCCATAATTATGAGAGCTACTTTGGACTCAGGGGAGGTACCCATAGACTGGAGATGTACAAATGTGACCCCAATTCACAAAGGAGTATCAAAGGCTGACACAAGTAATTATAGACCTGTGAGTTTAACTTCCGTTCCAGGAAAATTAATGGAGGCACTGGTTAAAGAAGCAGTACAGGATCATCTAGACAAGACCTCAGTTATAGCTCGGACACAGCATGGTTTTGTTAAGGGAAAGTCTTGCCTGACCAATTTAATTGGATACTATGATGCAGTCTCAAAAGAACTGGATGCAGGGAATAACTTTGATATTATATATTAGGATCTTAGAAAGGCTTTTGATACTGTTGCACATGGAAGACTGCTACACAAATTGGAGCAGTGTGGCATTGGAGGCAAATTGCTGCTATGGATAAAGGGATGGTTGAGGTGGAGAAGACAGAGTGGTAATCAATGGACACTGCTCATTGTGGACTAATGTTATTAGTGGAGTCCCTCAGAGTTCAGTGTTCGGTCCATTGTTGTTTTCTGTATTTGTAAATGATATTGATGATGGTATATCAAGCTTAATGTCCAAGTTTGCAGACAATACAAAGGTTGGCAGGGTTGTTAAGGACACTACTGACAGTATGCTGCTGCAACAGGATCCTGAAAGGTTGAGCAGATGGGCTGACAGGTGGCAAATGAAGTTTAACATTGACAAATGTAAAGCACTACATATGGGAAACAGTAACCCCAGAGCAACGTATCAACTTTGTGGTACTACACTGACAGTGGTAGAGAATGAAAAGGACCAGGGGTAATTGTGCAGGCAGATATGAAGTTTTCTGAGCAGTGTAGACAGGCTGCAAGAGTAGCTCATGGTGTCTTGTCAATGATATACAGGAATTTTTCTAGCAGGTATAAGGAGGTGATTATTCCCTTGTATAAGGCAATGGTCAGGCCACACCTTGAGTACTATATACAGGTCTGGAGACCTCATTTCAAGAAGAATGTAGAGCTGCTGGAATTGAGTACAGAGAAGGGCAACAAGATTAGAGAATGGAGCAAAGGGTTGTTCTTACAAAGAAAGGCTTAGGTTTTGCAAATTACAGTGTCTGGGGACTAGGCATTGGCGAGGTGATCTGATAGAGATGTATAAAGCCTTGAATGGTTTGAGCATGTTCAATGCCAAAGGGATACTTTCTCTTGCTCAGAATAATCACCTAAGAGGGCATAAATTCAAATTGAGGAAAGACAGATGTAGGATAGATGTGTGGAAATTTGCCTTTAGCCTGCGGGTAGTTGGTTGGTGGAACAGACTTCCATCCCTTGTTGTGGAAGTTGATAGCCTAAATAAATTTAAGGCTCAGCTGGACAGGTATTTCAAACAAACGGAGGGGTGAAGTGGAAGGTTTTTTTTTTTTTTTTTTGGCTGATGCTGCATAAGCTTGCTTTCTTGCATTATGTGCCTCTAAAAATGCTAAAAAAAAAAAATGCTAATGCTAACTTTTCCTGTATCTTTAATTATTTGACAATTTTGGCAGATTCACAGTTTTTGGACAATGCACCCTCCTGTTTGGAGATAACATTAATCTTCCTGTTCATCTTTAGCATAGTTGACATGGTTTAGCCTTGACTTGATTATAGTTTGAGCCCATGTGACCACTAAATACAGTTAATGGTAATGTTCATTGTTCTCTGACAGTGCTGACAGGCTACTAAGACTGCTAATGGGTAATTCTGTGAGTGATATGCAGGAACAAAGAAGTGATTATCCTGTTGCATAAGGCAATGATTAGGCCATATATTGAGTATTTTTTTACAGGTCTGGGAGCTTCATTTTTGGAAAGATGCAGATCTGTTAGAATGGTGCAGAGAACAGCAACAAAATTAGTCAGACGCACAATAGGGTACACTTACTAAGGAAGACTTGTTCTGTAAATTTCAGTATCTGGAAACTAAGTGTCTGTCAGGAGATCTGATTGAGCTGTTTAAGACTCTGAGTGGGTTGAGTAAACTAAATGCTGATGACATCTTTACTCTTTCTCAGATGAAACACAAGGGGTCATAAATTTAAATTGACAAAAGGAAGTTGCGAGATTGATGGGTAGAAATTTGCTTTCAGCCAGAGAGGAATTTATTGTTGGAATAAAATTCCATGTAGTGTTGTTGAAATAGGTAGTTTGAATAAATTTAAAGCAGGATTGGACAGTATTAGAAGGTATGAGCAAATGAATTTGGTAATTTTTTATTATTTTTTATTTTATGATTGAATCTGTATAAGTTTGCTTCCTTGCATCATTTAGCCATACTAATACTAAAATGATTAATATTACATCTCTGACCAATGTGGTCATGCTAGAATATTAAAAAAAATTTTGTTTTTTTTATTTCTTACTTGTTAATTTTTGTAAATACAGGTAACAATTGTATAACACGGTTGTTAGGTTTCTATAAAATCTCATGTAGTGTGAAACCGTGTTATATGGGACTGAGAACCAGTACAAAAAGGATTATGTTCCAAAAGCTAACAAAAATACACCATTTTGTTATAACTATTGGAAACTTGATTTTTATTAAAAATAGTAATAACTGAACAAATGTCTTACAAACTATGATACATATGTCAGATAATGTACATTAATTTAATTTTCTTCCTCTTCATTGCTGCTAAGCACAATCAAATCAGAAAGTTTTCTCTGTTGCAGAATATATTCACCTTCTGCAGCATCTAGATTTCGTGCATCTTCTGCTTTATTTAAAAAATCAGTAATCTGGGTTTGTTTGCTTTTGCTTGATAGATCTTTGTAAATTTCATGGTATGGAGCTAAGCATTTTTGAAGCTCCCTTTTAAACTTTGTGCTCCTTTCATTTGAAGGATCTGCATTCAAAAAATAAAATTAATTGCTTGGTTAAGTTTATGCCTTTTAGTGTAAGATTTGGAACTTCAGAATTTTCATCTATGCTATCATCCTCTGAATTGATTTGGTTTACCTCTGTTGGCATTTCAACCAAATCTGCATTGCCAGCCTCTTTTTCTACCAGTAATTCTTGAACAGAAGATGTTCAAGAATTATCAAATTCAATTATCAAAACCTTCCCTTCCCTACCGACTTAGCAAGTTCTACTATCGCACTGATTCCATTTTCTGCTGGTTCAACCATATTTCCTGAATGAACTGATTCTGGCCGTACATCCAACATGCATTTAATGTTGGCGGTTTTCCTTCTTTGAACGATAAAGCTATGATTCCAATACAGTCCAAATGAAAAATGTTTCCATGCCTCCAACACTTCAATAAATTTGGAATAAATTTTTTCCAAAATCCATTGTAATGGTTTTCTGATGTAATGAGTTTTAAAGGTAGATCTAATGACTGAATTAAAGAAGTTGTTTTAGGATTTTATAATGTTGGTAGGAACATTACTTCAATGTTTAGATGATTTAAAACTTTGAAATATAGATTTTTCTGCTTTACATAAATTTCCACAGCTGGCACAAAACAATTTAGAAACAGATTATTTAAATAAATCGGCAGTTACCCAAGCTTTTCTATTTGCTTTCTAATATACTGGTAACACATTTTTATTTACAGCTTTCATTACACAAGGATTACAGGATCTGTAAACTAGCATAGGTTTTATCATATAATCTCCTGATGCATTACTGCATAAGTAATGGCACACGATCTTTTGATGCCTTAAAACCTGGTTTTAAGGCATCAAATCCCCCCCCCCCTCCAAAGACCTGTCTCATCGGCATTCAAAATTTGATGTATGTATTCGTGCTCTTCAATAATTTTTTGAAATACCTCCGCATACTTCTTGTCAGCTTCATTATCAGCTGATGCACTTTCCCCCTCGAATTCTTATATTATTAATGAGAAGCAGTTTTCAAATTGCTCAAACTAACCTTTACTGGCAGGAAACTCCTGATTAACAGAAGATTCTCCATTTTCTTTAAAATATTATAAATTTTTAGTGCCTTTTTTGTTTAATTACATTGCCATCTAATGGAATCCATTTTTTACTGCTATTATCACTCCAAGTACTGAGTACTTTTTCCATTTTTCTCAATTATTGGTGCTTGGGGATGAGCTGTCATATTTACGGAAATGAAAGATCTTGAAGCAACATCTGTTCTAATTTTCTATTAATTTTTCTTTATGGTCTGGATTGGTGCTTCATTTAAATTTAAATTTTTTGCAATGATACCTTTCTTGTGTTTTTTTTTTTTTTTTTTAAGACTATCCAAAATTTGTATCTCTTATTCTAGAGAAATAAAGTTTCTTTTGAGCGGTGCTCTTATTACTTGCTTTAGGCATAATTTAGGGCTAGAATTTAATTTGCAACAAATTATTTATTGTGAATTAAATATGGTTTTTAAGAACAAGTTTAGTAATACATACCTGACAAAATTTATAAATGATCAAATAAAAACAAAATAACTGTAAAAGTCATGAACTGCATGCTTTGAAGTCAGGATTTTTTATGCTCTCAAACAAGCACAAGTTCATGGGATCAACAAAATAAAATACAGGGATTTCCCAATTTTTTTTTGCATAATGACTAGTGAATCAACAGCGAGGATTCACAAAAAAGATTGGAAATGTTAAATTACATCCAACATAATAGCAGGCTTTTCCCCGCACAAAAGCTCAAAAATACCATGTTGTGTGAGGATTGCCGCAATTTATCAATCATGTTGAGCAAAACCAATGTTTTGCTCAACATGACAGGCAACCCCCACATAACACAGTGTTGTAGAAGTACTGTGTTATGTGGGGGTTGCCTGTATTAGTAAATATTAATTTACTAAATATTTACAAAAGTAAATATTAATTAAAGGGTTGCTTTTTATAAGTAGTGATCAATATCTATAATTTTCATTATGTGACAGAAATACAAATGCAGAAAAATTCACTATTTTCAATATTTTCTTCAATTCTGTATACACAGTTCCTAATGACAGATAGTGTGCTTCTGAGAAGTTTAATTGATAAGGTGTTTTTTTTATATTGGAAAACCACTGCCAGTGGTGTATAGTCAATGGCAAATCCTCATTCACCATTGGCTATACTTGTGGGAGAGATGCTACATCCACTGTGTTCTCCTGTTTTAGTTCCACAATTTTTGGTTATTTCCAAAAACTTAGGCATTGTGAAGCAAAAGTTCAGAAGCAGATTTACTTGAGAGGAGCATTTTTTAATATATGCAATATCTTTCCAGTGATTTAACATTCATACAAATAGTGCACATACCTTTAGAAACTGATAGGAAGAATACATTTGAAAAGTAATGTTTTATTGCTTAATAATTCTATCTTATAATAAAAATTGATCAGTGCTTTCTGAACTCATTTTGTATTTTATTTAGGTTGCCAAAACAAAATGATCTGCAACAACAGGTATATGAAGTTGATACAGATGTAGAAAACAAAGATACTGTGAGTATTAAGCATTTTTTATAATGAAGCTTTTTTAATTTTAACTGATTATTCATATTTTATACAAGTTATGTATATATTACATTATATTATTGTATTAAGTACAGTGGAGTATGGATAATTTCCTATTCTATGGAAAAATATTTTGATAATTTAAAATAATTTTGATGCCCCATCAGCTTTGAATTATCCAAGTTGTGTGTGTGTGTGTAATATTGATAAAAAAATAAGATGTAATGAAATTTCTGAAAGTGTTAGCAAACAAGAAAAGGTATTAAAAAATTAATTAAAAATATTAAACTGGGTTGGTAATAATATATGGTATTGGTATGTATATATCTATGTATGTATATATATAAAGAAATGCCTGAAAAATAAAAGCAGGTTACGTAAAATTTAAATAAAATAAAAATGGTACTTAATGCTATAGATCCTGAGATTTTAACTACGTAATCATGGGCTGGCAGTCAAAACCAAAGAATACAGCAAGAAGTAAGGCCTCTGTTTCTGTTATGTCATACAAATAACAGACAGAAAACGTGAGCATACTTATGTCATAGCCAACATGACAGAGACCAAAAAGAAAAGGAATAAAAAATCTAATATAATTCAAAAATAAATAAAAGTAAAATACAAATTAAGATAAAATTAATTCCAATTGAATGAATGGCAAACAGCCCTTGCATTAATTTTAACAAATAAAATGTAATATGAAGACGAAAGGATATAGTCAGGATATGACAACTTACTGTTGAGCCTGGCAGGAGTTGGTGAAATGGGCTGAGGGAAACAAACGTATCAAGGCTGTATTGGAGGCCAAAGAAGTTAGCCAAAAGTTCCCAGCAATTTATAACCATTAAAGCAACCCCAAGAATGGGCGGTGGGAAGAAGGTATAAATAGGTCAATGTAAACCTTACCCATGTGATGGGGAAGTCGGCAATTAAACAAACGAGGCAAATAGACCAGCAAAGGGGAGAAATCAATAACTTACAAAGTAGCATTAAAAAGACTCTAAACTTTGTTCGGGAAGAAAAAAGTGAGTGATAGCAGAAAAATAGTATCTCGAATATTGCTTTTAGTCGACCTAATTGCACACGAGATATAAAATGTAGTGTCTAAGAACAGCAAAAAGTAATTGGAATAAGGGGAATATAGTATCCTTTATAATAATACAATAATAACACAAAAATATAATAACATAAACATTTAAAACTGAATAAAAATCAAATTTAAAGTGCTGATTGGTTGTATTTATTCGTTTAGTAGAATTAGAGATGTTTAATGAAGGGAAAATAATTAAATTTTTTTTTTTTTTTTTTTTTTAACAGGTGAGCACTTCAAGTAGTCAGAGTGGCATCACCAAAGAGGGTTTTATTTTTAGGGGTCCTGAATCAGGAACAGATAATTTCATTATTTTAGCAACAAAGGTAAATATTAGTTTGAATATATTTTTTTGCCATTACCATTATTTTATCAAGGTTTCATATAAAACTGAAATTGTGATATTTCTAATATTATTATGTTCATAATTCAAACCTTCAGATTCGCTTACTAAAACTGCTCATCAAAGCTCTGGAGCCTTTCGATTATAGGGTAGAAAGTGAGGGGTTAAAAAGGAAAAAAATACTGATATAATAATAATGTATCAAATGCTAAATTTTTATTTGATCACTTTCTATTTTTCAACTTCATAGTTTTGGGACTTGTTATTAATAGCTACATGAATTCAGTTGTTCTGCATCCTTCTTATATGCTATTCTGAAGTGTAATACAAAAGATATATTATAATATGATATAAATATATAATGTAAAGAGAATTCTCACCCAAATATCATTTAAAAAGCATGTTCTGCATTAGCTGAAAACAGAAAACTGAGCACTATTTTTTAGTTGCCACGACAAGTTGTTTATGCTGCAGGGTTGTTTCAAAGTATAAACTGAAACTTAATGACATTATTGGTGTACCTTTTATCACTCTCTTGATTTATCAAAACTTTTGGTTGCAGTTACTTAACTTGAGATAATTAGGTTGTTAGGATAATTAATAAGATGCCTTTTTATATTAAATTCCATTTGGAATTTGGTAATAATTAAATGCACAATGGTACAAGTCCTAATAAATTCTTTTGGTTTATTTTTTGAACATTAATTTAATGAGGCATGTTTGAACTTAATTTAGTTGATGTCCTGGTATTTTGTTACAATTGGATAATAACTTCATATTAGCATTAGTAGAGGCATATGATGCAAGAAAGCAAGCTTGTGCAGCATCAGCCAAAAAAAAAAAAAAAAAAGCTCCCATTTCACCCTTCCGTTTGTTCCAAATGCCTGTCCAGCTCAGCCTTAAATTTATTTAGGCTATCAACTTCCACAACCAATGATGGAATTCTGTTCTGCCTATGACTTTTTGGTCACTCTATTATAGTATTACTATTATTTTTATACTTAGTGTTTTGTAAATGTTCTTGTTAATATTTATAGAGATAATGCACAACTTTAATTTTAATTATTATCTGTATTCATCATTTTATTGATAGTGAAAAAAAAAAAAATCAATTTTTCAGTCTTTCAAGCGAAGATACGTTACTCTGAGGCAAGAAGTAGATGGAACTTATATTTTAGAATTCCATAAAGATGAACGTAAAATGGAGTCAAAGGGCACAATATGTATGGATTTCTGTAATAAAGTTATCAGAGTGAGTATTTAATGTGTTATGGGTTGTTGCTGTTTTTTGTTTTTCCTTTTGAAAAGTATGCTATTTTGTTTTGTTACTAATTTTATTGGAAAACTTTAATGTTAATCACAAAATGTGGAGAAAAGAACACAATTCATGGTTCATGATACTTAATTTTTTCACTTTGCATTTTTAAACTTCATTTTAGACCTAATATAATCAGTTACATAACTGAAGTTTGGTATTAAACTTATGCAAGAATTAAAAGATATATATTTGAATTTTAGTCAGATGAAAAACTTCAAAATGAAACAAAAATTTTATTTTTACTCATGTGAATCTTTTAAAGTAGTTAATATATTATTTGAATATTTACTTCACTTTCTGTTTTGTTCTTTAGAATGTCACCAAAATCAGTGCTCAACTTTAATTCAGGCTTTTTATGCAAATTTATGAGCTAGTTTTGGGAGGAAGAATGTAATAAAATGATTGGCACGACAGGCATAAATAATGAAAAGTTAAATTTATTAAAAGCATGTTTTAGTTCGTTTTCGATAGGTTGTCTTTTTCCATTTTTCTAATTAATTTAATATTGCATTCAGTATATTCCAAGTTGACATGAGATAGCTAAAAGTTTGATAGAAACTGTGCACTAAAAATTGATTAAAATGTTAATAACAGTTATATATAAAATCCAGTTACTTGCTTTGCTCATTGATAAGTATGTCGTCAGAATTCACAACAGTATATCACTAAATAATATATTTGGTATTACTTAACTAGGTTTCAATAATTAGATTATATCATTGAGATATAATGATGGAATATAATTTAGATATTAATTGGCATAAGGGGACTTCTGGACTACCTGCCCAGATAATAAAAATTATATTAACACAGAACACAAAAATCTGATTATCTGCCATACAAATGCATATATAAATCAAATTGCCTACCTGCTGAGTGTATGCATCAGTGCTTGCATAGATTTGATTGCAGTAACATATGATTATGCATCTTTATATCAGTAACTAATTTTAGTGCTCTTTGCTACACATTTTTCTAGGAGATCTATATCCCTTGTGAAATGAAGTCTCTACACTTGTATGCAATTGCTTGATGTCATCTAACTAATTAAAAGCATGAGTATATATAATAGACATGTTCCGACCAGGTTCTTCATGTAGCTGATAGTTTGTAGTTAGTATTTTCATAGTAATGATTCTGTGAATTTGTATATTTACAAGTTACTGTTTTAAAGTGAAGCATCTTTGGACACTCAGGTTTTTTTTTTTTTTTTTCTTTTCGATAAACTCCAAAAAAAAAAAAAAAAAAAAAAAGTCTGGCAATATTACAGTGTTGCTTCAATGTGCAACTTCACTGCAGCAATGCTGCTTTGACAAGAATTTCTTTTGCTGGGATTTGAAATTGTTCTGCATCCTCCCTATAGCACAGATTTAGTCCTAAGTGACCCCACCATCCCTCACCTAAGCTTAAAGAACATTTTTGAGGCAGTAGGTATGATTCTGATGAAGTGAAAGCAGCTATGAAGATAGTAGTTAGCCTTAGCATACAGTGTTTAACCTGGAATAACATACAAAAACTTAAGTGCTTGATGAAATGTATTGTTGGGTGTGGTGTATGTATGTAGAAAAATGATACATCAAATTAAAGGCAACTTTCTTATCTACAAACAGTGTTTTTTTTTCTTTTTTTTTTTTTCCCCTCTCTCTCTCCTCCTCTATTCCTTAAAGTTAAGTGGTAAAGAGGCATTCCATTTTGGGACACACACACAGTTCTGTCTCAGGAATCTGTGACACGTTTCTTATATTATAACATAGAATTTTTAGGCAATTTAAATGAGAATTTTTATGTATTGGAGATTAGGTGATTGACTTTAATTTTAATAATTGTTAAAATCTTTTTTTTTTTTTTTTTTTAGAATTCAAAGCGTGGAAAATTGAGTTTTGAGCTGCGAATGGCTGATGGACATAAATCTTACATACTTGCTACAGATAATGAAAATGAATTAGAAAGCTGGGTATCCACATTGAATTCTGTTATTGCCAGCAACAATAAGCATAACACTGATACCAACAAAAAATCATCATTAACTGTTGAAAATAGTGGTAAGTTATTGTTTTTGATTTGGATATTTCTTGATTAAAATCTTGAAAATTAAAGCGGATATCATATTTGTTATGAGACATCCGCTTTAATAGAATTGATATAATATAGTAGAACTTCAAAATAAAAATTCCAGCACTGTTTGAATATTTCTCTGCTGGTAATTGATGTACAAGGAGAGGAGAGAAATAGGCTGGCTGGACTTCAAAAAAAAGCACCACAGATGAGAGAGAGAAAGAGAGAGAAAATCTTTATTGTAACTAGATGAATACAATGTAGCTAAATAAGTAAAGTTGTAACTGTCTGTCATGGCCAAAGGCCAGGGGCTCACATCAGAATTAAATAATTATGTACACAAACAATATAGAAAGTAAAAATTAAAAAAAAAAAAATCTAAGTTATCATGATTCCTCACATAATGCGGTATAAACTGTATTTACATGCTACATCACGTAAGATTATATTTACAATATATATAATATAATACAGTAATTGCATTCATACCTTCTCTGTGGAGACTCAGTTTTTTCAATGCACTCTTGTTGAAAGATGCATAGGTATGGTGAGACTTAGCCCCCATACATAGCAAGCGAATTTTGTTGTCACACAGGAGAGCTTGGCATATAGTGTGGAGAGGAGCACAAACTTGTTCTTAATTGCCTTCTGGGATTTGAGTGAGCTGCTAAGACTTCTTTCCTATTGCTGTTGAGGTGCTGTCTTCCGTTAGCATTTGATTTGGGAGGAACCAATCTGAGATATGAAGTCTCTGATGCTTTGAGCAGAGTATCGGGGTTGACCGAAGTTCTGGCTTGGGTATTTGCCAGTAATCCCAAATGGATGGTATTGAGGTCTGGTCCGTGATCATCGTAAAAGTTCCTACCAGTTTCTGTATTTCAGTAATATCAGGTAGTCGCTGCATTCTCTGATTCACATTATACTAGTCAAGTGAATCAGTCAAAACTTGCCACACATGTCACTTTTCTGGATGGTAACCACATTTATTCGGTTGATGAAATGTTGAGTATTTTCTTATGGGGCTTAGCTTTTTTTTAGGTAGGTATGTTAAGAAAATTCTAGTTAACTATTGGGTAATGCTCTACCACATGTGGAAGGAACATGGTGTATAGTGTAGTTTGACTAGCAACACCAGGGTTCCCCCCCCTAACTCTGCGACTGGTACTTTAAGATGTATACAATACTCTGCAAAGACCAGTTAGTGCGAAAGCCAACTGGGCTAGCCGGGTGAGTAAAGTGCCTGCCTTGCAACCCAAAGATCGCGGGTTCGATTCCTGCCTCGGGCTTGGATCAAAGTACTGCAAAAGCCTTGGGAGGTGCATTATGGCCACAGAAGCCTATGCGCCAACAACTACGGAAAAAAAAAAAAAAAAACCCAGTTGGTGTGTCTTTGTGAAGGGTTAGTGTAGTTTGTGTTGGGATGTTGTTCATCTGGCCTCTTAGCCTAGGGGCCTGTGGAAACCACCAGCCCCTAGTTACCATCCTTAGCCATGGGGAGGCAGGCTGGGTCATTAAGAAGAAAGACTCTGGTAGGGCAAACCCTGGGGGTTGCCTGAGCTTCCTAGGGTGGGCCGAAAAAAAAAAAAAATTAATAAAGGAAGATGGGGGAGATAGTGTTGAGTTGGGGACAAGAGGGAGAGAACAGTGGGGCAGTAGTGAAGGTGGCCTCCAGGTTGAAAAGGGGTAATTATGGGGGGGGGAACCTCTGGAGTAGCACCATTACTCTGCCCAAGAGGAGGAGTTAAAGTGATGGTGGGCTAGCCACCAGGCAAAAGTAGGATTTAGAGTCCACCTGTTGGGGGAGGGGGGTGTCAGCATCCCACACCCAGCTGGGCATCAGCAGCATCGAGACACAGAAAATGTGTGGAATGAACAGTGAGGTAGTGAGAAACTCTCCATG